>NW_027437181.1:40263979-40346479 GCF_033239565.1 Halichoeres trimaculatus | reverse complement strand
GTGCCAGACCTGTCAGTCACATGAGCTTACTGGATTTACTCCTGATCTTAGTGACTTCTTAACTGCTGCATCAGTAAAAAGTTCACTACCTGTGCAGCGTGAGCCCATCCAGAAATGAAGGATTCAGAGCCATGCTGTACTCTGAACCAGGCTGTAAACATGCTTGTCAAAGCAGTAGACGTCTTCTTTGGCTCAGTGTGTACGTGGTGTCTTGTCTTTCTGCAGCCAGCCTGAAGCAGAAACTCAGTGAACTGCAACTTTGAACACTTCCATAGAGGTTTCATCTTTTTAACCACATGTTGCTCTTTGGTTCAGCTGAAGGTCTCCAGCTCACAGGGTCACTCTTTAAACTGGACGGAGACACGTTCGCACAGTCTGGCTGAGACAAACAAACAAACAAACAAACAGTGTTTTAGCTCGCAGGTTACCTTCCACCCTATACTCCAAGTTTGTTCCAGTCAGAGTTTTTTACTCTTGCAACCACTGATTAAACTTCAGTAAGGAGCCATTGTTGTTGAAGAAAGAGCAACTTTTATTTATTTGTTTTCTTCAATGACGCCTGTTTTGAGTTGGTCTCTTCTTTAACTTTCTCTTTGCTTGAACTATCAGTAACACTAAGAAGACCTCGTATTAAGTTAGATTTAGCCGTTCCTTGTTCTGATGAATGTGGAACAACAGCAGGAAATAAGTGTGAACACACAGAAAGACAACAACAAAGAGTTCGAGGGATTATTTATTTTCTTCCACATCATCAGCACCATCAAATACATGTAGTGGCAGTTTCTGTTTGGACATACTGTCGGAGTAACTAAAACAAAGTACAGTACAGGAATAATGAAGCATATGTGCGCTACATTGTCAAAAAATAGGAAATTAAAATGATTCACTGGTAAGGCGTGTTATTAAATAATCCTACAACATACAAAAACAAATATCTGTTAACAACTACTGACAATCAGCTGATTCCACCGGAGTGGAACAGGTCAAAGATAGCACCATTAGACTGGGAAAGACTGAGGCCTCTTATTAACACACACACACACACACACACACACACACACACACACACACACACACACACACACACACACACACACACACACACACACACACACACACACACACACGCACACACACAGCTCCATCAATCTAACTGTCCTCAGCATATTGACAGAGTTTTATCATCACACCAAGCGAGCAGGAGCCTGTTACACTGGATGGTTCCTCTGAGTCAATCCTTCGTTTGGTCGATGATTTCAACCCTCAGATCAAATATGTGACTTTATTGTGTTGTTTAAAAGACTGTGGTATTGCTTTTTCATGGTTACATGCTTTCATAAAGTGACAGTCTGATTTTAAAGGGTGACTGGAAAAGGATCCAGTATATGTCACCTCTACATGACGGTGAGGTTTAAACTTTGGTTTCTGTCAGCGATCTGAAAACGCCAACGGGGATCATTTTAACATTCCTCTGAATTCAGCTGAACATTACCAAACTAGTTTGGTTCACTGTGAGGAACAGGTGATAACAGCCTCCTGGTACCAGCTCTGTCTGGTTCAGACATATGATGAGAGTGGGTCAGGCTGATAGCAGTTTCACTGGCTCTTTCTGAGGCTTGGTAAAAGGGTCTGCAGGGTAGAGATGTGCTTAGGCAGTAGCTGCTGGCGACATGTGTGTCTACGGCCAAAAGCCGTGAACAGTGAGATGTTTCCCCCCTTCTTTTCATGTTTTGACCAAAAGTGAAAATTTTTGACAAGCAGCTTCCTTTCTGTGGATGTGGCTGCTTTAAAATACTTTCAGGGACCTACGACCCCCTCTACAGTTCATATCCTGTTACGGCAATGCAGAGACTAAAGAGTACAGCAGTTTGTCGAGCTACACTGGGTGGTTAACTTTCATTGGCATGTTGGTCTGAAGGTCTCCAGTTAGCACGGTAACTCTTAGCTCCTGAACACCTGTTGCTCTGTGATGGTTGTGGTCCTGTCAGAATACAGCAGAACTTGAGTCCATTGTTTCTGACAATCAACCTCAGGACGAGCAGGTATTTTTATTCTGCCTATGTTCAGGCTTTGGAGTTTGAAGAATGCTAACTCATGTGGATGGAGTTAACTCTGCTTCCACTGCCACATTGTGTGCACATCTTTATGATAGTGTAGGTAGTAAGAGGGGCTACTTGGCCCAGTTTCTACCAAGCGGTTCTGTTTGGTTTGTCTTGGTACAGCACACATTTTGTAGCATTTTCTTTGACTACAACTGGGACAAGTCATCAATTTACAAAAACAAATTCCTGGATGTTTTCCATTTTCTTTGTTTACTGTGTCACATTCTTATTCTTAGTTGGATTCATTGGCGGGGTACACTGTGTCACGCTGCTATGGTGTCACGCTGTTACGTAGCTACCCCAGCTATCAGCATCCAGCTGAGACGCTGCCTACCATGAAGGGCAGGGTTGGCTGTGAAAACACAAATCAGGCTTTATTGATCTGACCCGTACCAAACTGAACTGGTCCATACTGAACCGGCTGGTGGAAATGGGGCTTATGATGTCTTCTTGGCTAAAAGGCAGTCCGTCCATTTTTCTCCACTGAGTCCCAGTTTCTGTCTGACTACAGCGCTTTAAGGCCAGAATAACCAAACATTACTGCCAAAATGAACATTTCTGTCTGCACAGGGAAACAGGAATACAACTTCAGATCTTTTCTGTCCAGTGCAACCTCAGGATGTTAACATCAGTAACAGGGGGAGGTTGAAGCTCTGTCTTAAATTTGTGTACATGCAGAGCTTAAGTCTGGATGGAGCCTCTTTGCTTTGTTAGAGTTTGTAATCATGCCTGAAAAAGATGCTTCACTTTTGGGTCTCGACACCTCATCCATACTTTCTATCTTCCAAAGGTGGCTGCAGGATTGGATATCTGCCTCACTGTTCACATCAGCGTGAGTCTGTCCATCGTATGGGTCCATAGACAGTCCAAACTAACCCCATCCACTCAAAGGATGTAAGACAGGGAATCTTTGGTCACCTCTCAGCAGCTCTGTAGATGAGACCTGCACAGTGGGATAGTATTCAGAGCCAGGTGAGGCTCGATGGCACCAAACCAGAGTGGACCTGGCCAAAGGTCAGGGGGGGGATAACAGAAAGTCAAGTGTCTGCACCATGTGACCCTGTGGTTGATCCAGGAGGTGATGGTAGTTATCTCAGGTCAGAAGTGAGTGATTGTGATTGAACTCCACCCGCCTGACTGTACCTGAAGGAAGCAAATCAGCCCTCAAGTCCATCCTTCCAACAACAGTCAGGCTGATTTACTGTCACTGGTAATATTTGATCACAGCTCCTGATGGGACTTAACCATTATTGAAGAGTGTTATAATACTTCAGCATTGTAATTATTCCTATATGTAAACAACTTTACTTAGCATTTCAGACTCAACTATAATACAGTACAACATAGTGAAAGATACAAAAGAGAGCTGTGACAGTCTTCTTAAAAATCAAGCACGTATTTTCAATCATTTTGTGCAATGTCACCGCCTAAATCAGCTTTTTAAATGCCCCCCCTCCCCCTTTTTGTTTGGTGTACAGCAAAGGAAATAAAGTACATTTTCAAGTCTTTATCAAAAGTCAAGGCTTACCAGCCCATTTAAAACGTACACATTAATGAACCATCTATTTCCTTATTTAAATAGAAAAAGTTCCATCATTAATTAACATTAAAATATTAAAAAAATGTACAAAAAGAACGCCGATTGGAGTGAAAGCAGGTGCAATGTGGTCATTAGCTCTTGTGCAGTGTTTTCATGGCGTAAAAGTCCCTACAGGTCTCACAGCAGCGCTGGTACCACCTCATGTCCTGACAGAGGTTCTTCTCTCTGACCACGCGGCAGTACACCGTCCACTGGTCTCCTGTGCACTTGTAGGTCAGAGCGGCTGGGTGGGGACAGGTGGAGGAGAAAGAGGCAGACAGTCAGCTATTGGCAGAGCAGTCAGGGGGGCCAGAGTAAAACAAGTGTTTCACATCAGAGGAGGGAAAAACTCAAGCGTCCTTACATGAAGCCCAACCAAGAGTTTTTAATGTTAGATTCTAAAATGCTAAAATGTAACAATACTTATAATTTCTGAGGCAAAAAGGTGAAATGAGAGGTGGGAAACTGAAAGGGGGTCTCATTATTCTCATTCTGTTCACACAGGATTAGTCTGACCCGAGGACCACCGAGCATTAGGAATAACTGTAGAGGATGTCTGTGTTTTTAATTCTGTGTGAATCAGCCATGTGCGTCATTCATAAAGTAAGAACTCCAGGGCAAATCACCAACCACAGACACACAGACGTCCTGAGATATCCCAGTCTCAGAAATGTCAGGTGGTAAGACCTGTTTAAGACCACAGCCACAGCTTTATGATGCTTTTCTGATCCACAATGATTCAGACAGCAATAGTCATTCTAAACCAAGGTTTTAACAGCTCTTTGGATGGACCTAAAAAGGAAGGAGACTTGTGATTATAGCCCAGGGGTCTGCAACCTGCAGCTCTGGAGCCTCGTGTGGCTCTTTGACTCCTTTATAGTGGCTCCTTGTAGCTTTAAAAATATAATAAATAGACTTTTTTTTTTTTACATATTTTTCTTCCAGAGAGTATAAATGATAACAACACAGACACTAAACAATCTACAGTTTAAAATTGTGTTGTACAAAATATGTATAACCTCTAACAATAAAGCTGCTACATTTTTGACATTTTTTGTCATTTTTTGACATTTTTCAAACTTTAATTTTTTAAAATATTTTTTTCAAATTTTGAAAAGGGGGGGGGGGATTTGCAAATTTTTTGAGTTTTTATTTAAATCCCATTTTTTAAGCTTATTTTGCAGTTTTTAGAATTTTTTTTGAAAAAATAAAGCAAAATTTAGAAATTGCACAATTTAGGTTCAGCAATTTTTTACATTTCAAAATTTTTCACGTTTTTTGCACATTTTTTTATTTCATTTTTCTTTTTCTTTTTTTCAAATCTTGTTTAGATAATTATTCACTAGATTTTTACTTTGCCTAGAATGTTATACACTTTTTTTGTCTTTAATGTGAAGATGAAGTATATTTTGCGGCTCTTGAATGACTTTCATCCAGGTGAGCTGAGGCTAAATGGCTCTTTTGAAAGCAAAGGTTGCAGACCCCTGTTATAGCCCATGTCATTAGTAAATACGCTATAAATAATTTCACAGGTCTCTAGTTTAATCTTGGAAAACAGTGTTGGTTTCTGTTTTATTGCTCCTAAATGTAGATTATTAGACGTGTTTGGAAATTCAGAGTTTCTGTCCAACAGTTGCTCTGTAAAGAAACAACCACTGTGCTACAGAACGAGTTTGTTGCCTTTGTAGAGCCAACAGCTCGCACATTACTGTCATCAGCAAAATACAAGGTGAGCTACGTTTCCTGTTTGAAGACTTTAGATTTAAAATAAGATCACACAGCTGTAGCTGTTGCTTTGCAAACCCTTTTGTGCAAACATATCAACACATCAACATTTCTGATGGTTGAATATCAGGGGGTAGGACTTGATAAGAACCGATCTTTTGCATAGTGGCTTTAAAGTTTTAAGATAATTAAAACTGCATATCCAGAAGTTTTCACTGCAGGTTGTTTGACTGAAGCTGGATGTGGACGTCTTCTTTTTTAATCAGAGCGTACAGCTCACTGTGTGCTGCAGAGGGAGGCGCTGCAGCTAAAGCACTGTGGGTCTGTGCAGCCTTTTCCATCAAACATCAGTAACTTTTATTTACAGGCTTCATTTGGTTTCTAGTGGGAAATGCTGCTGAACTGATGCATAGACTTTGCATGATCATTTAGCAGAGTTATCTCAGACAGGACCCTGAGTGATCGCCTCAGCAGAAAACAGCCAAGTCTCCTGACTCCAAGACGCTAAACATGCTAACCAGTTAACCTAGCTGTAAAATCTGGCAGTGGCTTGACTATAAGCTGCAAAGAAATAAAATGATTTCCTCAAAATTTACTTTTAAAACAAAAATAGTTTTAAAAAAACCTTGACCATCATGTTTGATCTTAATCTTTTTTAAAGGTTAGGGTAAACTTAATTTTGATGAGGACAAAGAATAAAAAACCAGGAGTGTAAAAAGCAGCGAGGGATCGTGCTGATGCTGTGTCTCACCGAGCCTGGGGGAGGTGATGGTGTTCACGTTGATCTTTTCATTGCAGGCTCCTTGGTGACAGGGTCGGTAGGTCGGCGGTCTAAGTGCCACGGGGCAATCGTTACCATGTCGACCAGTCACTTTGTGCATGCACTGGACCACACGTGACTGCAAGCCCTTCCCACAGGAAGAAGAGCACTGAAAGAAAGACAGTCAGAGAAATCAGTGCTCAGCGCGGTGTCTTTACTCCAAATACTTTCATCTGACTTTATCTGCAAGGTGGCCATATTTATGACATCACGCTTTGAGAGGAGGAGCCACAGGATCCTCTGCTGAGGTGGTAAATGGGCTGTGGTCTCCTAACTCTCAGTAACCAACCCCACAGAGTAAAACACATTAAAGAATAATAATGAACAATCAAAGCAACACAAAGCAGACGGTGGTACCTTGGACCAGCCTCCTGTCTTCCATTCATAACATTTGGAGAAGTCCTCACAGGGCTCCTCCTCAGTGGGCTGGGACAGTGGGTCACATAGACTCTTGGGGTTTGTACACAACACGGTGCGTCTGCGAACACCTTCCCCACAGCCTGACGAACACTGGAGGACGGGAGGAGGAACAGGAAGAGGGAAACAGGAAGTGATAACCAGCTCAAACACTGTTTCTGGATTCTTCTACTAAGAGCTTTTGAGTTAAAGATGCTGTAGTCACATTCAAGACCACAAACAGCTTCATCCCTCTCTTCAGAAACAGATCGTGTAACATTAATTTGAAAGTCCTCTGTGGACTCAAGAGTGTGTGTCATACCTTGGACCACTCTGAGGCCTCCCACACGGTGAGGCAGAGCCGGCCCTCACAGCCCTGCACAACAGGGGGCTTTCCTCCCTGGCAGTAAGGGTCCCGGGTGTGGATGAGGGAGCCGTTCTGTAGGTGGTAGACACAGACCACCTCCCTCTGCTGCAGACCTTTACCGCACGTGACGGAGCAGGACCCCCACTCTCCTGTTACCCACCTGTGAGAAACGCACAGAGTCTGAGACCTAAACTACACACACTCTGCGGTTCACAGCAGTGAGGAGGAGGAGGTCTGAGTGACACTGCTGTGTTTGAGCGCCCTCTAGTGGAGATTAAAACCTTAATCCCAACATAAAGGACTTCTTTCAGAATCTGAGTAGTGACGTCACATTGTTTAAGACGTTTGTATCTGTTCACAGGAGGAAAGAGGAAGTAAAATGAGCCTGTTCCAACTCCAACACAGACTGTGACACACACCTCGACCCCTCCATCACACCTCCATCACACCTCCATCACCCCTCTGTCAGCCACACTGCAGGTGAGACATCACAGGACATGGAAGTCCTGCTCTGAAGTGGCAACGTGTGGTGGTATGTGTGTGTGTGTTGGTGTGTTTGCTGTCTGTTTCTCACCTGTACTGGCAGGGGTGAGAGTTGCAAGGTCGAACTTGGGGATGTGGTCTGTTCTCAGGCTGACAGTAGCTGCTGTTGACCACCTCCATGGTTTTATTGGCTATCCTCATACAGGAAACCACTGTCCTCCTCTCACCTGACACACACACACACACACACACACACACACACACACACACACACACACACACACACACACACACACACACACACACACACACACACACACACACACACACACACACACACACAGCATTAGTAACAGTCTTCCTAATAAATATTGAGTGATCCTTCTCTGAACTGTCTTCAGGCAGGCGTTAAGAGGCGGCTAAAATGTGCCCATCCAGACTCAGAGGCAGTTTTTATCTCACAGCAATCAGCATGCTGAACCACAGGGAATCTTTGAACATATCATCCTCGTCACAAAACTTGAAGAACTCCCCCGGTATCTACTGTCTGTTTTCCTGTGTTTTTTTTTTTTGTTTTTTTTTTTTGGTGTTTGTCTTTTTTATGATGAAACACTGATTGTCAGTTTTTTTTTGTATTCTGATACATTTACACCGCACCATGTTCCTGTGTTAATCTGAATAATGACAATAATCTGATTGCGTGAAGGCATGTTAACACCTCGTTCCAACTATCATTACTAGGGATGTTCGATGCCAACCCCCTCTACATAAAATTTTAATTAGCAATGACAGATCATTTTGAACAATGACAGCACGGTCACTCTGCATCAAACGTCCAAGATAAAACACAAACAACTCTCTCTTAGTTTTTTACAATGTTTCTTAAATTAACAAAGGTGCAAAATAAAACTAAGCGCTGTAAGAGATTTAGGATTTTGTTTAATAGACTGAAGTGCAAAATAAAACAGTAAAACTGTTAACTCTCCCTGGCTTGTTCATGTTGTCTGAACAGGACCTAACACATAATTGCCGTGGTGTTAAACCGCAGCAAGTAGCGCCAACTACTGGTGAGGAGGACTTACTCAATGCAGAGGTCGTGTTAACCGATCATTCTCTGTCTTTAACAGGAGTTTTTGAGCAATAATGTAAATGTCCGAAGGTTGCTGTCATTTTGACAGATCAGAAACGTGACACAGTCCATCACTTTCATCTCCCACCCATTCTTTGATCACATGCAGCTCCTGCAGTTGACCTCCTGTCCAGTAGGTGGCGAGCCTGCATAATGAATTAGGTGTTGCCATGATTTTGTCATGGTTTGTTGCTGAGGCTGCCTCCCCATACATCAGGACAGCACGCTCCAGGATTGCCTCCCAGTAAAGCAGGTCCTGGCCGGAACAGGACACCTTTTTTCTGAGAGTTGTGTCGACTGTTAATTATTTTTAAAAAAGCGCATTCAGCTCGCTGTGATTGTTACTTTTATTACTTTACAAAGCTCTAGACAGCAGGGTCTGTATCATTATTCTTTTTTCCTTCTTTTTTTATTTTTTCTTTCTGCCCAATCAGCAATATGCAGTAACTGCACTGCATAAGTATGATACAAGTTTTATTTGAGCCACTTTTGTGATGACATGCTAAAATATAAATAATCCATATTTAACAACTCTAACTGAGGGATCATTATTTATTTTGACAGACTTTTTGCAATTCTGTCTGTCAAAATGACGGACAAGTAAAATAACTAGTGCAACGTCTGACTCCATGTCACATTTTTTGGCCCCAAGATTACGGTGGTATTGGCCCAATGCCTGATACCAATACTGGTACTGGCCCATCCCTAGTCATACCCCATCAAGATCATTTTCCAGTTATTTAAAACCCAGATAAAAGCCCTGGCTTGAGGTTGTTACACGTTAGCTGTGTAAGGTCATGTGTTACCTTAGCCCACTGTCTTATAACAATCTATGTTTGGCGTTAAAAGAAAAAGTAGGGGTGTCCCCTTTCTACAGACCGTGACCTTATCTGACCCCTAAACTCTTAACTCTGTTCACCCAGTCATGTGACTAACCCGTTAAACCAGTAACCTCACTGGTTGGAGATCTTTCTGATTTTGCACCTAACTCAATCTTTTCTTTTTTGTTGTTGTTGCTGTGCCAACTTTCAAACATGGTGTTCATAAGAAATTTGAACAAGAAGATATTTGTTCTCATGAATCAGTGTTACGTCAGATTTTTTTTTTTGCACTGTTCATATCAAATAAAGGACTCACAGGGCGAACACTGGGTTTAGTGTGTGTTGAGGGTTAATTCGTTCCAGTCAAACGCCTTCCTGAGTTTTTAACCTGATCTCATCAGACAAAGGGGAAGCTTTGTGTGTGTGTTCCTTGTCCAGACTGTCTCCACCCGTAAATCTGCATTGTTGGTTCCCTTGTTGAGTCGGTTGTGTTTACAGAAGCTGATCAGCTGCTTGCCATGATGTCTGCTCGGGATGTCAAATCATACACTTATCTGGCAGCTGAAGCAGATAGTTAAACTCTAATCCAGCATTAAACAGAGATGAAATGAGCAGCGGTGGGCTCACCCCATGCTGCTCCACAGACCGCTAATCCAGAAACACCTGACCTCATCTCCTGGATGAAAGCACTGGACTGGAACTTCAAAGCCCTCTTCTCACATACATGTGCTCTGAAATATTTTGAGCCCTGGAGACCAATATTACCAAGCAATGAGAGGATAAGAGGAGCTGCTCAGGAGATCAGCAGCAGGGTGCCCGACAATTAGGCTGCCCTCTGCTCCCTATGGTGTGTGTGTGTGTGTGTGTGTGTGTGTGTGTGTGTGTGTGTGTGTGTGTGTGTGTGTGTGTGTGTGTGTGTGTGTGTGTGTGTGTGTGTGTGTGTGTGTGTGTGTGTGTGTGTGAAGGAGGGGGAGGATAGAGACACGCAGCCCCACACAGGGACCCCTGCTCGGTCTGATATGCTGTTGATAATTGGCTCAGATTAGCCACTGGCTGAATGTCTCCTTGTCCAACCTCCTGGTCTTACCCCCTTCCCCTCTGGAAGACACGGTCTGCTCAGGTCACAGCTGGCTTGTTCTGAAGTGCCATTCCTTTTTCTACAAATCAGGGCCTTTGTTAACGTGATTTACAGCGCAAAAATTTTAGACAGGTGTGAAGAAACCCTGTGAGCTGAGGGCCTAACTCACTGAAGGATTGTGCAGCTTTTGCTCCTGCCCACTGTGTGCAAATGAGTCCAAAATACATTATCCAATTCATGAGGCATGAACAAAAGGTTGAATGCTCTACAAGCTACAGCAGAGCAAAGAGCATCTCTGTGCGGAGAGTAAACCCTCCACATTCAGTCAGAGATGGGACACTCCGTGAAAACAATCCGAACCGTTCAGTCCACCTGAGTCAGTTTCCTGACTTGACTTTGTTTTAATGCTCATAATGGATTGGTGTGTGTGTGTGTGTATGTGAAGTCCTGATCATGAGCAAAGTGAGGCTCAGGAGTTCAGCGGAGTTCAGCGTAGTGGAGAAGACAGACAGAGTCAGAGGATGGGCCTGTGCTGTTGTACGGTTCTGCTGTATGGGAGCACGGTTTGGATGAACTGTGTATGTGTTTGTCTCTTTTCACTGCACCAAACTGAAATCTTCTCAAGTGTTTTTGTCTCATTTTCAGCAGGAAATGTCTTTTTTGGACTTAATATGCATCACATTCACTGACCAGTCCAGAAAAATGTCTTGTTTTAAGTCATTTAAAGACAAAAATGAGCTCTGAATTGCTGTAACAAGTAAAAAAGTAAAGATACCTGTATTAACACATTGTTCTAATTTAAAGCAAATTTTCCAGCAAATTTTTGATATCCCATCAGCTTTTTTTTAAACTTGTTACAGCAATTCAGACCTAATTTTTTGCTTTCAGTTTTTTGCAGTGTTGGGCCATTTTTGCAAGTCCCAGGCCCAGAAAAAGGAGGAGGGTTGATATTTTGACATTTAAAAACAACCAAATAAACAGGAGCCGGACAGAGATCCATAAACAGACGGCCTCTGATAAACATCCTGAAAACTGTAACCTCACATGACCCCACAGAGGAGCTGGCTCCATGTCCAGCAGCAGAGACTGGACTTTAACCCTTTCAGCCTGGCCTCTCTTTTGATCTCTGCACAAAATGTCATATCCAAACTGAAAAGAGAATATCTCTGAGTCTACAAGTTCTGTTTGAACCATTCTGGAGTCATGATCAATGTGAGTGAAATTTGTTCAGAGGTGTCAGTGTTGGTTATTCTGTCTCTAGCTCAGAGAATAAGTGCTTCATTTATTCCTTTTGTTGTGGAGCGAACGTTAAAGTCCTTCATTTGGGGACCTTATTCACTAAACATCAAACGTCTGATGGACATGCAGAACAAGTCAATATCCCATCTGTCAGTCCAAGACCAATTCTGGACGTCTACACAATGTTCAAAATAAGTCTGCTCTTTGGACGCCTCACCATGACCCCACTTGGTTGTCAATATGCAATTCAACATGTGAATTTCAGCTTTTTAGATGTTTAAGCAGGAGTGAGTGAAGCCACTGCACAGAGACGTTCAGAGGACGTCCTTTCAATGTCATTCTTGGACTTGGTGCCATGGTGGTGTCAGGAGTGACTATAGCTCAGTTGATGGGGACTTGGCTTTGTGACTGTAGAGAAGCTGATTTGAGACCCAGCATGGATAAAGCATTTGAATGTGTCTGTGCGGTGGGTAGCTCTCACCGACTTTCAGCAGATGATGGAAAAAGACATCTAGAGTAAAAGTCTGCACCTTCAGGGGACCACAGAAAGATGTTCAGGAATGACTAAAGGGCTGGACATGGTGAGTAGATAGTGAGTTACCTCCCCCACACTGGACAGTACAGTCCTGCCAGCTGCTGTGAGTCCAGATGTAGAGATACTCTGGTTCCCTCTGCTCCTCGCTGCTCCTGTCCTGACTGGTGTTCAGAGACACCGTGTACTCGTAGTGGATCCCGTAGCTCTGGTCATGGAAGAGCAGCACCTGGGAAGACGACAGTGATAACTGCTTACTCATGTTTTTACTCATACGTGGATTACAGTGTTCCTTCACAACCAAATATACGTCTCTAAAAACTGTTCATGCATCAGGGATGCAGTGATGTCCACCACAGAGTCGCTGTTTCCACACTGATCACCGTTAATGATTTCATATTTCAGTGTCATGGAAAACATCTTTCTTTTTGAACTACTGTTAATCAGACGTGACGTATGTGGTTACCATCAGGTGTAAGGGGGTTTTGGTGGGTCCCTTTGCAGACATCTTCTCCCACAGTCCCCTCCTGACGTAGCGCACCGTGGTGCCAGCCAGCTCGAACTCTCCTGGGAGCTCGATCTTCCAGTCGCTGTTGATGGATCTCTTGCTGGAGTCTTTCAGGGCTGTGGAGAAACACATCAGCTCAGAGGAGATGCTTTCAGTCCTCAGAGTCGTCTCTCCAAGCAAAGAAAAGACAGCTGAGAAACTTCACAGGTACAAGCCCACACGCTGACTCACGAGTGGCGCTGTGACTGAGTGTGCAGGTTTCTCTTCTTCCACAGCAGCTGCTGCTGAGTGAAATGACACATGGATATCTGCAACTCAGCCCTGACCAGCCTCAAAGACTTCACCCACAGACGCACTCTTACCCAGGAAGCTATGTGAGGGTTTGTCCTCCACAACTTTGATGCGTCTGGCTCCTGCAGGTATGACCACAGCCTCGATGTAGCCTGATCACAGACACAGAAACCGGGGGGTGGATTTAGAGACAGGAGCAGAGCTTTTTATTTTTACAAGAACAGTTTAAATCAGAGGAGGCAGGGACAGGCTGGTGACTTCTGTGCTGCTATCAGAGATGATTCACTTGGATTAGATGCTTAATTAGCTGTGAAACTTATCTCTGATGGAAATGTGAGACAGAGGAGTCTGACTGGTCTTTTGTTAGCACTCTTGCTTTGGTTTATGGTTTATATATCTGACCAAGCAAAGCGCTCAGTGTTGAGTTCCTGCTGGATATTTGGGCCAGCGCTCTGGTGGATCTGGACGGAGTCATGGGGAGAGCAGGTGACCAGCTGTTTTTCTGGCAGAGGTGAGGATGCCTATGGAGGAAACAGCTCCATGGTGGAGTGCTAATACAGCACCTCCTGTGCACATCAACTCTTCTTCATGGAGGGAGGAGGACAGAGAGGGGGAAACAAAGACCGCCTCCACCCCGGGATCAGTCAGCTACTGACGGATGTTAAAGGCTGTGAAACCATCAGCACATTCAAGCCCTGTGTACAAAGCTATTTACAAACTGTATGGATGCTCATAAAAAATACATAAAAATTAAAAAAAAAAAGATTCCCATGGTGTTTTAGGATCACCCACAGCAAGAGACCACTCTCTAATACTTTTTTGTAGGTCTGTCTTTCATTGAAATGAACATTAGTGTTTTGTTTCATAAACTATTGATAACATTTTCCCCAAATGTCAAATAGATATATTCTCATGTAGAGCATTTATTTACAGGGAATGACAGATGGTCAAACTATCACACTGATGTTTGGTGACTTTCTGTCTCTCCTGAAGAAAACATTTTAAGGAGCTCAGCTTTATTCTGTAACTAGTGATCACCCATCTTCCTCCTGATCTCATTCAAAAGGTTTCCAACGGGGTTCAGGTCTGGACACTGAGCTAGGTCTTGATCTATTGGTCCTTTAACCACCCCTTGACTGACCGAGCTGTGGGGCATAGAGCGGCGTCCTGAAGGACAAACAATTCTTTGCATGCTCAAAACAAAGACGGATTGACGACGTGATGTGTTCAAACCAGTGAGAGGACCAGCTGCTAAATTCTGGACCAGGTGGAGAGGGGTTTTTTGCTAGTCACAGGTCATTTCAAAATGCTACTTCCAATTAGGTCGACCAGGACCAGAATGATTTAGGGCACATCTGGGTCTCTATAACAACACCACGCTGACTGATGAGGTAATTTGTGATTAAATTTGTAGTGATGGTGGACACTGGAGCCTAACAGACAGAACAGACAGGAAAAGGACAGAAGAGCAGAAGAAAGAGAAACAGGAGAGAGATAGAGCACAAGCTAAAGGCTAACAGAGGAGCAAATCTGTTTGTGCAAATGTTGACTCCAACCAGATCCTCCACATAGCATCTTTAGGCCAGTCTACATTTCGTTATAGATATTCAATCTTAAAAAAGTGAGTGTTTCCCTAACATGGAAAGAATTGGTTTTGTTTTGTTGACGATGTGTGACAGGTGGAAACAGGACTGGACAGTGTTTTTGTTTGAAACATCCTTCCTCAAATTTGGCTTTACAACGGCTTAGAGGTCACCAAGACCACTACCATCAGAGGGCTGGATTATCGTTGATTAAACAGTGTTACCCTTCTATAGACTGCCATCCAATGAGGCTATGTATGTATGTATGTATGTATGTATGTATGTATGTATGTATGTATGTATGTATGTATGTATGTATGTATCTATCTATCTATCTATCTATCTATCTATCTATCTATCTATCTATCTATCTATCTATCTATCTATCTATCTATCTATCTATCTATCTATCTATCTATCTATCTGTGTGGCAGTATACAGATAAATATCAAATGAATTGGACCTAATACTGAACCCTGTGGAGCACCACAGGTAGTGTCTGGTGATGAGCAGTAATTAGCCATGGGAAACAAAAAGAGTTGACTGAAAATATAAGAGTCAAACCAAGTGCAGTGTGTCTGAGGCCAACCCAGCTGATGACACTGTTAAATCTAAGACTGACAGGTAGAAAAGGAAAAATAGAAATAAAACCTGAAAATGAAGTCATCACTTTGAAACATTTCAAACCTCCTGAGGCAAAGTCACACAATCAAGGAGTTCATGAATATTTTACTCATGTTCAGTCATCTCTGAGTCACAGCCGGTCACCAGCCTGTTTCTGCACACCACGTCCAAGTTCAGGAAGTATTCACAGTCACAGACGGCAGAATGACATTATACTTACCAGCACAGCAACAGAGTCCTTCTACACACAGAAACACAGCAAGAGGACACAGCAGCTTCTCACCGACACTCTGTCAGCTCACAGTGACGCCAACACACACAACAACAGCACGGCAAACATTTTGTCAAATGAATGCAAAGGATGAAATGCAAATGTGTTTTTTTTCTTTTTGCAGTTGTTGAGGTTGATGTGATAGTGATGATTATCTGCAGAGGTTAACTCTGAGTGAAGACAAAACACACACACGAGTGAGAGCACCATCTTGTCATTACTCTGGAACTATGTCTTCTTCAAACCCCAGGAACAAAGGTCTTCATCAAGTCCAGTTTTTCACCTGATGAGTGTTTGAACCCAGATAAGCTGTTTTCCTCTAAGCTCATCATCTGTATAGGGACACATCCTGAGCTGTCAGGATGAGAGCTCTGTCAGGATGAGGGCTCTGTCAGGATGAGAGCTCTGTCAGGATGAGAGCTCTGTCAGGATGAGAGCTGGATGAGAGCTCTGTCAGGATGAGAGCTGGATGAGGGCTCTGTCAGGATGAGCGCTCTGTCAGGATGAGAGCTGGATGAGGGCTCTGTCAGGATGAGAGCTCTGTCAGGATGAGAAATCTGTCAGGATGAGGGCTCTGTCAGGATGAGAGCTCTGTCAGGATGAGAGCGCTGTCAGGATGAGAGCTGGATGAGGGCTCTGTCAGGATGAGAGCTCTGTCAGAATGAGAGCTCTGTCAGGATGAGAGCGCTGTCAGGATGAGAGCTGGATGAGGGCTCTGTCAGGATGAGAGCTCTGTCAGAATGAGAGCTCTGTCAGGATGAGAGCTCTGTCAGGATGAGAGCTCTGTCAGGATGAGGGCTCTGTCAGGATGAGGGCTCTGTCAGGATGAGGGCTCTGTCAGGATGAGAGCTCTGTCAGGATGAGGGCTATGTCAGGATGAGAACTCTTTCAAGATGAGATCTCTTAGGATGAGGGCTACGTCAGGATGAGAACTCTTTCAGGATGAGAAATCTTTCTGGATGAGAACTCTTTCAGGATGAGAACCCTGTCAGGATGAGAACTCTGTCAGGATGAGAGCTCTGTCAGGATGAGGGCTCTGTCAGGATGAGGGCTCTGTCAGGATGAGGGCTCTGTCAGGATGAGAGCTCTGTCAGGATGAGGGCTATGTCAGGATGAGAACTCTTTCAAGATGAGATCTCTTAGGATGAGGGCTACGTCAGGATGAGAACTCTTTCAGGATGAGAAATCTTTCTGGATGAGAACTCTTTCAGGATGAGAACTCTGTCAGGATGAGAACTCTGTTAAGGTGAGAACTCTGTCAGGATGAGAGCTCTGTCAGGATGAGAGCTCTGTCAGGATGTGAGCTCACAGCACGGCTCTGTGCTGCAGAGAGACAAGATGCACATCTCTACAGTCAGACAGAAGCAAACTGCACAGAGCTGCTTCTCCATCACTGGCGCTGTGTGCTTACTGAAGGAGACCACTGCTGTGCCAGCAGCATGCTGGGTTTTCTGTAGAGTCATATTAATTGAATGAGCTGGAGCTCCTCATACAGACTGTATCTGTAGTTACAGATAAAAACGGTATTTCAGCCCAAAAGGAGCTCTTAAAAGAGCTGAACAAACTGCACCCTTACCGCTTGCACAGCTCCTTTCTGCCTCTGGTGGATGTCTAAACTAGCTGTTGATGGGCTGACATCATTTTTGCATTTCAAGCTTTGCATCCATGATACAAAATTTCGTGAGCATTAGGATGAAACTGATCCTGTGCAGATCTTTTCTGAAGGGTTTGAGCGAGTTGGATCCACACAGACGAACACACCATCCCCCTCCCAAAAGCCCACCAGCACAAATCCAACAGCCCGCCACCTTACACACACCAACACTTAGACGCAGCCCGCCGCGGGCCCACCTGGGTTTACAGGCAGCTGATGCCAAAGTTTCACAAACGTTCTACACAGGGCTTAAATGTCAGCTTTGAAACATCTCTGAGGTTTTATCAGCTGACGACTGCTCCCTCATGTCTGCGGGCAGGAGCAGCGGGGAGAAGGAAACACCTCGGATGAAAGGAATGCTTTCTTGGCAGAACTCTCGTCTGGATAATGAGGTAACGAGGTCAAGCAGCTGCTTATGTAACAGTAACAAAGCTTTTTCTAAAGTTCCAGATGAAACCATCCACCCAGGGGAGCCCACAGATAACTGCTTATCTCATCTACCAACGGTGAATCACTCCAGCAGAGCACAACACACACACACACACACACACACACACACACACACACACACACACACACACACACACACACACACACACACACTGTACATGCACCTTACATGAGAAACACTTGGGGACAGCTCTGGGTTTAGCCATCACACAGGTAGATACCCTCTTACACTGCCTAGCGGTGACTGGAGGACGAGACAGGAAGTGGTCACATGTTCTGTGGGCTACAGCAGCATGTGTATGCACGTGTGCACACAATCACACACACACACACACTCACACACTCACTCCTCTTTTTCACTCCTCTCTGTGATGAAAACACGACTGCATGGATGAGAACTCTTGGTTTCGCTGTAGTTGTGGTTTCTGTCCCAGTGCTGCTGCGTCATGAAGCAAACACCATTATCCCGTCTGCACATGTAGCATCGCTGAGATCTGAACAGGCAGTGATGTCCACAGTGACTCCTGAGAAGGAAGCCTGCTGCTGTTGTCTCTGACAGGCTCAGATTGCTCTAAGAGTCAGACAACATCACTGAGAGGATCCCCACAGAGAGAGGTTTGTTTAAAGAGGCATATTTTTAGATCAAGCAGCTGTTATATCCCCCTCTTCAGAGCCATTAGAGCCCATTAGGAAAAACGTTTTAGCTGTCAGAGCACAGGAGCTGTAGCTCTGTTTGAGTCGCTGACTGATTTAACTGCTGATAAAACAGGAATTAATATTAACGTCTCTTTATGAGCTCAGGCAACAGGTAGAGTAACAATCTCTGTGGTTGTTTTAATATCTGAATCCAACATGAGAGGAAAGGTGAGGAGCCGCATGCTGCACGCTGCACGTTGCATGCTGCAAGCTGCACGCTGCACGCTGCATGCTGCACGCTGCATGCTGCACGCTGCACGCTGCAAGCTGCAAGCTGCACGCTGCATGATGCATGCTGCACGCAGCTGATTCAGCTGAAATTGATGCGGACCGAAAATTTTACCCCAAAGGCCCTCAGTGTCACTAGTTAGTCCCCCTACAACCCATGACATCATAAAGATATGCATGTGTTTCGCTAACAGAAGCGTTCTTTAACTCTAAATTTAAACTTTGAGCAGTATGAAAATGTTTGCTTGTTCTGTGGCTGGTTGTCCAAATGGTTACTCCACAGTTGACTCAAGTTTGGCTGAATTCCAACACGATTTTAACTCTTACGGAACAACAGGTGTTTGGGTGTGTTAAGGGTGACTGTGCAAACAGGAGACCTCAACGTGCAAGGAGCAACATCCAATTAAAAAAATGAAGCTTATGTGGAAGTGCTAAAAGATGCAGTTCATTGAGTGCCCACTTGCGGCTGGCCGCAGAAAAAACAGAAACCACATACACACCAAGCCTAAATGCTGAGGTATACTTTCAAGCTACAAACTATTCTAACTATCCATTCCTTCCCATGGAGCAAGGAGATGTTTGAAGGACATCCTTTCTTCATCACCTTCAAATGTTTAACTTTGGTCTCCTGAAGGTGCAGACCGTTCCTCCACACATCATCTTTTTCCAAGGTCCACTGGATGTCCATTTATGACGTTCACAGTATCTTCGTAAAGAGCTAGCCACTGGGCAATAAGACCTTCAAAGGCTTTATCCATGCTGGGCCTTAAACAGGCCCCAACGGTTTCCAAGCCAAACTTAGACTATGAGCTGAGCTGTTATCACTACTGCAGCCACTACAGTCATTCTTACTGTTTTTTAGTAACAACAGTATACAGTTTCTGTGTCTAACTGTAGTTTCTGTGTCAAACTGTAGTTTTTTGTGTCAAACTGTAGTTTTTGTTTCTCAATGCAGTTTCTGTATCTAACTGTAGTTATTGTGTCTAACTGTAGTTTGTTTTACTGTAGTTTCTGTGTCTACCTGTAGTTTCCATTTCTCACTGTAGTTTTTGTTTCTCACTGTAGTTTCTGTGTCTCACTGTAGTTTCTGTGTCATACTGTAGTTTCTGTGTTTAACTGTTGTTTCTGTGTCTAACTGCAGTTTAAGGGGTCTAATTGTAATTTCGGTGTCTAACTGTAATTTCTCTGTCTAACAGTAATTTCTGTCTTACTGTAGTTTATGTGTATAACTGTAGTTACTGTGTCATACTGTAGTTACTGTGTATAACTGTAATTACTGTGTCTAACTGTAGTTTCTGTGTATAACTGTAGTAACTGTGTCATACTGGAGTTACTGGGTATCACTGTAGTTACTGTGTGTAACTGTAGTTTCTGTGTCTAACAAGTTACTGTGTTTAACTGTAGTTTCTGTGTCATACTGTAGTTACTGTGTTATACTGTGGTTACTGGGTCTAACTGTAGTTTCTGTGTCTAACTGTAGTTTCTGTGTCTAACAAGTTACTGTGTCATACTGTAGTTTCTGTGTCTAACTGTAGTTTCTGTGTCTAACTGTAATTTCTGTGTCTAACACTAGTCTCTGTGTCTTGGTGGAGTTTCTGTGTCTAACTGTAGATTCTGTGTAATACTGTAGTAACTGTGTCTTACTGTAGTTACTGTGTCATACTGTAGTTACTGTGTATAACTGTAGTTTCTGTGTCTAAGTGTAGTTTCTGTGTCTAACTGTAGTTTCTGTCTAACTGTAGTTTCTGTGTCTAACTAGTTTCTGTGTCATACTGTTGTTACTGTGTCTAACTGCAGTTTGTTTTACTGTAGTTTCTGTGTCTACCTGTAGTTTCCGTTTCTCACTGTAGTTTTTGTTTCTTACTGTAGTTTCTGCGTCTCACTTTAGTTTCTGTGTCATACTGTAGTTTCTGTGTTTAACTGTAGTTTCTGTGTCTAACTGCAGTTTAAGGGGTCCAATTGTAATTTCAGTGTCTAACTGTAATTTCTCTGTCTAACGGTAGTTTCTGTCTTACTGTAGTTTATGTGTCTTTCTGAAGTTTTTGTGACTAACTGTAGTTTCTGTGTCATACTGTAGTTACTTTGTCTAACTGTGGTTTCTGTGTCAAACTGTAGTTTTTTGTGTCAAACTGTAGTTTTTGTTTCTCAATGCAGTTTCTGTATCTAACTGTAGTAACTGTGTCTAACTGTAGTTTTTTTTACTGTAGTTTCGTTGTCTACCTGTAGTTTCCGTTTCTCACTGTAGTTTTTGTTTCTTACTATAGTTTCTGTGTATCACTGTAGTTTCTGTGTCTAACTGTAATTTCTGTGTCTAACACTAGTCTCTGTGTCTTGGTGGAGTTTCTGTGCCTAACTATAGTTTCTGTGTCACACTGTAGTTTCTCTGTCTTACCGTAGTTTCTGTGTCTAACTGTTATTTCTGTGTCTAACTGTAATTTCTGTGTCTAACAGCAGTTTCTGTGTCTTGTTTGAGTTTCTGTGTCTCATTGTAGTATCTGTGTCCAACTGTAGTTTTTGTGTCAAACTGTAGTTTATGTGTCTGAATGTAGTTTTTGTGTCTGACTGTAGTTTCTCTGTTTTTCTCAGCAGCAGGTAACAGTAGGTAACTGTAAGTACATACAAAGGTGTTGTACACTTCTTCTTTAAACCTGCCGCTGAGCCAAATGAAGCCACAGGAAAATTAATCGCTACAGGTTAACACATCAACATTTAAGATTGGAAAACACAGATAATGGAAACAAAATTTTAATCTATTCAGTCCTAATGTTTAAAATGAGAAGTCTGAAAATGACGTTGAAAGGACGTCCTTTGAGCGTCTGTTTGCACAGTGGGCTCACTGACTCACTCCTGCTCAGACGTTCACCTGACGTCCAAAGAAACAACCTTCACATGTTGACCTGCGTATTGATGTCCAGATGGGGCCAGGGTTTAGGCATTGTGTAGACAGGGTACAGACATGATCTTTACGTACATCAAGCCAGTGGGTTAAAACGAAATCATCGTTATGCTGGTGTATTTGACAGATTGGTGTTTGGAGTGTAGCAGTGCTGAGTACAGAATAAAACAGCAGGTCACTGTGCACCTCGTGGTTGGTTTACAGCATCTCCTGTGACCTTTGAGCCATCATCACCCCTGAGCCTGGTGTCTGGATCTAACATTTTGTTTTAGCAGCCTTAAATGTGTTTGATATCAACAGAGCTCTTCTGCTCTCATGTTATTATTTGCTAATAAAACTATCAGCTGGCCCCTCTGCTGTCCACATGAATCCCGGACATGTGTCTGCTTTGAGCTCTTTTCTGTGCGACCTGATAAACGGTCAGGACGTAGCATTTCATTCTGAAACTGAGTGGATGTTACACACTGTTCTCCTGCCTGACTTCCTGTCCACGTTGATCTTCTTTGTTCAGCTTGAACAGGGCACCCTGAGCTCCAGGAGAGCTCACACATCACACCCCAGTCACCACCTGCTGGGTCCCTAAAACACACACCAGCAGCCTCAGAAGCAGCTTTAACCACACAGCAACACGGAGCACCAGCTGTGGAAAACAAACAGGTCAGTGCACCAACTTCCTCTGTTTGTTTGTGCGGCTCATCACTGGTTTCCTATCATGTTGGTGAATTATAAATTGATTGTATAGTGTTGGTGTTCACACACTCAATGACAGTTAAAGTTAGTCAGTCTGTCTCCCCTGGAAATAGACTGGTCAGCTTTGCAGTGCATGGCGCTGGTTGAACACGCTGCCATGCTCCTTGAAGTAGAAACCTGAACAACAGTCTGAGTCTGTCAGGGACAAAAACACTAACTTTAATGGACTCACTCAATCACTTCCTGTTACAGTTATGTCACTGCTGAAAACTGTGGTATCCTACACAAGCAACACCATCACAGTTTGAACCTCGACTCATTTGGACCTATGAAAGCTAAAGATGGATTATCTGATGGTAGATCTTTGTGTGTGTACGGCCTCTTTCAGAGCAGGAGACGTGATGATGAGGAGCTGAGTGAGCCGTCAAACCAGGAACAATTAATCCTGAGGAATTATGTAACAATACAGCAGCTGTTCACCTTCAGATTGTGTTACTGGTTCAACAAACTTACTTGGTCCATTAACACAACATGACCTTTAATATGACCACAGTGTTAACCAGCAGCAGTCCTTATTAGTCTCATTAACTGCTTTGGTTTGGAAAATGTCTCCTCCTTTCACTCCTCACATTAAAGCAGTAAAGTTCCTCATCCTGACAAGTCATTGTTGAATTTACTCTTTTGGTAGTTTACACACCCACAAACACACACACCCACAAACACACACACACACACTCACACACTCACACTCACCCATCCCATTGGTGTGGTTGAAGTCTCCTCTCACGATCCTACAGGAGCGCTCATCTCCGTTACACACCCCACAGCGGTCCTCTTTGGCAGAGGAGCCGATGATTCCATCGCAGCCGATTTTCTGGGTGCAGAAACAGTAAAGGAGTGTAAAACACGAGGCCTCGTATGAATATTATCAGAAACAGAAACTAATTACTCTGGCCTTGGATGCTCTGACTAGTTTTGATGCACATTAAAAAGACTCAAACTTCAGAAAAGTTTCATTCTGAAATTCAAGATGGAAGAACTGGTTTTCTGACTGACTGAGTGTTGGTGTGTTGGATAGATAGATAATCCAACACTTTGGGAAAATGTAACGGTTGAAGGAGTTTCAGTCAGTTTTTTAGCTGCCAGGAGCTCATAGTTCAGGGAACCAGAAACATCTGTATCCGTCGCCTGTTGTATTGAAGTGTTACACACTCTCTCTGATGGGTTCAGCTTGGTCGGAGTGCTGATGATTCAATCAGAAGGAGATCATTTTCCACCAATAACGTGTCACTTATAAAAATCATCCTAAGAACCCACACACCTCTGTGGCCCTCAGGCTAAGGCTCACCAGGTTTGTGCAGCCACACGAGGCCCAGTCCAGGCGAGCCGCCCCGCTTCTTCCAGAGTCTATTTCAATGCTCCACAAAATACCTCACCCTCCCCTTTTCCTGTCTGCTCCCTCCTTCTCCTCCTGACTCTCTGTCTCTGTCTCCTCCTCCCTACCAGTGTTTTTATATCATAGTCCAGTTCCGCATGCCAGGCCTGAAAAAACATCCAGCCTCCTCCTCCACCTCGGTAACTTCAGAATCTGCATATTTCTATCTGTTTCCCTCCTCCAGCTTCTCCGTGCCCCCTCCTTCAGGTAAAACACATGACCTCGGCTCACTGTGACGGGTGGATGTGTCATGGTGGCAAAGGGAGAGGAGAGGAAGGCCGTCTGGTGGGGTCCAGTCCAGTGTTAACACATCAGAAAGTTAGTTCACATGTGGAGCCCTACATGAGCTCAGCAACATGACTGACTTTCAGGACTACTGCTGCACCGCCACCGCTTGATTCCTCTGCCATGTTTCTGTGTTACAGACGAGAATAAGAAGTGATTCAGAGGAGAGCAGACCAGGAACCTGAGAGTCCTGTGAGGTAAAACTCCTGTGTTTCTCAGTGCAGTCTGGTCTGTGTGTGTGTGCGTGTGTGTGTGTGTGTGTGTGTGTGTGTGTGTGTGCAGAGAGTGATGTAACAGCTGTTTCTGGTTAAGCATCCTCCTCCTCTGTAACAAAAGCCTGTCTCTCTCTGTAGGATCCTTTGTGTAATGCTGTGAAATACTCAGGGTAACAGTCTGAGCCTGTCAGGACAACAACTAAAACCTTAGTGGACGCACTTTCTGTGTTTTTGGACTACAAGCTCCATGAACTCGTCGTTCTCAGATCATTCCCAGGAACTACATGTTTCCATTGAGCCCATTGGTTGAGGTTAGCGGGATGCGTCCTTATCAAACAGCTTTAGATCACCTTTGAATATTGATCTGATGAGAAGATTATGACACGTAGATTTACGTATGTCAGACTAAACCAGGATTACTTCCCCAGGACTTCCTCTGTGTCTGAACAGCTGCAGTAACCTGGATTTCCACTGACACGTTCAGCTGAAGGTCTCCAGTTTACAGGGTCACTCTTTAAACTGGAACACCGGGAGCTGACAGAGACACATTCACACCATCAGGCTCAAAGACCTTTGGTTAGGAGGGAATGAATCAAGTCCATCAATGGGTGAGAACTAGGGATGGGTAACGAATTAGGTACTTTTATAGGTACCGACTGAATTCTGTTAAAAGTATCGGGTACTGGTTCATGTAAAATCAAAAGGTACCATGTTTAGGTACCTAAATGCATACTTGTGACTGTGAGGGAGTGGAAGGGTAGCCAATTTTCCATGCTGGACATAAACACAGCATTGCAAGGTTATTTAATTAAGAATAAATATGTGTAGTCCAAAAATATATGTATTTTATTTAGGGCTGGGCAACGATTAAAACTTTTAATCGTAATTAATCGCATGATTTCCCTGATTAATCATAATTAATCGCATTGTGAAAGTGCCGTAACATCTGTCATGCAAACACTAAATCAGTACTTGTTATACAGTAATAGTTAAATCACATATTTAGTGCAAATCAAATTTACAAAATGTAAATACAAAATTAAAGCTTATTGCCACTGTCAGGGCATTAAAGTGATACTCCGGGATGGAACAAGTTGGGTCCTATCACAAGGTTTAGGGCAGAAATGACCCCTACAGCAGTGTTTTTGTGCAGCAGAAGCACAGAGCGCTCGCACCAAACACCCCCTCCCTGCTCCTCTGCCGGTTTCCTCTGCACTCAGACGGGGCCATATTTTACTTGACCAAAAACACAAATAAACAGACTCCCACCAAAAACCCTGATATTAGTCTGCATTCACGCTTTCTTTAGAGAATTTTCAGCACGTTACTTTCACGCAAAAACACCACTAAATAAGGCTCTAGTTCTCATTGTGTCTCTTTGTTCTGGCAGGCTACCTGTGTTTGTTTATATCTGGCACGCTGCACGCGCGGACTGATACACTAAGCAGCGAGCGCCTTTAAAGGGCAACTCCGTTTTTTTGACACCTGGACCTTATTTATAGGTGTGTGCATGCTCATATACTCACTCAGACAAACATCGTGCAGCTCGGAGTCCTTCAGAAGTTATTTAGATCCAGCTGATTTTAGCCGCACTTAGCGGGGGCCACGGCTAGGGAGCTTCAGCCCAGGACATAATCTCTGCAAAATCGCTCATTTCGGCTATATTTTTTCATCCTTCGCTACCCATCGTTATCACAAACACACTCCTCTTCTGTTGCCATAGGTGAACACTGTCCACAAGCGCACCACCAGTTTGCATTGAGTCGTGGACGTGCTCCTGTTTGTTGTTCTCGAGCCAGCTCTTCGTCTCTCTCCCTCTGCATCCTTCTTTCATGGAGCTCCTCGTCCGTGTACTCAGGCTCAAACCGGTAAGGACAACCGTCAAACTCGAAGTCGTAGTCTGAAGACGGTAGACAAGCTGACTTTATGATAACACTGGCAATGGATGAAAAAATATAGCCGTAATGCCCCTCTTCTCCATCCTTGTTTTGGTTACTCATCGTGTTTTTCCGCCAATTTCACGTCCGGTCAGCGACAGACATTTACAAAATAAAAGCATGTGAGCAACATGCACTAATGTGCAATAAAATATTTAACGGCGTTAATACATTGACGGGTTAACACAAAATTAACGCATTAACTTGCCCAGCACTAATTTTATTACTAAACAAGTTGGTATTTTTTACCACAGAAACACAAAAAAGTACCAAAAATTGGTACCGCTGACTACCTGTACAGATTACAGGTACTGGGCATCTGTACCGTATCGTTTCAAATGTGAATGGTACCCATCCCTAGTGAGAACCCTGGCTGAGGCCAACATGCACCAAAAACATGTCTGATTCCCCCAAACCCCATAATCCAATAGTGTCCCTCACCAGACCCCTGAGGGACACTAGCCCTGTTTCCACCAGTGGTCCAGTATGGCTCAGTACAGTTTGGTATGGGTCGGATCAGTAAAGCCTGATCCTGTTTGTTTCCACAGCCAACCGTGTCCTTCTTGGTAGGCAGGTTGTAAGCTAGATGCTGATAGCTGTGTCAGTTATAGCATGATGCCATGGCTGTGCTACACAGTGTACCCCGCTAATAAATCCAACAAAGATTTATTATTAGTCTGACACAGTAAACCAAGAGCAACCATGAAGACATCCAGCAATTCGTCTTCTCTGTGATAGGCATGTGTTTCTTTGTTACAAAAATCAATCAAGTTTTGTTCCAGAGAAGTCTGTGAGCCGCCAGGAGAAAAGCAGCAGCCGCTGTCACACAGGAAGTGACCATTCTTTCCACCAATCAATGGACTACAGTGTTTCTAGCTCCACCTTCTGAGATTGGATCGGTTTGTCTGGCACTCCAGTAGAAGGGTCCTGGTTTTAGTTTAAAGAAAACACCACATAATACGCTCCGTACTGAAACCACTGAACTGAACCACTTGGTGGAAACGAGACTTATCATGAGCCTTCGCCACGTCTTGAAGACCACAGGAGCAAACTCCCATACCTCCTCGAGGAGCGTTTACTGATCCACTGTCTAAACTTCTCCTCCATAATCAAAGGTTCAGCTACCTGAGCGCACTCTCCAGTCCCCCTTATCAAAAACAGGGGCAGCACCCTGGTCTCCCAGTCCACAGGCATCGTCCCAGAGCTCCACACCACACACACCAAAGTGTGTTACTCAAGACAACCTGCATGCATCCTGAGCCTTCAGCATCTCAGGATGAATCTCAGCCTCCTCTGGCGCCTCCTCTGGCTCCTCGCCACTGCTGCGCTCTGTTACTGTTCTCTCTCCTTTTTCTTGTCTTTGTTTAGACCCAGGCCACATTTTATGGTGGTCCAAAGTGGTCTCAAAACACCCTCTAATCACGACCTTTGTCCTACTTTCAGCAGGAATCCTGGACTCTAATCACTAAACACCTCAAGTGTGTACTTAGCTCCACGTCTCTGGAGCGATCCTGCGCAGTGGGGAACCATGAGTCACTGCTGAGATATTAAAGTAAAAACTTTGCGAGCACATGTGTGTCATAATTGCATCCATATTAGAATTCCTGGCTGAGTACTCTGCCCTGCCCTCTACCGCTCCTTCTTTCTGTCTGCCTGGACCAGGATCAGGGGGAATTCCTCCCAAATGTTCCACATCCAGCACTTGTAAATGAACACAGAAGACTGGCTGTATACGGGACATCAGGTCCACATAAAGTCCTCATTCCTCCCCAGAGCAGCAGCAGGCTGTGGAACTACAGTGGACTGAAGTCCTTGAACTGTCCCCTGAGGAGAGACTTCACTTCTCAGCTTTTCACTGGGGCATTTCTTCATTTTCATTCTGAAGAGAGTTTTGTTTTCATTCATTACAGATTCTGCTCACTGCTTACAGCACAGATCGAAGGATGTGAGCTTGTTTTATGGCTCTGCCTCCAAAAGCAGCAGCAGCCTGTTGAAGCAGCTGTGTGCAGCATCTCTCTGCAGTGAGTGTGCAAACTGAAACACATGCTTAACCAGTCAGTTCTGCATCTCTGCTGCTCTACTGTATGTCCACACACAGCAAAGTAATGTCTCAGAGCCAGCTTCCTCTGATCTGAACCACGCTGCCTCTGAGCACATTAGCTGTTTCACGCTGAGCTTCACAACTGGAAATAACGTCTGCGAGCATCAAATGAAAATGGTACTTTGAGCAAAACAGCCGCTCTCTGTTAAAGTTTAAGTTAAAGTTACTAAATCTTGAATATCTGTACTCTGACTGGGGCCTTGGTAAAATGTTTCAGATATGAATATGTAGTAGGGATGCACTGATCCAACTGTTCTGGTAGGAGTGCTAAAATTTCTTGAGTGTCCAGAAGTACTGGAAATCACATACACACCACGCAAAAGAAAAAAACTATTTTCACAGCAGAAATAAAATAATTTACAGCCTAGTACAAAACAAGTCCCTCGTTTGAATCTCTAATTTCACGATCAGCACACGCTGTAGGGGGTGAATATTTTTCCAACTTGGTGGTTCAGAGGATATTAAGACTGTGTGTTGGCCCAATCACAGGCACAGCTCAGGTCACCTGACTGACAGGCACCCTGTGGCTGACTCAAAGCACACCTCACTTCCAATATGGCCGCCCCAGCTGATTTACCTTAAATCAGTTTCAGAAACAGACGGGGGATGTCAGGGAGACTACACCAGTTTACTCCACAGTCTATAGTCCAAGTACTGATGCGATACCAGCGTTTAATACTAACCTGCATGCTCTGCAGAGGGATAAGGCTGGTAATGTTTTGGGTGAAAGGCATAAAATAAGTACACATGGAATTACTGATGTTCATTCAAACTACAAGGTCTTTAAATATTTACCAGCAGTTTGGTAAAAACAAAGCTTCAGAACTCACAGAAATGAATTTTCTGTGGACTGTTAATGCAGCAAAAAAAAAAGGGCAGACATGTTGTCCTCTTTTAAATCTCTTTGAAGACAGATTTTTAGAGATGAGCTTTTATTGGAGATTTTTCGCTGAGCGTGATTAAAATACTGCTTTTATTTTTAACTTTTACATTAACATGGAGAGGACCTTAAATCCTTCACCCTTTGTTGTTATAATCTGTTTAAATCTTTGACTGTTTTATTTTACAGACGTTTCCTTTATTTGGTGGTGGTTCTTAGCCTGTTGTATTTCTATGTATTTCCTCACATTTTTCTTTCACCTCTTTTACTTCTTCTCTTTTATTTGCTTTTACAGCTTGTTTTTACTATGTGAAGCACTTTGTAGTAAAATACACGTTGTAATAAATCAATAAATGAATGAATAAATTGGGTTTATTATTAAAGTGCATCAGAGATAACATTCCACTACAAAAATGTATTGCATAAAGGTTTGTAACCACATACTGTAAACTGTTTGATTGAATCATAACTCAGCTTTAGTCTTTGAGTGACAATAAAAATTAGGGTTGATACCCTGTCCCAGGACCGGGACCATGATGGAGACTGCTGCATCCCCAATAACTGGGCATGTCTCCATTCACATCTCTGGCCCTGATTCAATTTTTCAGTCCTGCATATCTGATATTTGGGTTTGCTGGGAGTGGAGCTCTTTGACAACACTGAAACAAAAAAACAGAAAAAATAAAACATGTCCCAAGCTCATTTCATTCAACTTAGTCCAACTTTGTAAAACTGTAAAAACTTAATGCATGCAATACAGCACACCTCAACCTGAAGCTGCTCTGAACTCTGATAAGACCCTGTGTGATTGGTGACAGTGGAGCCTCCCTCCAGGATGATGAGCCTAAACGTCAAACATTTATGAGACAATCTGAGGTTAACTTTTGGACTCAGTGCTGCAAGGATTAAGTGTGGAGTACTGATTAGAGATGGGTACCGAGTAAGGTACTTTTATAGGTATCGACCAAATTCTGTCAAAAGTACCGAGTACCGATTCACATAAACCCAAAAGGTACCAGATTTAAGTACCTAAATGCATCTTTGTGACTGTGAGGGAGTGGAAGAGTGGGAGATTTTCCATGCTGGACATGAACACTAGGGTGACCAAGCGTCCTCTTTTGCCCGGACATGTCGACTTTTTACGTCCTGTCCAGGGTGTCCGGGCGGGTTTAATAAATTCACGAAAATGTGCGGTGTTCACCGATTTTCATAGGACCATTACTCGCGTCCGTAAATTGACCGGCGCTTGCGAACAATACTATCATGCGCATCACTTACCAAGAGGCTGCCTTGTGGGCAGGTCTGCTCTGCGCGTGCACACACACGCATAGAGAGTGAGAAGATCAGAGAGAAGGCGAGAGAGAGAGACATAGACGGAGAGCGGAGAAGACGGGGCTGTTTAGACAGCGGAGCTGTATTGCACGGGAGATGCCTAAGCGTAAGTGCAGCTTCACAGATGAACTGCAAAAAAAAAAAATTCCGACATACCGTCCCGATCGGGACAAGTGGGAGGCGGAGTGAACCGTGTGCAAAGCTGGCACATATGTCTCAGTGTCCAATAAAGGTGCTGGAGATCTCAAAGCTCACATGGACACCAAAAAACATGACATGACAATGGCATTTCATACTGTAAAACACCACAACAGCTACAGGTCCATGGATTGTACCAGTGCCTTGCTAAAAAAAGACATTTCCTGACTCTGACGTTGCTAAAAAGTTTAGGAGTGCTGGCACCAATGCCCGGTACCTGGCAATCGGTACCAGTGCTCAACGGTACAAATTTTCGGTACTCTTTTGTAGTTATGTGGTAAAAAATATCGATTTCTTTAACAATATTATATATATATATATATATATATATATATATATATATATATATATATATATATATATATATATATATATATATTTTTTTTTTTTTTTTTTCAATTTAACATATATATCCTTCAGTTTATACCCTTGCAATGCTGTGTTCATGTCCATCATGGAAAATCGACTATTCTTTCACTTCCTCACAGTCACAAGGATGTGTTCAGGTACCCAAACGTGGTACCTTTTGATTTTACATGAATCGGTACTCTGTACTTTTGACAGAATTCGGTCGGTACCTTAAGAAGTACCTGATTCGGTACCCATCTCTAGGTGTAATAGCCCCCCATTCTGTTGAAGTCACTCATGAAGCACTCAAAAAAATCCAGTACTGTGGTGTTTCCACAGACGGGAGTAACCACGGGGCAGTGAAAATATTAAGAATATAAGAAGCCTGTCTGAATTTGTGCCTCGAGGCCAGTGCCGTTGTCCTCTTTTTTGGAAATCAAAATATGGTCACCCTAATGAACACAGCATTGCGAGGTTATATACTGAAGAAAGAATATGTTAAATTGAAAAAAAATGTGTATTTTATTCTTTAATAAATTGATATTTTTTTTACCACTATAACACAGAAAGTACCGAAAATTGGTACTGTTGAGTACCAGTAAAGATTGACAGGTACCGGGTATAGGTACCGTATCATTTTGAATGTGAAAGGTACCCATCCCTAGTGCTGATCATTGATCAGTTAGAAAAAAAAACTGACTGGTACAAACATGAAATGCATCAAACTGTGATTTTGCGTGTGCACTTTTTCATGTGCAGGGAAAGAACTTTTTTATTAAATTACTTATGAGTGAATTAAGGGCCATTGTAAACAGATAAAGCTGTGATTGAATAAACACAGTCCTTTTTTACTCAGGACAACTCTGATCTGCATGTTACGTTGTATTGGAGTGTTACTGATTAGAATTAATTTGAACCAGCTTGGTGAAACAGCTTGGTGAAACAGCTTGGTGAACCAGCTTGGTGAACCAGCTTTGTGAACCAGCTTTGTGAACCAGCATTGTGAACCAGCTTGGTGAAACAGCTTGGTGAACCAGCTTGGTGAACCAGCTTGGTGAACCAGCTTGGTAAACCAGCTTGGTAAACCATCTTAATAAAACAGCGTGGCGAAATGGTTGGTGAAATGGTTGGTTTTGGGTGCTCCCTGTCTTTCCATGAGCCATGTAAAATGGCACAGCCTGAGGTCTCCCTCCTTTGTCTGTGTAGAAGAAAAGGCAAAGCTGTGAGAGTGTCTTTCAGGAAGACGAGCTGAGTCATTTGTGGGATCCAAATATCAAACCTCTGTTTGCTTTCAGTCTGCACCCAGGTCACTTTAATGTTATACTCACCTTTTCTAAATGCCAGTTTCCCACAGCGACAGTGAGAGGTTTTAATCCAGAGGAATACACGCCACCCTCTCAGGTGTCCATTCCTGACAGAGCTTATTGTTGTTAACTGTTGTCAGGGGCATGAACTCTGTTAAAACATGCTCTACTGTTCAGTGTTATTCACATTACGTAGAGATTAATGCTTTACATCCACAGTAAATGTGATGTTTGCCCTCAGCAGGTGATTTAATCAGGAAGTAAACGCCATCTGTGGGATTATTTGTCAAGTCTTTAAAACACCTGAACAACAATCCAGAGCTGTTTATTTAATTAATGTCTTATTTATTTATAAATGTCAGCTGTGGCTCAGTGCGGGATATAATAACTTCTTGTGTCAGCGCTGGAGTTTAAAACTAATGTTTGTATAGCTGCAGACAGGAGAAAAGGATTTTTTTCCCATGATGCACCCTGCCCCCACCTATAACATGCTGCAGACTGTATATCTTCGTATGACAGGTGTAAAATGCTGTGTGTCAGTGAGATGACCCTGACTTGAGGATACAAGCAAACACTTGTAGTCTATCATTAGTGCCTGAGAATAAAAGACCCTGAACGGCTCACCAAGCTCCACGGACGGCCATCTTTACAACTGCTGGCTCCTTTCTGCTGCTCCGCCATGAGCACACACCTCACCTCTGTCTGTCTGTGTGTGTGTGTATTTTAAACTGGATGCTGGTTTGTTATCACTGTTCTGTTGTTTTTTAAGGGTATAAAGTGTGTTAGCTTCTGTGTTCATTTTTCAGAAAGCAGGAGAGTCAGATTTGGTCCCTCATCAGTGCCTCATTTGGAGGCGTCTGATCCGGCCAGGTGTGAACAGTGATTGAGCTGTCACCTCTGATCAGATCAGCAAGACCACATCACTCCACCAGCTGCAGCAAGCGAGTCCAGATTATAATCTCTCCACTTCTGACATCACCCAGCCCCCATGACTCCTCCGACTCCCAATCTCAGGAGGTCTGAGCTCCTTCAGAAGACTGTCAATGAAAGGAGCGGCTGTGACTGAGGCAAGAGACATGCTGATTGCATTCTTCGTGGACAGCTGTGTGACTATGTGTGTGTGTGTGTGTGTGTGTGTGTGTGTGTGTGTGTGTGTGTGTGTGTGTGTGTGTGTGTGTGTGTGTGTGTGTGTGTGTGTGTGTGTGTGTGTGTGTGTGTGCCAGCATTTCTAGGTACCTGACACCTTCCGTTAACACACAGGTCAGCCTCGTATGGTCCACACGGTGTCCCGTCCATCACTCTGTCAGCAACCAGGACAGAGACATCTCGACCCACGGGGCTGCAGAACAACACACACGGCTTCTCTGCTCACACACACACACACACACACACACACACACACACACACACACACACACACACACATACACACACACACACACACACACACACACACACACACACATACACACACAAACAGTGCTTTAAATTGGCAGTTTTTGCTCTGTTTTTAAACAAACACCCAAATGTTTTACTATCGACCACTCTTAGGAATTCTTTCCTGTTAAATCCTGGATTGTTGCGTTTTCCTGTTTCACTTTGAAACTTTGTCTAGTGTATGCCTTGTTTTAAGGATGTCAGGTGACCTTAACGTCACGGCTGCCATCTTTAGGCATGAAGCACCATCACCTGGCTGCCTGGCTCTAACAAAGCTAATGGGCACGACAGGGACGTTTACAGTTAGTTACAGCAGCAAACAGGAAATGTGAGGAGAAAGAATAGGAGTACATCAAACAGAATAATAACATAGAGTAATTCAGAAACAAACATTTCCATATTTAACACAACATCAAGGTAAAAAGACTTCTGAAAGGAGTGAGACATGTTCAGAGGAGACAGCTTGGTCATCATTCTCCTCTCTGCCTCCACTTCCAGAGGATCCACAGGATCCACATGGTCCACAGGGTCCACAGGGTCCACAGGGTCCAGAGGGTCCACAGGGTTCAGAGACCAGTCCAAGACTGAGCTGGACCTCTTCACTAGTCTGTTCAGTCTTGCTCTGCTTTGTCCCATCCCCCCATGTGGCGTTCGTAGCCCGTGTTAGTTCCATTAGCCGTGTCTCTGTGAATAGCATGATGCTACTCAACCTGAATTACCCCTGGTGCTGGGTTAGCACAGCTGGCTTGTTCATCTTGTTGGCGATGGATCTTACATTCCCCATAACGGTGGATGGAAGGCCAGGTCCATGTTATTTCTTCTTAGCTCTCACTGCAGTGCCAGCATGCTGCCTTGCCTCCTTCTACTCAGGTCCAGTTGGGCCTAGCATAGGTTAGCATTAGTATGCTAAAGGCTGATACAGCTGATCTTGTGTGTAAACAATACGACCATGTAGGATGGTAAAACCACCACTGCAGACATAACCAGTTTGGTGTCCACAACCAACGAATGGGGACAAATAAAAGGAACAGTAGGTTGATACTTTCCACCTGTCAGGTTTTCTAATAATTTTGGCCACCACTGTACTTCTTAGGGACTTCATTGAAGCTTGCTGGAAGTCAAAGGATTTTTGCATTTAAATAGATATCGTCCTACTAACGAGAAGTTTCCTCATGACATGACTGGTCCTACAGATGGCCGAGCGCTGTGTAACGTCGAGTGAAACGCGTTATTTGTGTTCCTTTTATTCTTCATCCAGATTCAAGCAAATGGATTCATGTGACAATCAAAACTTTGTAGGTGGAACTGTTAACAGAAAGCAGACATGGATTTTTGGTAAAGCTGCATGAAGTGTCTTTGTCCACAGGGGGCGCCACAGTCAAGGCAAGCTGAAAGTTCCTCAGAGCAGCTCAGAATGTAAACACACACTTTAGAGTCACAGAGAGGGTTTGGTGTGTGTGTGTGTGTGTGTGGCCTCACCATCGTTGATGACAGCAGTCAGCATGCCGCCCTTTTTCTTGCTGGCATGGCGGTCGTAGGAGAGACACTGCAGGTCTCTAAAGCTGGGGGCCCCCTTAGGACATGGGGGACCCTCACAGGCCATATGCTCGACACTGGCTCTCTGACAGTGTCGCCCACCAGGACCAGGACTGCCCACAACACACACAAATACACACACACACACACACACACACACACACACACACACACACACACACACACACACACACACACACACACACACACACACACAGAAATACAAACACATGTGAGTGTAAAACAAATACAGGGCCATTATCGTCCCACTCTGCCAAAACACACAGTCAGACACATAAACACACACCAACCCATCAGCTCCTCTGTTAGAGGCAAAACGGCTCGTTAAACAGTGTATTCTGGTGTGTGTGTGTGTGTATGTGTGTCACAGCTGAGGCCAGAGGAACAGCACTGTGAATGGCTTCAGAGGCCTGCAGAGGGCGCTATGGGTAACTACTCCACCATGACTGATCCACTATAGCTCTGTTTGAGTGGTGACACTCTGGATGAACACGCAGAGACCCAGGGAGAGCTGCTGCTCAGGTTCTGCCCCTACACTTCTCACTTCCTCCACATTAGGGTTAGGGTTAGTTGTTGTTTGACTCCGTGGCTGTTTCTACACTGTTTCCTCTGAGAACATTTGGCAGCAGATGTACGGCAGGGTAAACCAGAGTGGGGTTTAAACACACAAGTCCCTCCATGTTTATGACCATACTGTCAGTAGACATTTACAGACTGTGAAATATGGAAACATAAAGCAGAAACCCTCCCAAACCAAAGACCAGCACACAGGAATCAGAAAACTACGTCCAGACAGAGAACTGCTCCAAACCTATCAGCTTAATTACTGATTTTTCAGGATTGAGAATGATCATAGCTATGTTTTGATAATAGTTTCACTGTGAACATGAAATCTGTTCTGGACTCAGAAAGTCATCGGTTTCATCATCTCTAGTGTTTCAGCATAAAGTGTGACCCTGTTAACTCGTGACCGGCAGGTCTCCAGTTAGCACGGTCACCCTAAACTCCAAAACACTGGTTGTTCTGTACCGGTCCTGATCCTGTCAGAACTTAGGAGAACTTGAGTTGACGGCGGAGTATGGATTCTGACAAACTGACCTCAGAACAAGTGGACATTTTAATATGCCTACAGTCTGACTAAAGAGTTTAAAGAGCGCTAACTTGTCTGAATGAACAAAGCTAAACCCCGCTTCAGTTGCCAAATGTGTGCCCACAGACTAAACACATCTTTTATCATTTTGAAACAATGTCAGAAACATTTCTGTACATTTACACAGTCAGTAAATTTCCCTGTCACACACACACACACACACACACTTTATCCGACAGAGAGACAAGGAGAGACAGGGAGAGACAGGGAGAGACAGGCAGACGGATGGATGGGCAGACATACGGAGGGTTGTCACATTTCCTCTGTCTGAACTGGACTCCAGTACCACAGGTCCTGCTGCACATGCTCCACTGGCTCCACGGACTCCAGTCCCCATCCACATGCTGAGGGATGGGAGTCTTACTTACACACTCTCCTGTCCTGCACCACTGACACACACACACACACACACACACACACACACACACACACACACACACACACACCACACACACACACAAACAAACACTTATTTGAACCGTTCTTTATGTCAGCAGGAATCTTCAGCCTCTCTGCATGTTGAAAGCACAGCCGCACCTTGTCGGCTCCACACTCTGTCCCATCCAGAGGAGGATCCAGTTTGGTCTTGCAGGATGAGTCTCCTTCTACTAAACACCACAGACCAGCACACATCAAGTGCTGACACACACACACACACACACACACACACACACACACACACACACACACACACACACACAAAGAAAAACAGTTTAAAAATCAAGAATTTCAGGTGAATCACTTTGAATATTTTCCTCAGATGATTATATTGCAGCAGGTTTCAAAGCTGCCAGTGAAAGATATCATCAGATATCATCAAGTCATTTAGATCCAGAAATATAAAAAAGATAATAGGATAATAGTTTAACGGAACAAAAGTCCCCTTCAAAGACCCATAACAAGAGGGAAGTTTTTCAGAAGTTCCCCTTTTCCAGCCACTAGAGGGCCACAGCATGCACACAGCAGATACAGGATGAGTGCACCTGTTGGGACTGCTTTAAAGGAGGGAGCACGGCAGAGCAAGACTTCTAGAGTGAAAAGGTTTGTTTTCTTTGCCGTGAAGGGACAAACTGTGAATATGTGGGACAACAGATCTTGAAGGAGTTAATCACAGAAGACTCAGAGTAAGTATCCAGGTCAGAGGAAACAACCTTACACTCCACACCTTTTTTATTTTCCCTCGCTGTCTTTCACAATCAAATGACATGCTTGAGCTCAGAGGACATGTGTTTTCTCTGCTGAAGTTGTGCATTAAGCCACTACCAGGTGGATTGGAGCAACAGCAGCCTCCCTAATATCAGGCTCCAGTCACAGAGGTCCTGCTGCTGGAATCTCAAGCATTTTTACAACAAACAGGGATTACCACCTCATGGTTGTTTTCCTCCACCAGCCAGCGCAGAAAACCTTTACCTCCAGCAGAATCACAGGGGGGCCGTGATTGGGGTACGTTTTTATAACACACAGCAGAAGGATGAGCCCTGAAGACACTGCAGTCGCATAAGGAGGTCAACTTTTCACCAGAGGTGTCACAACATAGTCATTATGTTGTGAGTGGCCTGGCGTACAGTCCAGGACGGCTCCTTTTCACTTCCTCTGCAGATCATGTGATCATGGCACTGTTCGTCACAGTCACAATCACAACAACCTTTTTGTTAGTTTCTTTTTTTTTTTAAACATAAAGGATGATGCTATCACATTTAGGGTTTTTGTCTCACCTTTATCTCTGCAACACAATTTATCAAAACCCACACAGATCTATGGATTTTTGTTTCTACAGTTTTTGAATGCCTGGTTTTCTTCTGTCAAGCAGCATGTACAGTATGACCTCATCTACCTATTTTGTGAAAAGCCCAAGAAAAATCTGAATTATTTATTGTTTTAATACTTGAACGTTGTCCTCAATAGTTTAAACACTATAGATAAAAGGGAAATACAACTTACAATGTTCAAAGTATTCATTAAAATAAATGTAAAACAGTGATATTAAAGACTTTTGATATCCTGGATTGGTGGTCATTTTTTTCTCATTTAAGTCAGGCACTTCCTGTCTTTTTTTGTCGGCCCTCCTTTGATGATAAATTACATTACATATGTAATGAATGGCCTTACAGTCAAAAATAATAATAAAACAATAATGAAATGTATTGCAGTAACTTATCTTTCCCACTAGGGGAGGCCTTTGAATCAAGAAAGACGTTAGTGTGTGTACTGTACCAGCAGTGCCTACAACAGACTGTAAAAAAAACATAAATGGACATCATCTTGCTCGGCACCAAGTGAGGTTCCCACGAAAACTGCTCCCCCTGGTGGCTGGCTGCAGTACAGGTCAAAAACTCTGTCTCTCCAGTCATCCCACATATGTGGTGTGGTGATATGATATTTTTGGGCAGTGCTGTGTTTCAAGTGTGTCAAGTATTTTTTTTTCCTTGTCATTGGTTATTAGAGGTTAAAAACGGGTTTTGTGTCACATGTAACAATTATTTTGTTGTGTATTTTTTTCAGGAACAGTAAAAAATGTAGGAAAGGAGAGCCAAACAGAGATTAGACTTGAAAAGAAAAAATTAGACTCTTCTTTTCATCTGGCTCTGCTCAGATTCTCTATTGTTTAGGCTCTAGCTGCAGATGATGGCACCTCAGACGGTGTTGAGGCTTCAAAACTGTTCAGTAGAAGAAGGCAGAGCCATGCTGTCCACTTTGTACACAGTCTGTGGTGCCCACTGATTCAGTATTAACTCATTCTGTAGTATGCACTCAGGTTTAGGTGCATTACTGCCTCCTAGTGGACCAAGTCACCATCACAACTACAGTACAACAACACTTCGGTCAGATGGCCTATGAGACAGAAGTGTAGTGATGTGTGAAGAACATCAGTAAATCTCCTCACTCCTCAAGTGTTTACTTTTACAAACTCATTGAAGTCCTCATAAATGAACTTCTTTTAGTTTACAGTGGGATCATACTGTGGACTATAGAGCGGTTACTAACCCTGTACCCCCCAGTTTGGAAACCACTTCTTTCAGCCCATCTGGAAAAAGCGGAGGACCAAGCAGATTGGTGACAAATGGATGAATTTCATTCAGGTCTTAGTTTAGGCTGAGGCTCAAACTATAGACTGTACTTTCTGACAGCACAACCGCTCACCAAAAGTGATGCCAAAGCATAGGGCACTCTCTCTTTTGATTGGCTGCAGTGACAGACAGGGAACCTCCTTCATGCTAACAGATGGAGCATGGCTAAAACTCTTAAACTAAAACATATGTCACGTTTTTGGGAAATGGAAACCACATTAAAACAACAAATAATTCACGCGTACCCTCAAGGTTTACACAAACACTTCTCTTACACAGTGAAAAACCATAGCTGCTGTTTTTTCTTACGTCAGCGAGTTTCCCTCTGTCCTTTAATGGACCACCTCCTCTTTAAACTCCTGAACACCGATCTAACACCTGCTTTGAGGAGAGCTGAGGTTATGGAGGGAGAGTTTTCAAAGTGAATCATGGCTGACATTTACAGCAGCAGCACTGATGAAGTGTGTCTCACCTCCATGTCATTGCAGAAAGTTGCGTTGGTTCCAAACAGGATCTGGCACTGTTCGTCCACGCTGTAGTGCATGCCGGGCAGTTTGGGTGGGAGCCGGACCTGGAACCTGCTCCTGGGGTCTGTGTGCAGGAGGCAGGCACTGGATTTGGACCTGTTTGAAAGAAACCTCAGTGAGGGTGTGTTCAGAGAGAGCTGTTGTATTTGCAGCAGTTTGCTTTTCCTTCTAACACCTGAATCTGTGGTCACTCACTGTTGAGGTTTCAATGGTCCCCTCATCTACAGTTACTCTCTTTGTATTTTCTGCAGAGTTTTTTGGTTACAGCAACTCCTTCTACCTGTTCATCTTTTAGAGGCAGAGAATTCAACTCTAGCCATGGTGCAAGGAGTAGAAAAACAAGCCCAAAAAGGTCAAAACCCCTCACTGTAGCACTTAGAAAAGTTATTCTCTTTACTAAAAATTTTATTCCGTGTCACATTTTTACTCTGTCTCAGGATGTTAGTTCACCTTTATTTATCTGATTATGAAAGACAAAAATATGCACAAGATGCTAGCAGAGAATGTTGAATCTGCTTTTATTGCTTTGCTTTGTCAGCACCAGTTTACAGCAAATTTACTCAGGCCCAAAAAGAAGTAACAAAAAAAAAAAAGGATAATGATTCATAGTCAATACTGTTGAATCTGAATACTTCCTGTTGTATTAGTGGGCGGGACACTGTGTGGCTGCGAGCAGCCTCACCTCACCTCTGATTGGTCAATCCCAACAAACTGGGTTGAGCTTTGTGACTGGCACACGACGTTTCTGTCTCTCTTCACCACTGCAATATAATCTTGTCAGACACTTTTAGCACACACTCTGATTTTCCAAAATAAGGTTAATGTGTGAAACTTTGTGTGTTTCCTATTCAGTTTTGCTGATTGGGTAAAACTGCAGATAAAAAGTGTGAGGTAAGACTGATGGACAGAGCTCTGCCTTACTGAAGGGGGTGTGAGTAAACTGCTGTTTTTCTATGCAAGAACTTGAACACAGACAAACACACAGACACACAAGGACACACACAGACACATGCAGACAAACACAGACTCACGCAGACACACACAGACACCCAGACACACACGGACACACACAGACACACGCAGACACACACAGACACACGCAGACACACAAGGACACACGCAGACACACACGCAGACACACACAGACGCATGCAGACACAGGCAGACACACAGAGACAAACACAGACACACACGGACACACACAGACACATGCAGACACACGCAGACCCACACGGACACATGCAGATACACATGGACACTGGGGCTGGGCGATTATGGTAAAAATAAGAATCTCGATTATCTTAAGTGATATTGAAATCACAATTAATATACACAATTATTCATTTATTCAAAAACTTCAGTACTGATTTAAACACAACTTTAAAGAACCAGCAAGTGACACATACAGTATTATTGATACACATAAGTCACACACACTCGCTGTGGCTGCACATGGAACACAGAAGAGCTATGAAGCACAGGAACTTGCATACATCTACACTGTGTGGCATATTAATTGTTTTTCTTCGACTATATTGTTTTTATGATTGTCAGATGGCAAAATTGAAAACACGATTAAAATCCAATTAATTGTCCAGCCCTAATGGACACATGCAGACACACACACAGACACACAGCAAAGAGCTGACTGACACATTTCTGCTCACCAAGCTGAGCCTCACCTAAGGAAGTTCTCCAGGTCATCTCGACTGCAGGAGGACCAGGACAGGTCGCTGGGGTTTCTTCCTTTCACCCACTCTCCGGACATGATGTGGGAGTGACCGGTGCAGGTGGCGTGGTCGTCATCGTGGCTCATCCCCACGCTGAAGAGAAGACACAGGGACAAAGACGCTGAGTCAGACAGAAGTGTTACCGTTTCTAGTGTTTCTTCAAGATCCTGCTCATCAACCACAAAGCTCTCAGTAACCTTGCTGCCCTACACTTTTCAAACCTGCTCCACTCTCCAACGTCACCCCCTGATCCGCCATCTGAGATCTTCAGACGCCAACTTCCTGTCCCCCATCACCAGGACCAAGCACCGCACCAGTGGTGACAGAGCCTTTTCCACAGCTGCTCCCTCCCTCCAGACACCCGCAAACCAGACCCACCCCTCTCTTTCAAAAATCAACTCACAATCAAGCTGCATAAGTAGGGATGTCCTGGTCCAGATCCTGAGTACTGGGTTGAGGCTGATTCTGGCATTTTTTATGTTTTGTATAGCTTCACTGGAGCTACACATCACAGTCAAACATCCAGGGTGATTTAAACATGATGTGATAACTTTAATTATGAATAAACATTTCCATGAAAGGAGAAAAACATAGTAGTTGTGTTGGTCTCTAATATCTACGTTCCCAGTCTCGCAGCGTCTTTTGAGCGTAAACACTTAAAAGGGGCATATCATGCTTGTTTCTCCTTTTCACGATGCCAGACTAGGATGCCTGTAAAGCATTTCTGCCCTCAGTACAAGTCATTTAGTTCCTTCATTGCCCCACAATAGTGTTCTCAATATCCTCATTTTAGGCCATTCTGAAGATCTCATTGAAACGCTCCGTTTGGAGAATGACCTCCAGTAACCTCCCAACGTTACAGCCCTTTGTGCTCTGATTGGTCAGTTCTATCAGAGGGGTGGAGGGGGTACAGCCAGGAGGCGGTTTTTGCAGCATGGCAGTATTTACAAAATTGCCATATTGAATGGAGCAGACCGAGCGAGTTTGCTGTTTGCCAAAACTTCACCGTAAGGCATTGATAGCACTAATACAATGGCAGAGTGTAGGATACGTCCTTTTGTATTGGACCCCGAGTCAGACCTGGACGGTTCTGCAGCTCAGGAGGAAGAAAATCCATCTGGACACAGATCATCTCAGGACGCTTCAGTGTGGTGAGTCAAACCAGTACTGTAACATGTAGAGTTTATACGTTTATACTCAGCTCTTGGTGGGTGTATCCCTCGGTGGAGGTTGTGTGACTAACTGACATCACAGAGGAGGAGCTGCTTTATCAGATTACTCCAATAAAAAGAAAGGATCCTTGTGTCGTCACGACAGTCGAAATCTCATGGCCAACTGACAATGACCTATTTTCAGAGGCATCAAATCTCGTTCTAGGATATCAGAAAAAATACAATATCTCATTTTTTGAAAATTCAGGGGGTGTAAGGTCCTGTTTTCAAATTTATTATATTACATGTAAGTATTAAATCAGGGATCAGCATGATATGTCCCCTTAAAAACAAAAAAAGCGTGCAGCTTCACTTTCTTCTTCAGCGAAGCTTTTCTCCGAAACCAAAAATGGGATTGGGACTCGGAATTGGCTGAAACTCAATACTCAATATTTAAGATCAGGATCAAGGCAAAAAACGCTAACCAGGATATCCCTACGTTGGTAAAGGTAACTTCAATCTTAGACAGAAGAAAACTATAGTTGGTGATATTAAGTTTCTCTTTTGAGTGAATGTGAAGCTCTGGCCTGACACTTCATGTTTGACCTGAATGTTTCTGGACACCCAGAGTTCAGAGGACTTTGCCTGTATCTTTCTCTTCACATGTATGTGTGAACAGAGCTTTTCCTCACACTACGCAGCGTCAACAACCTCAGCCAGCATCCTCTGGGTCTGCTGAGGTTAGAGAAGCACTCACACGTCTCACAGTAACAACCCTCAAACTGTCTACCCAAAATGCATCTGTGTATACACAATGCATGTGTTGGAGTCGGATAAAAGTATAGAGCAACTGGACGCGAGTGTTGGTTGAAATAAGAGAATTCATTTAGACACAGACTGACTCTTTATGTGTGTGTGTGTGTGTGTGTGTGTGTGTGTGTGTATGTGTGTGTGTGTGTGTGTGTGTGTGTGTGTGTGTGTGTGTGTGTGTGTGTGTGTGTGTGTGTGTGTGTGTGTGTGTGTGTGTGTGTGTGTGTGTTTCCATCTAAAGCCATGACCCACATTTGCAAATTAAAAACATCAACCTGCTCCGAGCTGCAGGCACAGACTCAGAGAGGAACAGCTCCAGTGCAGACTCTCTTCCCCTGGTTCAGAGCAGACGGAGGGACAGGCACATGTTGGTGTTCACCTTTTTATATTTCCACCTCCCATCTGTGTTTCCTCAGCAGATGATGGGAGTTCCTCTGAGACCAGCCGGCTGATCCCAGAAGCCTGATCCTTGAAGCCTGACCTGACACTGTCCGAGCTCAGCTCAGCTGAAGTAAGGCCACATAAAGAGTCCAGTCTGTAACGTTCACTTCCACCTACGAGCTAAGTTTCAGCTCACTCACCATCTCCATCAGGATGAGAGAGCACTCTGGGGCTAGTTGGGGTGTTTAGTTTACGTAAAAACAAGTAAACAGCATTAGAACAAACAAAAAGAGTGTGGAAGTGAAGTGTACCACGCTAAAAGCTCGTGCCTAAGCATGGCACACTTACACACTTACACACTTATGGGCATGCTAGCCAAACCAACTTGACTCTAGGGTTGAAGCGTGCTTGGGCAGAAGTGACGATAGGAGGACCCTGAAGCTTGTAACCTGCCACTGGATGCATTGCCAGCTAGCTATCTGTCTAGGCTTCACTAACGTGGCTGGAGGTGTGTTTAATATCTGGGTCTGCCTGTTCAGAAACACTGTTCAACGTTGTTCTGTCTTTCACACAACGTCTTAACCACTTCATCGCTGAGGTGGAGAGTAATCAGCTTCTGAGCAGTTTGAGGTTTTTGTATTCATGTCAGCCACTGAACACCAGTCAGACAGCCCAGGCTAACACCTCCACCTTCCCCTCAAGCTGTACCCTGGAGGGCTTGAAATCCCAAATGGGCTGTGCACTGGTTAATGTACTTTGATAAAATTATGTGTGTGTATAAATACAGCCTGTAAAGGTGTGTGTTCATGTGGATCACAGTGTTCGCAATCTGCTGCTCTGTGGCAGCGAAACACCACGCCAGGCTGAGCAAAACCTTTATAAGACCACTTCAGCTTGTTAAAACACACTCAACACAATCATTCCTTTTAGCATATGTGTGTGTGTGTGTGTGTGTGTGTGAGTGTGTGTGTGAGCTTTTGTGACACTGATTCCATAACGTGCACACACTGGCAGCATCAGAATTAGAGCGTGCCAGCCTGGTACCTTTCCTGGCCTCAGAGCTGGAGCAGAGTGCTGTGGGGCCGTGCAGAGTCGGAGCTGCTTGAAACACACACACACACACACACACACACACACACACACACACACACACACACACACACACACAAACACACTTGAAAATCAGGTAAATGAAGCCTGAGCTGTGTGTGGGGCTTTGTGTGAATGCTTTAAAACAAAGTGTCTCAGAGCAGAACATTAACACAGTGAGTAAAAGAAATGATCACCCTGCATCATTAAACATTAAGAATATGAATCTACTCTTTGAATTCCCAAATGTGAGTGTATGTGTGTGTGTGTGTGTGTGTGTGTGTGTGTGTGTGTGTGTGTGTGTGTGTGTGTGTGTGTGTGTGTGTGTGTGTGTGTGTGTGTGTGTGTGTGTGTGTGTGTGGTGGAAGGGGGGTTCGTCTCCACCGTGCGTAATGAACGTTCATCTAGTCTCTCCACCCCCCCATCCCCCTCTGGGGCTCAGTTGAAGGACCTGTGCAGCAGCCTGTGACCCATCTGAAACCTCCACCTCCATAGCTTCAAACTTCATTTTCCTTTACCGCCGCTATGCACTCCAAATGCAGCTAGCACGCCCTAAATCCTCAGTTAAAGAGGGCGCTTTGCTCCTGTTATCAAGTTTGCTAGTTTTAGTGGATCACTAATCACTGGGGGTGTAACTGTACACAAAAATCACGGTTCGGTACGTACCTTGGTTTTAGGGTCACCGTTCGGTACATTTTCGGTACAGTATGGAACAACGCAAAACCATTTGCTTGTTTAGCATGTTTATTAAACCAAAAACTTTCCATTATACAGCGAGGGGGGAGGCTCAGCTAGCTCTGGTTGGTCGTTAGCAGCAGCCATGATGCACAATTCAGACACAAGCTCCTGTGGCTACGGAAGCTCTTTGATATTCATCCTCTGATTTGCTCACCATGAGACGTCACGTCCACATGATATGCACATGATCCCAAAGCACGAATCACAGACCACTTTCCTCATAAATATTAAAACACCTTCCCTGCTCAGCCAATCATAGACGAGTACTCACATGAATATTAACCATGTGCAGTGTCTAACGTAAACTTACTGTACTCGTTCGATTACAGCACTGTACCGAACCAAATGGCCTTATGGAGCAGTTTGGCACGGATACATGTACCGTTACACCCCTACTAATCATACATGCAATTTTTTTTGTTTGTGTGTGCAATTTACAAAGACTGTACATAGAGCAGACAGCTTGGCTCCACCATTTATCATTTTACAGTTTTGAAGCCAAAATTCCTCCGTCACAGGTGCAGCCATTGAAGCAGTTTGCAGAGAGACGATGAGGGATTCTAATAGAATCTGAGTGGAGCTTGGTGACAAAAATATATATATTTTTTTCTTTCGAGAGTCTAATCACTTCTTGACTCTACCTTCTGACATATTTTACAATCTACGAAAAAACTAAACGAGAACGGCAGCTGTCAATCATCGTTGAACATTACGTAAAGCCTCATATTTAACCTCTTATAACTAATGAAAATAAAACTTTTGAGAGGACTTGAATACAAAACAGCCAAATGATATCTTCAAATCACCACAACAATCAGACGTGAGAAACATTTCTACCAGGAGTATTAATTTTTTCAAGTTTGACCACAGCCCATCTGGAATGGCTAGCGACGGAGTTTTTAACCTTTTGTCCAAAGAGATGTACAACACAAGCAAGAATTTAGACAGAAGGAAAAACCTCCAGCCACATGTCAGTGAAGGAGCATCTTTAACTGCCCCCCTCACAGAAATCTTTTCCACACAGCATATCATGTATCTCCAGATGAATTCAAACAAACTCTGAGTTTCTTCTGATTTCAGTCCAGCAAAGGAACAAATTAAAGGAAACAGACAAAACTATAAATAAATAATAAGTAGAAAAAAACTTGTAGGTCTTACAAAAATGATAAAAGTAACAAAAATGCTGAAGGAGACTGAGAGTGTCAGAGCGAGGCAGAGGAGTGTCTGAGGTCCTCAGGGGCCACGTGTGCCACACAGCAGCGTCATGCCTGCTTAAATCTGCTCCGGGCACAGTGAGTTTGGGGTCCTTTCCAATAAAAAAGAATGAAGTCACTTTCAGTATTTTCAGACACAAAGAGGGGATAGTTTTCTTCTTAGTTAACTTCTTTATACCAACGTTACTGTGTGGACCACATCAACTCATCGTGTTTCATCATTTGACCAAAGATAACTGGCTGAACCGTACTTCATACCCTGATATACTGTCATCATTAAAACTACAGCTGATACCACATCAGTCCTGTGATCATCATCAGGCGTTTCATGTTCACCTGCTTTCTGAGCATCTGATAAACCTTCATTCTATAGACTTCGAGGAAAGCTCATTTGATTGGTGTCAACCTGGTACCACCACAGGTTATCAAAAGAAATAACAGATCAGGAGTAAAGCTAATTCGCTCCTCCCCTGTGGAGGAGTTATTCCTGAGAAAACACTGGAAATGGAAAATAATAGCTTGTTTTTTTTTCTCCTAAGCCTAGGATATAGAGTCTAAGATATTGCACAGAGTTTTAAGAATGAAATAAACCTCAGGAAGACAAGAGAGCGCTTTCCAGAGCTCAAACTGTTTTTGTTGTTGATGGATCTCGCCAGCAGCTCTGTGAACGCTGACTCTCCATCTGATCACACCATAAAGCATGAAGCCAAACCTACTTGTGTCCCAGCTCATGAGCAATGGTGAAGGCCAGATTGAGTCCGTTGTCCTCCGCCAACACACACTTCCTCTTTGCGCTGCAGGCTCCTCCCAGGTAAGCAATACCTGCAACACAGCGAGAGGACAGAGAGCTTAAGGTAGAGGTCTGCAGCCTGCAGCTCTTTGGCTCCGCTGCAGTGCCTCCCTGTAGCTTGAGATCCTCCAGAAAATACAGATTTTAATTCTGTGTGGAGGGATTCATTTAACTGCCAGCTTGATATACATGCCCCATATGTAGAAAGAAATTAGCAAATAACAAAAAAATGATGAGTTGAGCAACATGACCAATATATGTTATCAAATAAAAGTAATCTTTTTGTGGTTCTACAATTTCATGAACTCAAAAATACTGTTCAGGTAATTACTCAATAACAAATTTTCTTTGTTCATGTCAACTTTTTACCAGACACAACGTGACAAGGTGAGCTATTTATCAGTGCAGTTATGTAGCGCTGTTGTCTGAAACATGACAATGAGCAAACTGTCAGTTTGTACAGTAGTAGTGGCTATCCTAATGTAGCTCAGCTGTCAGCATGGTGCTCTGAGACATGTCTGTAACATGTAACGTTAGTGAATCCTGGTTCTGTCCTGGCAGTCATCTACCAATCAGAGCTAATGTAACCTCACTCTTCATTTTATTGATAGACTCTCAAGTTTGAACAGACCACTGCAGAATAACTGCTGACTGTGGGTTGGAGTCAACATTATCACAAACAGGTTAGCTCCTATGTTAACCTTTAGCTTGTGCTCTATCTCTCTCCTGTTTCTCTTTCTTCTGCTCTTCTGTCCTTTTTCTGTCTGACAGTTAGGCTCCAGTGTCCACCATCACTACAAAATTAATCACAGAAATGGTTTTCAGCAGAGAAAAACACAGATCTCTCTACTCTCTACTAGACTTGGTCAGCCTGTGTGGTGTTGTCATAGAAACTTGGACGTGCTGTAAATCAAGTCAGTATTGCTCGACCTGATTGGGAAGCTACAAAAAAGCTACAAAAAGCTACAAAGTAGCATTTCAAAATAACCTGTATTGGTGATAATCTAATTTTCATAATAACTCCATCAGCCGGCATGGTGTTGTCATAGAGACCTGGACATGCCATCAATAAATCTGGTCTTTCTAAACCCAATTGGGAAGCTACGAAGAAGCTACAAAGTAATATTTCGATATTATCTATAATGGCGCTGATAGGATTGGGCAGATATCCAGAAGGGAGACTTTTTTATAGAGCACTTAGAAACTCCTCACAGCCCCTTTAATAGCAGGGCAGCAGGATTTCCCTAAAAGTAAAATTTCAACTTTTACAGGAATAATCCTGCTCAATCATATGTCAGTGTCTGTGTCTGCCTCAACCCCCTCCTCTGCCTGTATGTTGATGTTTTGGTTGTGTCAGGATGTTTCTGGGTGGAGAGTGAACACAGTTATCTCAGCCAGTCTAGAGCGAGATGACTTTGTTTGTAGATGATAGCGAGTAGATGAAGCTATCCTGAGCAGCTATGATAGCTGATGTAGCATGGAGGAAGAAAAACACAACCAAAGAGATATGAAACACCAAACAGAAAAAAAAAGCTTTTCCCTAAACGAGGGTGAAGCTTGGCTCAACTTCTACTTCCTTTTCTGCAGTTAGAGAGCAGCATGGTACAAAGAAGTTAGCTGTCTGCTAACCAGGTATGAGTCCAATACCTGTGGTTAGCTTGTGCTAACATGCCAGGTCAGGTGCACGGTTCTGGAGTCTAGAAACCAGATGCTACATGTGGTTGCTGGATTAGTGAGTGTGTTCACACAATACAGGTGGAGGATGTGGGTGTGCCGCCACTGGCACTGTTTACTAACAACTACTGGCAATTCCTGCAGACCCTTCCTTTAAAAACAATGAATGTCAAAGGAAGCAGCAATAATATCAGAAATAATTTCTTGGTGTCATGTATGTTCAGAAGAAAGAGCCTTGTCTTTTTTCTCTACAGCAGAAACATAACAACAGCATTGGCTGGTCAGAGTTGGCAGCTTTAATCTGACCTGCGACGTTTGGGCCTCCTCATTAGCGGCTCAGATTCTCTTTACATGACACTGAATGCTAGTACCAGCCGTATAAATCCCACATGAATAAAACAAAGCTGGACAGTGAGGTCAGAGCATGCCCGAGATTTTCTGCAGCATCAAAGATCCGTTGAAGCCAGCACTTCTGAGACCTAAGCTCCCACACAAAGAGCTGTGATACACAGCGCTGCGTTATCAGTACGGGCTGTTGACCCAGTGTTAGGGGCTAGCTGGCTGATCAAACAGTGATGTGCTGGCTCACAAAGCTGGCAGCACATTCAGCCAGACAGCCTCAAAAGAGCCATTAAGCCTCAGGCCCCTGCCCTCACAGCCCCGTGCAGCCCGCGAGCAGCTCGGACATTTATGCTGAGCTAATTAGCTGTTACAACATGAAGGGCTTTCCACAGAGCTGCTGAATCCTGGACAGTCACTGCTCCAAGTGAGGGCAGCCCACACCCAGTCAGCCTGACAGGAACACCAGAGCACCACACAGAAACAGGCCACACACACACACACACACACACACACACACACACACACACACACACACACACACACACACACACACACACACACACATACTGTAAAGGGAATTATCCAGTAACTCTAAAAGCTGTTTTTGTCTGATGTTTGATGATGTCAGCTCCTTGTTGCTACTTTAGGGATCTTTGATGTTTGTCATCATGAGTTTTTTAGGTTCTTTTTTGTCTGCATGGCTACAAACAAAGACTGGGCTTTGAAATTAAACCAATTTGTCTTTTTATTATTTCTAGGCTGTACATCAGTGTCCTAAGTTTGGAAGCTACCTCATGCTAAAACAAGAAGCCGTCATGATAGCCTGAACTGTCTTCATCAACAAACATCTGCTCATTGTTTTAAGGTGAATTACTTTTAAATTAATAAGTGGAAAAATATGATTCAGTGGTTAGTTTGGAGTCTTACTGACTCAGACGTCTTATGTTGTGTAATTACTATTTTTATCAATATTGCAAATAAGATCATATGCACGAGTGAATCCAACGTAAAGTTAATGTTAAAAGACATAAGAAGATCAAACCAGGAACATGAAATTACATGTAAACACAAACTGGGAAAATCCATGTCATCATCATCATCATGCTACTGAGGGCTGAAAACATCAGCTCAAGTGAACTGATCATGCCCTGTTAACCAATCAGCATGGGCATCTTCAGGTGGGGTTTAACTTGACTGTACCTGTCTTTATCTTCCCTGACTCTGTGACTCGAGTGAGGAGGACCAATTATCTGATAAATACAAGTGACTTTCACTTGCTCTAGCTGTTAAAAATACCCTCATTTAGAAAAACAAGCTTCTCCTCACAGTGTAGTCAACAAACAACTTAAAGGTAGGGTATTGAGGTGATCTTAAATATAATACGGCAACTTTTACAGGAATAATCCTACTTAATAACCTCCTCTTGGCCTCTTTACAAGAATCTCAGTGTCTGTGTCTGCCTCGGACCCTCACCTCTGCCTGTATGTTGATGTTTCGGTTTTGTTAGGACATTTCTGGGCAGAGAGTGGACGTAGTTACATCAATCAAGTGACTTTGTGTGTTTATGATAGCAAGTGGAAGAAGCTATCCTGAGAGGCTACAATAGTGGACGTAGCACCAAGGAAGAAAAACACAACCAAAGTGAAACAAAAAGCCGAACAGATAGAAGCTTTTTCCTAAACGAGTGTTAGGTTGATTGACTTGCAGTCCTGATAAACGATAATGCAAAGCTGGATATCAACTTGGTACGTGAACCCAGGATTTGTCACTCTGGATCAGAGCGCGCTGACATAAAAGGGGTGGAGTTTGCAGCATCTGACCAATCACAGACAAGGAGAAACCCTGCAGAGCAACGTACTTCACCCTGGAGGAGCAGACAGTTGTTCCTCAAAAATACAGAGAACTCAAACACACCATCCAGGACAAAAACAACAATGTTGCCGAAAGTAAAAGCCACAAAGGACTGCTGGCAACAAAATGTCAACTCTGTTACTTCTTAAATTCATGAGATTACACAATATTAATTTATTGGACAGTATAAACAGACAGTACTCTGATCACTCAATTTTTTTCACTTTATTACAGTGCAGACATTAGGGACAGAGCGCTTCGTCTGTGCGCTTCCTTAAGTTTATGTTTTCCACTGAGTTTCTCTAAGGTTCAGCATCTTATTGGAGTCAAAATAAAAATGAAATGTCACAGAGCACTCGATCAGACGTGATGGCACAGCCTGTCAGTGTGGGGACTGACAACACTCATACCCCCTGAGCAGAAACACAACCAGCTCTCAGCAGATGGTAAATATTTCACTCTGACAGTGTCAACGCGTGCTCGGCAGAGATTGAGGGGGATTAACCCTTCACTCACGCCTTGTGGTTTTGGCTCATCTGAGCAGCTTCAGAAGGCACTAAAGCTGCTCAATCCTGCTGCCAAATGGGACTTGAGTGAAGACCTGCAGTCACTCTGAACTCCACAGGAGGGCACTGTAGGGAGTACACTGCTCCTCTTGACTTCTAGAGACTACAAATCACACCATCTCCCCCTCTGGTCCATCTCTGCTCCATCAGCATATCCATCAGCATATGTAAATAATAATAATAAGTGGATTATCTAAATAATCCACTGTTTCCAGATTTTTTAATCAGTGATGTCACATAAAGTCATGTTGAGGCAGTCTGCCTCAACAGCACCCGCTGCTCATTGGGGAGAGTAAGATCAAAGCAGACTTTCACCTCAGTCTCCAAACTCCAGAAAAGTCATTAAATTTGTTGCTTGTTGCTTTCTTTAAAAAAAAAAAAAAAAGTTGCAAGAGGGTCTGAAAGTCATCACGCTGGCATCACTCACCCATCTTTTTCGAGCAGAGCAGTTTAAGTCCTGTTTCCACCAACCGATTCAGTTCGGTTCATCTCAGTACAGCACTCATTTTGTGGCGTTGCTTTTGACTAAAACCAGGTCAGGTTCACAAATTACCTGCCTGTACCATCTCATTTTTTTCGTTTCTCAGCTCTGTTGGGCTGCCAGACATACTTATCCGACTCCAGTAGGTGGAGCTAGAAACACAGCAGTCCTTTGGTAGGTCGAAAGATATTGGTGGCTACAATTTCACACCAGCAAGTGTTCATCACATGGTTACCATGGTGACCACTGGGTGATGAATAAGAGAAATGCCTTTTGTTTGTATTTCTGACACTTGGAGCTCCTGTTCATCAGCACGTCTCCGTGTAGAAGCTAGATAATGTCCGATGTGCACATTTTGGCTTGAAAGGACCAGGTGAGGGGGCGAAGCTGCTGTAATGATGTCACTCAGGGAGGCCTCCCAGAAGCCTCCAGCATAAACCAGGCTTAGCAGAAAAGGGAGGGATCCCTGGGCCTGTTAGCTAACATTTATAGATACTTAGATTTATAGATTCAGATAGATTATAGATAGATTCATTCTCATCTTTCTTTGAGAAGGCAGTCATCCTGCCTCCTCACAGCCCTGTGTTCACCACGGCATTTGGACGGACCAAAGAACGACGACTTGGAAACACAACGACAAGCACAGAATGCTTTTGTGGCAAAACCTGCATGGCCTGAAGATCCACCAGACCAAGATGGGATGTGTGCAGACAGTGCAGGTGTCATAGCATGCAGGGAACCTCCCTGGTGAGACGAAGGAGGAGCTAGGCCTGGAGCCAAACCATGGTGCCCAGAATCTCCAGGTGACACGAGCCCCAAACTCACACAGACCAGCAGAATATTGTCGGGTTAAATAGCCCCAAGCTAACAAGGAGCAGGAATGGCACCAGTTTGATGATGACTTCCATCCTGGAGGCAACAGCTAAGGGGGAAGTCGATCGAAGTTTCCAAACCATGACCACCATCATCATTGGCCTAGCAGCTGAGAGATTTGGCCTAAAGGAGAAGAAAGCGACGAAATCTCCTTACGCAAAAAGCAACAGGGCAAACAAAATCCAACAGCTCAGGCAGGAGTTGAAGGTCCTGATGCGGCGGTGTTATGGGGCAAGAGAGGAGGAGAGGGGACCTCTGTCAGAGTTGTGAAACACACTGCGCAAGAAGCTCATGACCCTGAGGAGGGCTGAGTGGAATCAGAGAAGGAGGAAGGAAAGAGCCAGGAAACGCACTGCCTTTCGAGCGAACCCTTCTGGGTTTACAAAACAGCTGCTGGGGCAGAAGCATAGTGGCCAGCTTACCTGCTCCAAAGCAGAGATTGACTACTTTGAAGGAGCAAGAGCTGGGCGACTGCCACTCTCTGACTGATCCACCTGCACCAACACTGGACTTGGATGGAAGGGAGCCAAGCTGGAAAGAGATCCAGGAGGTGGTCAAGATCAAGCTCAGTCCCAGGACCGAGTGGGGTACCTTATAAGGTTTGCATGAACTGCCCAAAGTTACTCCACAGACTCTGGAGCATCTTAAGGTGATCTGGAAGAGGGGAAAGGTTGCTGAACAGTGGCGTTTCGCTGAAGGTGTATGGATCCCAAAGGAGGAAGAGTCAAAAAACATCGACCAGTTCAGAATCATCTACCTGCTCAGTGTTGAAGGCAAACTATTCTTCAGCATTGTTGCCAGGTGTCTGACAGACTATCTCCTGAAGAACTCCTACATGGACACCTCAGTCCAGAAAGGAAGGATCCCAAAGACGCCAGGGTGTCTGGAGCATAATGGAATTGTCACCCAGCTGATTAGGGAAGCCAGAGAGAACAAGGGCAACCTAGTCGTGCTGTGGCTGGACTTCGCAAATGCATATGGGTCCATACCTCACAAGCTGGTCGAAGAGGCATTACGCCGACACCATGTCCCCACCAAGTTTAGAGATCCCATTCTGGACTATTACAACAGGTTCAGTCTGAGGGTCTCAGCAGGGCCCACAACATCTGACTGGCCTGAGCTGGAGAAGGGAATTATCACTGGGTGCACCATTTCAGTGATCCTCTTCGCACTTGCCATGAACATGCTGGCGAAGTCTGCTGAGGTTCATTGCAGAGGGCCCCTGACCAAGTCCGGCATCAGGCAGCCACCCATTAGGGCCTTCATGGACGACTTCACTGTGGCGACACCAAACATCCTAGGGGGCAGGTGGATCCTGAAGGGTCTGGAGGAACTTATCACCTGGGCCTGCATGACCTTGAAAAATCCGGATCCCTTGTGCTGAAGAAAGGAAAGGTTACCAACAAGTTCCACTTCACACTTGGTAGTGTCCAGATACCATCCATCACCGACAAACCAGTGAAGAGCCTGGGGAAGGGGTTTGATGGCAGCTTGAAGGACAAGGCAGCCATCCAGTCGACTAACCAGGAGCTGGAGGCTTGGCTTGGCACGGTGGATAAGTCAGGTCTACCAGGCAAGTGTAAGGCCTGGGTGTACCAATATGGCATTCTCCTAAGAATTCTCTGGCCACTTATGGTGTACGAGGTCCCAATCTCCACAGATGAGGGCTTTGAGATGAGAGTCAGCAGGTTCCTGTGGAAGTGGCTGGGTCTACCCCAGTGCATGGGTAGTATTACAACACCTCGCTACGACAAGGCTGAGTGGAAGGACAGGAGAGCGCTGCTCCAGGAAGAGATTGCGAGCATCTGTGGAAGAAGAGCAACCAGCACAATCGCTGGAATGCGGCAGCAGGGAGCCTGGACATGGTGGGAGCAGGAAGCAGAGCACAGGGTCACTTTAACTGAGCTGTGGAGAGCCGAGCCCCAGAGCCTTAAATTTCTGATCCAGGCCATCTATGACATACTGCCAAGCCCATCTGACCTGCTCTGCTGGGGAAAGGTGGAGTCTCCAGATTGCTCGCTGTGCCAGAAGAGAGGGACCCTTGAGCACATCTTGAGCTGCTATCCGAGAGGCCTGAGTGAGGGGCGCTACCGATGGCGCCATGACCAGGTCTCGAAGGCCATAGCAAACACCATCTGCTGTGGAATTGCCCACTGCAAGCGCCTCCGCCTAGAAAAGAAGACCATCTCCTTCATCAGAGCTGGGGAAGAGCTACCAGCAACTGCCAGGTCCTCCTTCTCTGGCCTGCTAGCAATGGCACAAGACTGGAAACTGAAGGTTGACCTGGGGAAACATTTGAAGTTCCCAGAGGATGTGGCCGCAACCTCGCTGAGGCCAGATGTGGTGCTGACCTCAGCCACCTCCAAGCAGGTTGTGCTCCTGGAACTCACGGTCCCTTGGGAGGACTGCATCGAGGACGCCAGTGACAGAAAGAGGGCTAAGTACCAGGCTCTGGTGGAGGAGTGCTAGCTCAACTCGCAGGCCAATCCTTCTGCAGGGTCTACAGCATGTTGGGCATCAGGGGGGCTAGTAAGCAAAGGGCCATAAAGGAGGCCACAGAGGCAGCAGAGGTTGTCTCGCTGTGTCTCTGTCATCTTACATCCTTTCCTCATATCCATGCTGAGCTCTCATCCAAAGAGCACACTGCTCTCACCCACAGTAGGTTCGTTGATGTATATTCTTCGTCATAGTCTTCATCAATGAAATAAACAGTGGTTCAGGACACTGTATTAATGCTGACGGTGTGGACAAAGCCCCTCCAAAGGATGCTTCCATGCTGATTCATGTCCAGAGAGATGTATGAAATGCCATGCAGAGAGGCCATTCCTGATCCTCAGGTGCTAGTGCAGTGAGACAGTCTCAGTCCTCCCTGCTGGTTCACTATCTGGTTTCTGCCCAAAGGTGTTTTCTCTATGACAGAAACCTGTGAGGACTCTGCTCTCTGATGGGACTCTGAGAAACTCTGAGGGACCCTGAGGGACTCAGAGGGACCCTGAGGGATATAGAGGGACTCAGAGGGACTCTTAGGGACTCTGAGGGACTCTGAGGGACCCTGAGGGACTTTGAGGGACCCTGAGGGACTTTGGGGGACTCTGAGGGACCCTGAGGGACATAGAGGGACTCAGAGGGACTCTTAGGGACTCTGAGGGACCCTGAGGGACTCTGAGGGACTCTGCTCTGCTTTGTTTGGAGCTCTCATTCCTTGTCCATGTCGTTCATTATTCAGGGAATGTCGTTTGTTATTCAGGGAATGTTTTTGCCTTCAGGGAACTCTCATAGAATCAACGGAGCCAAAACAAACCACACTCCCAGCTCATGTGGTCAGATGGGGAAACAAGCACAGAAGAAAACTGCTCTGACTTTTTGGGATGGAGCCAGTGCTTTGACTTCCAGCATAAATCCCAACGGTGGGTGGAAGACTTCCAGCATTACGTAATACAGACACAGAGAGGCTCTGGAACAGGCTCTGGCAGCCTGCTCTCAGTAAATGTGTTATAATGTGCTGACTGTTGCAGTGAGTCAGCGTGTTGTCACAAAGCTCTGAAACACACAGGTACTGCAGGAGAACACATATCAGCTTTACTAATTCATTTAGTTTACTTTAAAAAACTTTCCTTAGCTTTCAGAGTCCTGCAGCTCAAAGGTGAGAATCCTCGGTTGACCAAATTCAGGAGGATGACAAACCATTCACCGTGAGTTTTCTCCTGTGTCCCTTAAGCTCCATCCATTCATCCCACACTCATGTTTGAATCTGATGTTTGGAAACTGAAGTTTTTTGTTTTGAAACTATATTTTAACCTTCCCTGACTTTCAACTCTTTACATTCCAAAAACCTAATGTTCACTTCCAGTTTGTACGTTTCCGCACCAGACCAGTGCTCCTGCAGACTCTCAGGGCTTCTGAGCACATCTGCAAAAATCTTCTTCTACAGAGATGAAACTAAAATCTGAATCTGATTTCTGTGAACTGAAAACGAGTGATGAATTATTGAAATTCAGGAATACAAAGAGTTTAATGTTCAAGTAGGTAAAAACACAATCACGTTAATTTTTTTCTTCTAAGGAAAGAGGTAATGAGTCCCAATGCCCTGGTGAAGACTTGATCAGAGATAAAGTAAATTATACCCTTATATAAATCTATAAGTCCAGTATTACCCATACACCCAGGTACTTTAACCTTATTGAGTTGATTGTAAAAAAAGTTGATGCTCAGTTTGTCTTTTTCAAGTGGGTGACCGGCACAAGTTCTCTTTTCTGAAAGTTTACCTTGTGTCCAGATATTGTTCCAAATTCTGTAAGTGAAGATGAAACTCCTGGTACGTACAACAACACGTCATCAGCATCGAGTGAAACTTTAGGCTCTGAGCCTCCTCAACAGCTGCCCTTGATAGGGGGCTTTGTGTCAAAGCTAGAGAAAGTGGTTCAACTGTCACAGGGTATAGAATAGAATAGAATAGAATAGAATAGAATAGAATAGAATAGAATAGAATAGAATAGAATAGAATAGAATAGAATCTACTTTTTCAATCCCTGATCCCTGTTACCTGAGTTGGAGTGGGATCACAAAGGATATCAAAGAAGTGTCTGATGATGGAAAAGAAGACACCATTTTCTATTACACCTGTCTGATCAGGTGAAATAATAGTAGGAGTAACATGCACTAACTGGAGAGAAAACTTTTTTTTTTTTGAGTGAAATGCACAGAATAAAACTACTGACAAAGAAACACACCTTACTCCACGGCTGGTAAGCCCCCCCTCTGACTTTAAAGTGTTTCTGTACATAGAGCACATTTCTCCTGATGAATACATAACGGGACAGAACAGACTGGGTCTACTCACCCACAGTATCACAGGGTTCGTCTTTGTGAACGCAGAAATCTGTCCTGAAAGAGAAACAGAGACAGGTTTACTCACTACACAGTCGTAACTACGGAGACTCGTGTGAACCCAGAGCCTGAGCCCCGGCCAATGAGTTCAGAGAGAAAGACACAGACGACATCCACAGAAACAAATACGTGTACAGTGATCTGTATACTGTACTCTGTTTATCCTTGATTTTGACAAAAACATGTTTTAATAAATCTCCAAATGTTTGAGTGATTCTCAGAGGACTGTTTCACACACATCCACACACGCAGGGATCAGGTGAAGCCTGTAGGAGCGTGACACCTTTAGCACACATTCTTTTCATCCTTAAATTAGTGAAGTATTTCAACAAACTTGAACTGCCTAAAGTTAAAAAAAATGTATGTATAAAATCATAGTCACATGCCTTATTCAGCATGTAGAGCTGAGAAACCACAGAGTTTGGAAATAGAGAACTGGGTTAACTCAGAACAAAAAGCTTTCAGGACCAGGACATGAAGTTCTGCTGTTAAAGGACATTTTGACATGGATATAAACAGGGTGCCTTTGATTTTTGCAGCCAGCCTCCAGAGCATCTTCTTCAGTCCGTCTGCTGGGGCTTCATTTCACAGCACTGGACGTGACTCCTCTGTTAAAACCCAGGATCAGGAGGGCTTGGCCAAACCGTAAAATTATATTGTCAATTTAATGAAAGCAGGTTTTCCATAAAGTGCAAAAGACCCGACATAAAGGGAAAAAAACAGTGCTTTGTTTTTGACAATGGCTAAAGATTTCCCAGCCTCGTGTCTGTTGGAGTCGGCGGTTTGTGTGTTGAAAAACCCAAAGCACTGAAGATCAGCCGTCCCAGCCCCAGAAAGCGTATTGAGAGCTTCTGTTTGCTACTGAAGGACTTCAGCTGAGGACCCTTAAAAAGGCCCAGTCAGTCTGAACAGATCCAAACCCCCCATTGTTTAACAGGTTTCATGTTGCTTCCACCTGGCTGCAGATACTGTCTCCCTGCACGCAGGACAAACAGACAGAAACGCTCCTCCCTCTGCAAACAGCTCAATGTGGCGTCTGTTAGGGCCCGTGCATCAAGGCTGAGAGGACCCTGATGGAATCTCTCAGCGCTGTTCAGGTCTTACCATCAAGTGGTGCCAGGTCCTGTTGTATCCACAACTGTTGTTTTTATCATTTCATTCCAAGAATGACAGCTTCAATGAAAAGTGTTGTATTTTTTACACGTTTGCCTGGTGAAAAACCATCATCATCAAATGTTGGCCGGCGCACTTTCACTTAATAGCAGCCACTAGTGGGCTGTATGAGCCTAGCAGTTTCACTAAGAAAGTTTTTATTTTATTTTTCATTGTTTTTCTACAGATATTAAGATATTTTTGGACAAATGCCAAATCCACCCCTTTGGATAGAGCAGTCTCTGACCTGCTTGGTACAAGTTTACAGCTTGTAGATATCTGAATGTAGAAAATTCATGAGCAGCCTTTCAAAAGTCTGAGGTCATAGCAAGGCCTCAACTATCATTGTTTGGTCAAGAAACAGGAAGTAGCTTTTTCCTCAGATAAGGAAGCTCAAATCTGACACAAGCTTAGGAAATTACAAAGGTCCAGGTCTGAATTCATCCACTCCAGCAGGAAAGTCATGGTACTACTCTAAAAGTGATACAATGAAGACTTTTCAACATATCTGCACCTTCACCAACTCACAGGACCTGATCTACTGAGATCCAAAACAAGGAGTGCTAAATTTTGTAAGCAAACTAAAAACTGCACGAGCTGTGGGTGATCTACTATGACTGTGTGTTTGATTGATAATATGTGAAAAATAGTGCAGACCACCCTGTTCAGATGCTGGTTTTGGGGGTGCTACCCGCTGTCACCATGTAGTCTTTAGATGAGTGAAAAACTGAAGATTCTCCCTCCTCGTTGCCTGGCGTTGCACCTCTGCCTCCTTCTCGACACACTGACCTCAGCCATTTGTGCATAACGCTGTGCACAACGTTTCAAACGTGCTAAAATAGACACAAAGGCAGCTAACAGTTTCAGGTTCCATACTTCACTTTGTGAGTGCTCAATAATAACATCTCCTCCTGCCAGAGTTTTTCGGGTTCAGGTAATCTGCATTTATTCTGCAAATTCATGAAGGTAAACACGCCAAATAGATGGCAGTTAACAAATCAGCTTTGCACGCGTTATCAGGTTTGAACACACAAACTTTTATAAGATCAGGCCCAAGCAACCGTCTGAGAACCAGAGAGCTGTGTGAAAACACCTGCTGTTATCAGTGTTGTGTCTGATATCACGTATAAGCCCCAGGCCCCTCTACACGTTGCATTGCCTCAGACATTCTGGGAACTTTCCTTTGTGTTGTACCCGTTCAGCCTGCACGGCAGCAGGCTGCAACTGCCTCTGCAGCTATGACCAAAAAAAACACAGAGCAGCTGATCCCACTTTAAGCATCAGGATCCAGATACCTACCACAACAAAAGTGCCAAGTTTAGGTAGCAGGTCATCCAGTCTAGCCCAAAGTATGATGGGAAAAGGCAAAACAGGCAAACACTACTACACCAATAACTGCAGACTAACTAACTAACTAACTGATAAACACAACAACTAATAACTAACATACCTAACCACAGAAAAGAATGTAAAACAAAGACGTGTCCAGGCTGACAGTTTGAACTGTTGTTGAAATCAACCCAGAGGTTTCTGGTAAATTCACCGTCTTCATGTTTTCACACCAGGACTTCTGCTTCCAGACTATCCCTGTTCATACATCTCTCTGGTGGTTGGAGTCTAACTTTATCTTACTCCTTACTCCTTACTCCTTACACACACACACACACACACACACACACACACACACACACACACACACACACACACACACACACACACACACACACTCAGACTCAGACTCAGGTTGTTGCCTGTGTGAGTGACTGCGCTCTGGTCTTCCTGGTTAACGGCTGCTCGACGGTCAGGTCAGATGAAGTGAATCTGACACACGTTTGGACAAAGCAAGAGGTAAACGGCCGGGGGGGCTGCACACAAAGGAACAAACCACAGAGGAGAAACCAGGACAGACAGAAAGAGAGAGAGGAAGAAATAGACACTCTGAAGAGATTTAGAGCTTTATTAAAGAGACCCAAAATGAGCTGATACCTTCATCCATGTTCAGCTCTCCTGTTGCATCACCCTGAGTTTTCTTCCTGAGCTGAACGCTGTGATGGCTGGTCTTACTGTGGTGGCAGTGTGTACCACACTACTCATCCTGTTGGATGAACCAGATGATCAAAATCTGGTTCATCAAACATGGGTGTGAAAAGTACAGTAGCACACCCCTGACACACGCGCACAGCTCACACGTGGCTCCTCTCTTAAGTTGTGAAAAGTTTATTTTCTTCTTGGGTGGAATGTTAAAGGGTTAAAAATCAAACAGACTTCATATCCCATGCATTTAGAAAGTGAAAGTTAAATGGCTAAAATGAGAGGTAGCTAAAGGGAAATTCTAGTTTAGCAGTGTTAAGTGTTAGGACATAACTAAACAATCAGCTGTTAAATTCAGAGGGCCACTGTGCATGCGCTCTAAATGAACCAGGACTGTGCTGCGGTAAACGTGGCGTCTCCTGGATGAAGCACATGGGGAGGGAGGCCTGTGCTGCCTTTGGATGGTTATTACAGTCATTAAACTACAAATAATTTATCAAACACAGTGCTTAACAAATCTATCAGACCACTTTCTTTCATTGTTTGGCTGGTTCTGCTGCTCATGGTCAGATGTGACTTCTATGACAAATAAATGAGGAGCTGTGTTTCCTTTATAGACAAAGATCACTGGATACACACTTGAGGAATATTGATGAGAGAGAATCTCCATGGCCCTGACGGTCCTGACAGCGCTGACAGCCCTGATGGCCCTGGTGTTGAGCACCTGGTGTTTAGCTCCTGGTGTTTAGCTCCTGGTATTTAGCTCCTGGTGTTTAGCTCCTGGTGTTTAGCTCCTGGTATTTAGCTCCTGGTGTTTAGCTCCTGGTGTTTAGCATGTGGTGTTTAGCTCCTGGTGTTTAGCTCCTGGTATTTAGCTCCTGGCGTTTAGCTCCTGGTGTTTAGCATGTGGTGTTTAGTGCCTGGTGTAAAGCTCATGGTGTTTTGCTCCTGGTGTTTAGCTCCTGATGTTAAGCTTCTGGTGTTAAGTGCCTGGTATTTAGCTCCTGGTATTTAGCTCCTGGTGTTTAGCTCCTGGTGTCAAGCTCCTGGTGTTAAGTGCCTGGTGTTAAGCTCCTGGTGTTTAGCTCCTGGTGTTTAGCTCCTGATGTTAAGCTTCTGGTGTTAAGTGCCTGGTGTTTAGCTCCTGGTATTTAGCTCATGGTGTTAAATGCCTGGTGTTCAGCTACTGGTGTTTAGCTCCTGGTATTTAGCTCCTGGTGTTAAATGCCTGGTGTTCAGCTCCTGGTGTTTAGCTCCTGGTGTTTAGCTCCTGGTGTTTAGCTCCTGGTGTTTAGCTCCTGGTGTTTAGCTCCTGGTGTCAAGCTCCTGGTGTTAAATGCCTGGTGTTCAGCTCCTGGTGTTAAGTGCCTGGTGTTAAGCTCCTGGTGTTCAGCTCCTGGTGTTAAATGCCTGGTGTTCAGCTACTGGTGTTTAGCTCCTGGTATTTAGCTCCTGGTGTTAAATGCCTGGTGTTCAGCTCCTGGTGTTTAGCTCCTGGTGTTTAGCTCCTGGTGTTTAGCTCCTGGTGTCAAGCTCCTGGTGTTAAATGCCTGGTGTTCAGCTCCTGGTGTTAAGTGCCTGGTGTTAAGCTCCTGGTGTTCAGCTCCTGGTGTCAAGTGCCTGGTGTTAAGCTCCTGGTGTTTAGCTCCTGGTGTTTAGCTCCAGATCATGCAATGTTACTTGTGTCGTCTGTTTTCTCTGTCGTAGACAGTTTTTTAAAAGCTAATCATTTTTTTTAATGAAGCTCAAAGAAGCTCACACTGCTACAGTTTTACCAACAACACTCCCAGTAAAGCAGGGGAGGATGGGGATGAGTGAAGTAAGAGGGGGGAGCACATGTAGAGAAGAGAACTGAAACTCAACTATGGTCAGAGATATGAGGTGTCATGGGGAAAAAATTTAAAACTCTCTTTTAACAAATACTTATTTATCAAAGTTAAATGCAAATAGTTCTCTCTGGAAACACCCTTACAAAATAAACCATTCTATAAAATACCATGTGTAGTCCAGTGTGACTTTTATATGTTTTTTATTCTTCATGGTGCATTTCTTTTTTGATACGGAGCAATGTATAGTGCTGAAAATACAGCTGTTGAATTCCAAAAGATTTTAAGTTTCTGTGATGGTTAATCCACCAGGATGTGCTAGCTCTTTCATCCAGATTATCTATTTAAGGCCCAAATTAATTTTTGTTGTCATCCATAAACTCACATTATTATTTCATGATTAACAAGTTAGCGTTATTTACGCACGTTCCTGAAGAGAAAAATGTGTTTGAGTGGTTGTTATTTTTGACAAGAAATTCTGGCTCACATTTGGGAATAAAAGCATAAAATGATTTTGTTACTCCTCACTGCTCTTCAAAGTGCTGAAGTGAAAAACAAAGAGTCAGACTTTATGATGCTGGGCGGTCTCATCGTTTGTATGACAGCTGCTCTGATCATTTGTTAAGTACTTTAAATCGATTAAAAGTGTTACACTGATCATGATCCTTGTCAATCAATTTTAATATCTGACCACGTTGTTTGCTTCAGTCGTCCTTCTTCCCCCAGAAGTGCTGAAATCATTTTACATGAATCCCCGTTCAGATTTAACTTTGTCACTCAACAGAGGAGACAAGGCAGCAGTTCAGTCCACCAGAGAAACCTGGGGCTGATCCAAGCCAACAGGTGATCAAACTGAGCTGTGGTCAGTCTCTGGGAGCTGGGAGCAGCAGGTGAGTTCATCCAGGAACACTTCATGGAGGAAGAGGAGGAGACATTGATCCAGCTGAGAGCTCTGGAGAAGATATGAACACAGATTTCTGACTTTTCTGGGAGGGAAAGTCTCCCTGGCTCGTGATGGTTCAGTGGACATAAATGATCTGAGTTCTCTCTGAAGACCTGATCCCTGTTGGTGGGAGCCAAGGCTTAGACCTGTTCCTGTTTCCTGTGGCAGCAGGATGATAGTGGTGCAGCCTGTCTGACAGAGCAGAAACCAGCACAGGCCAGGTTAATCCCCTCACAGAGACTTTTAATAAGCTGTTACAGACATGTCATCCACATGAGCCTCTCTGGCTACAGTAGCCACACACACACACACTCACACACACACTCACACACACACTCACACACACACCGGGCGTCCAGGCATAAAAGGAAACCAGAGAGCGCTGTGACACGCTTTAATTTGCCCGCCTGCCGCTTCTGTCTCACCCTGACTGCTGCTGGCAGCATCCCGCTCCTCCCGCTCCTCCTGCTCCTCCTGCTCCATGGCTCCAGAACAAAAGGCCACTGTATTCATGCCCCTCCCTCCCCCCCGCAGCAAGAGGAGACAGGATAGGATCTGACAGCAGACATGAGTGCTCGTTTAAACCAAAGGATTCCTGGTAGATTATAAAAGCTAATCCTGAATTAGGAATGTGTCGTGTTGTGCCAGATGCAGGCTTGTTGGGATTGAAACATGAGGAAGAAGAACAAATCTGCTTCACTGACAGACCGAGGGGACATGATATGACCCCCCCCCCCGAGCCTCAACCAAGACACACACACACACACACACACACACACACACACACACACACACACACACACACACACACACACACACACACACACACACACACACACACACACACACACACACACACACATACACAGGTTGGGTATTACCGACTACCACAGCACGTTATGATCTCTGTAGCTGAGGGTAAGGTTTCAGGGAGGTTTTCCATCTTTGATATTGTTGAAGTTTAGTTCATTGTTACCTCATTAAACCCTGATTAACCACAATAACCAATAACTCTGAGGACTGTGAGCTGAGTGGAGGAGTGGTGTGTTTTGGCTGTTGTGACAGCCACAGTCTGATGTCACACCCTGATATTGTGCAGGCACGGTGTCATGACCTGAAGGTGCTAATTGGACGAGGTCAGAGTTCATGAGCTTTACCAGAGCATCCCTGGGGTTTGAGCCTCACTGTCTCCTGTCCAAAACAACACCACTTTAACTTGAGTCAGTCAGCCTTGGTTTACTGATGGTGTTATAAATGGAGAACGCCAGTTTGAACAGTTTCTGATTCAACACGTCCTCTGATACAAATAATGATCTGATAAATCAATAAGGTAATATTAGGTTACAAAAAACACCTATGTCCATGTAAATATAGTTAGTTTATTTTTGTTGTTTTTAGTTTATTTCACAATTTAATTTATCTGTGATTGGTTATATCCCTTTTTTGCTCTAAATATGTGTTTGATTGTTGATGAGTTTTTTTAATCCTTTTATTTTTACACTGGCTTTGGTCATGTTTTAAAAACTTTCATGTGAATACAGCTTATTTTGAATTCTTGTACTTGACTGATTTAACTTCAGGCTAGGGCTGGGCGATATGGCCTAAAAATAAAAGCTCCGATTTATGATTTTCTGACAATTTTTTTTCCCCCAACCTTCTAAAGAAAACAATAAGTACAAATGACAGAGATAACTCAAAACCAGTTTTGTTTTAATTCTATCAAACATGTAATAAGAGTAACCTCTATTTGACTTGGTATTGAAGATCCAGCTCTTCTTCACATTGAAACCTGCACCATTTTATACATTTTGAATTTAAAAATACTGCTAGGAAAAGCGTGTACAGTACTGTTTCAGTGCACTACAGCACTGTTCAGTTATATTCTACTTTTAAATGATTAAAAAAAAAAACACTTTGTTTCTGTCTATTTTTTTTTTAAGGTTAAAAGTGTGGGCTACACAAAACTCATGCCTCCCTGCATAAGTCAGTGCCCTGGTCCAGTCTAAAAAGACCCCAGTCTAAAAAGTCTGGTCCGCCCCTGCTTGTCAGAGCGCACCTCTATGCAGTTTTGTTATGTTGCTCTGCTCTTCAGTGGATGGATTTTTGCTGAATGGAGGATTTAGTTGGTGGAACAGAGGGAATTACAGAGAAAGACAGGACTCAGCTTTCCCCAGGTAACAGTCAAACACCTTCTCAGTCATGTCTGTCCCAGCAGCGTGCAGCTCTGTTCGATCACCCATCGTCGTCACGTCTCCCTCCCCTCAGTCTACTTTCACAAATCATGGTCAGAGTTCAGGGTGTTCTCAGAAAAACTAATGTATATTTCTTTACTGTCTAAATCTCAAAATGATCAGAGCATTAACTTCGAAAAGCAGCAGGTTTAACGCACGTCAATGGCATCATTAATTATCTGCAGGTGAACATAAAAGGGTCCTGGCTTTGTAAATGTTTCAGTCAAAGATCTAATCAAACTCCTAAAAAAGGGACAGAATGAAAACAGAGGATTGGAGGAAAGGAGTTTGAATGTTTACCAACGAGAGGTCTAGTTTATATTAACCTAGACTATATGACTGCTGTCTGCTGACAAACACGGGATGACTGTGGACAGGTGACTGTTGGGCACAATTTAAAGGTGGTTATCAAGCCTATACGAGTCACAGGGGACTAAATGCAGGCTTGTGACGCTGTGATGAAATATGGTATGGTATGCAATCATTTTTGACTCAAAATAACATCTTTGATGAAAGGATGTTAATTCTTTTGCAACAATGAAATACATACTTATGCAATCTATCTATAGTAAAGAGTGCTTATGAACAAAAACAGTGATGGATTGTTGTGTTTGTGCCATTTCCTAACACAAACACAAACTAAAGTGCAGAAATGGAAATAAAAACAAAGATTTGGCTCAACCACTGAAATATGAAAATGTGTAGATTGCTCCTTTAACTTTTTATTTATCTTTTAATTGCAGCCTTTGGGAATTGAAAATTGCACTCTGTTACATAGGGATGTTGTCATTTGATTAATAATTCAGCCCTATTTCATGTATAGACCAGGAAAGAGTTTTTGGTTCTCAAACATCACAGCTGGATGACAGGGGTTTATTCTGCTTGGACCACACAGGTTTCACACCTAAAAACACTGCCCCCTATGTGTTTGGGATGCTTTGAGACCCACTTATCAGAGGATTTGTTTGGTTACATGTGGACAAAAGTATTTTTTAAAAACTGTCTATGTGTGTACAAGGCCTGAGGCTTCATCCAGGTTTGATGATCACGGTTTATTGAACCTAGAGATGGGAATTGATAAGATTTTGTCAACACCGATGCTCTTATCAGTTTTGCTTATTGATCTGATTATTTATCGATTCCCTTATCAACTCCTGTTGTAAATTTTATTGGTACAAAAAAGTAGCTTTACAGGTTTTCTGTGTCAACAACATTTAATTCTGTTTATACTGTAAGTGAATAAAATGTAGCTGGTCCCTGAGTCTGGACATTTCTGGGCGTAATTATACAGAAAAAAGGTAAAAATTGCATTCAATGTGACGCTGATGTACTGTGTTGTAATATATTAATAATTCAAGTAGGCCATCTAGTGTCTCAAAGTGGTTATAGCAATGGTTTAAGTTGTTTGGAAGCTTTCTGTAGTTATGAAGTCAGCCATGAGCCTTTCAGTCACCGTAAGCTTTTGATGTTTGAAATTCTCAGTATTTTTTACAAAGAGTTGATGTGATATGTTTTTGTGATGAAAGTTGAAATTCTACTCTGAAGCAAAAGTTCTACTGATGGTAGCTAACTGCTAGCATATCGCTGCAGTTTTCCATAAACGTTAGCATCAAGTTTGCGCTATTTTGTTATTTTGGTAAATAATGTGATTTATACCATTTTGAATGTACTGAATATGAATCTCCTGAGAGAGAGTAATGTACATTTCTTTATGAGGTCAGTTCTTCAGTAAAACTTGAAGCTGAAAATCCTGAATTGATCAGGGAATTGTTAAGCACAAAGGCTAACGATATTGATGAATTGAAACATTTCTTATCGATTCTCAACAGGAACAGGTTTTCGATTCGCATCCCTATTTGAACCACTTAGAATCAGCTACTATTAGCTGTAACCGTACTACCAATAACACCTGGCTCTCTGCTTAGCTCCCAGAAAACACAACATGCAGATGCTGGCTGCTAAACCGCCCATCGCGGCTGATGCATTCACTGAACCTTGTAATTCTCAAACACAAAATAACTCATCTTAACAGTAACACATGCCTATTATCTAACACAAAAAACCTGCCCACTCTGTTACAGTGTTACTGTGAAAAATCAGGAGAAAATGATGAAACAGCAGAGTTTCTGTAAGGAGGAAGCAGCTGGTCACACCCATGTAGAGCCGTTTAAGATCTGACACCGTACGTGTCAATGACTGGAGTGAGGAGGTTCCTTCTTCAAGACCAAGAGTACAGTGTGACAGAAGGGTCACTGTCCAATGACAGATCACATACAGTCCTGGAACAACACAGTCAAACTAACCTGACCACAGAGACGTCTGAGCTAGTGTGTGTGAAAAGAGCGGCGAGGGAAGGTGAGACCCCAGCGACACAGACAGTCATCCATCTGAAGCTCTGACTCCGTACCTTGTGACCAGCACAGCCGTGTCCACAGGCGGGACGTCGTCTCTCCCACCAGGAACATGGTTGGTGCCCAGGTACCGCGGTCCCCCAAACTCCTGGTACTGCCAGTGACAGAAGCTCTCCAGAGAGCGCTCACCATGATGGCCCACTTTCAGCTTATCCTGAAGACAAAGACAGTTCATTTCCTCCTCTCTGGTGTTTTAATGTTTGCCATTACTGTGGTCATTCCAGAGAAGAAAACATTTATTCATCTTCACCATGACCAGGTATTCATTCAGGTACTGTAACACTGAGGGAAAAGGGGTTTTACATGAAGACTTCTGAGAATCTCAGATGTTTAAAAAAATGGGGCTCAAGTCTTTCTCTCTCTCTCTCACACACACACACACAGGGTGGAGCAGCATGTGCTGACAGTTGAACAGAGGTCAGATAGGATAAGCAGTCTGGCTTACTGGACGGGTGTGGAGCAACACCAGCTTGGTGACACGAATGTTGATCCTGACTCCCAGACTGCGGTGGTGGAACATGTTGTAGACCTGCAGGGGGACAGGAGCACCAAACGATTTCACCAGCAGGAGGAGGAGACATAGAAACACTCAAACAGTCAACAAAACAAACAAACACAACACAACAAGTGCTCCACAGCGCCTCCCTGAGCTCAGAGGCTTAAACTTGCAGAAGAAGTTGCTCATCTTGGCAGTAAAATAACAAGTCAGCTTTTTTGGTGGTGCCTGCTAACGTTAAAATATTCTTCTGACCACTCAAAGCCCTTCAGCTTTCATGTCCCTTAAAGCCTTCACACCACGTTCACACACTGAATGCACAGCAGTAGGTAGGGTTTGGAGTTAAGGTGTCATGCCCAAAGATGTATCAGCAGGTGGACACTGGGAATCAAACCCTCAACCTTCCAACCGTCATTCAATCAAATATTTCATCAAGCCCCAGCTGCCCACCTCTCACTGTGGAACGGCTTTGAAAAAAGCAGGGATGAACCGAGCTTTAGTCAATCCTGCCTTTTGCCACCGACAGTTTGTTTCCTGTGACTGTGACCAGTTCCTGCTCAAACATCCTGGGTTTGAAGCTCCAGGCTCACGGTGGAGTCACACAAGCTGTTTGAAGGCTCCGCGTTAAGATGAGATGAGTGTGTTTGGTCGGGGGTTTTGTGGGCTTGTTCTTTTGATCTGAACTACTTTAATCTTTCCCCCACCCCCCAGCTCCTCCCCCCAAACACACCTGCACCTCTCCTCTTTCCTGCTCTGCCTCCTTCTGTTTAACTCTGCCTACATCTGATCCTTGTGTCCAGCACAACCCGTTGAGCAGGGGGACATCCAGAGGACGTTCTTTCCACATCAGTTTTGGATGTCTTGTTTTTGTCTCCAGACGACGTCTTTTTCCAGCGTCTACTGAACGTGCAGTTATGGCGTCCACAGAACCTCTGTATAAGAGTTAGCTTAAAAAAAAGTAGTCTCATTGTTTTTGTTCTACTTGTGGTTTATGGCCAGTGTTTCCCCCACCATTGCATAGGAGGGCGCCAGCCCCCCCTGCCAATCAAGTTCATTTTCCCTTCCACTGAGCACCAGACCACAGCAGAAGGGATTTAGAGTTCCCACCTATAAATCAGGTCTGTACCCTCTTTTTTTTTTAAGAGGCTGAATAGTCTTATGTTGTTCATCTAACTCACATGACGCGGTGTCATTTGTACATCGTCACGTTCACATTTCTCCTCATAGGGAAATTCCGTCCCAACGTGTTCACAGATACACACACACAGACAAGGAAATATACCCCCCTCCCCTGTCGACAATGTCACTGCCCCCTTAAGGCTGTAAACCTAGGGGAAGCACTGTGTGCACAACATCTCAAATTTATTAACTAAGAAACAAAAAGGTTGAATTGAAAAATGTTGAGATTTTATTTTTTGACAAATTAGTATTTATCAGCATAAACACACACAAAAGTACTGAAAATTGGTACCATTAAGTACCAGTACCAATTGGTGCTTGTCACTGGGTATGGGTATTGTTTGGAAAGTGACAGATACCCATCCCTGTTGTTAAACGTCTCTTTGCACAGTGGGCTCACTTAGACGCCAAAAAGCCGACAAATGTTGGACAATGTTCTACTATGTTCTGGGTCATGGTCAGAAGACCTAATTTGGACGCTGTGTGGATGTCCAGACTTGGTCTTGGATTGACAAGCGAGGTACAGACTTCATCTGCACGTCCATCAGCTGCCTGATGTTTATTGGGAATGCTTCACAAGAAATCCTATTTGGAGTTTTAAAACCACTTCTCAGTTTTGGTGATTGCCGTTAAGCTGCATTCAGCAGAGCAGCTGTGATCGACGCGGCTGTAGGAGAACAACCAAAAAACAGGATGTGAAATGAAAGGAGAACCAAAGTACAATCTGGAAGAGCAGGGGTATCTGTCAGACTATCTTCACTAAGGGAAGTGAAAGACCTACTGCTCCAAGACGGCCGGCTTCTCAACGAGGGGCCGCGCTGACCGGGCCCCTCTGTGGGTAACACTTCAGAAACGTTGCATTAAGCCCTCTGAAGCATCACTTTAGTATTGAGCAGAGGTGAGAAGAAGTCGGGGGTTACATCAGTGGTTCAGGTTGTTACCATATTCATGACGGTCAACAGGAACCGCTGAGCCGCCTCTGCACCGTGGTACTGCACCATGTCAGAGTCCGCCACCACCACTGTCTCCACTGTATACGCCTCATGAAGGCGGATGGCGCTCCTCTTCCCACGACCTTCATCCCCTGCTTTGGGCATCTTCTCCCTCTTCTTCCCTGCAGACACAAACAGAAAGAACGATGACTGAGTGAAAGGTGAAACAGAAACACCAGGGAAAGACGAGCTGTACCAGAGGAGAATAAGCTTCGACCCAACACCAGGCGTCCTTACACGGGCCGTGCTTGGTTTTACAGCTGAGGAAGGACTCAGTAACAGAGGCAAATGCTTGTACTATCAGACTCGTGTCTGGAGCAGGACGCTGTCTATGACTGCACTCACACCTGGATCTTCCTGCCAACACGTCAACTAGTGCATGTTTGTATCTTTCATAGGAGCGGGAGAAAAATAGTTTCACATCAGTATCACATTTTTTTTATTATTTTTTTTTCACAATCTTAAAAATTAAATTCTTTTGTTCAGTAATCTTTTTTTGTTTGTTTGTTCAGATTTAGATCTTTCATTTTGGCCTTTGTTTAAAAGTCAAGGTTGGAAAAAGTTACAGCTTTTCTCCAGCAGAGGGCAAAATGTTTTTCTTCGACTATCTAGTAATAATAAATCCTAAAAACTGGCTCAATGTGATGAGCATTTTTTTTTTAAATATGGCTCCTGATGTAGTCTGTAGACATCATCATCATCATCATTCAACTTTTTCAAACAGTCAGGTGTTAAAAAATTAAACTGAAAATCGTAAATACTGATGAATTGCAATTAAATCAATCAGCACCCAAAAAATTGTACAAGTAACAAATCAGGAGTAAGGCACATCGTCCAGGCCCTTCTGTTTTGTTTTGTTTTGTTTTGTTTTGTTTTGTTTTGTTTTGTTTTGTTTTGTTTTGTTTTGTTTTGTTTTTTATGGCATATAATTCTCCAGCTTCAGTGCCCCCTATGTTCGTGGATGTGGTACTACATCCAATGGTATTTGTCAAGCCCTTTTTTTAGGAGCAATAAGATTGATATGTTAATCATTTTTGCTGCGCTACTCATTTCTATTGAGCACCTAGAGTGTAGACTCAGACCTTAGGCTACTTTGAAAGAAAGCTTCCTCTAACACACTCTCCTTTGGATTACCACAGCCTGCTACACAGCACTGACTCCTCCTGCTCTGAGCTGGAGCCCAGGTGCCTTGCTCAGACAAGGTGCACAAAACAACCCAGATTCTGGTTTGTGTTGACATGATACCAGCAGTCAGCACACTAGCCCTGCTGATCTCTCCACTGGACAGAGACCCAGCCCCTCTGCTGATCCATCCTTCACATGCACAGGTGGGCCAGGTTTGCATTGTCAGCTTCAGTTCCCAGGTAGTGACAACCTCATGCTCTGTTTATCTTTTGTCTTAAAATGTGTCACAGAAAATGCTCTCAGTGACGTGAACCAACCAGCAGCCTGACCTCAGGAAGAAGGTGACGCTGCATTCAGCTGCGCAAAACTTCAGCCGGGACGCAGTCAGGATTTTGACCCTCGTTTCATTTTCTCAAGATTTAAACAACTTCCAGTTGTTTTTAAGCAGAGCTCTGTTGCAACCTTTCTGCTGTTTTCTCTTCACAGCCTGAACCAGCTGGTCTGACCTCTCATTAGTAAGGAGGTTTCCCCAGCAGATATGCTGCTCAGTGCAGTTTCTGAAGGATTTGTGTGCACGCTTATTTTACATGCCAGGAGATCAGCTGTTACCAAAACACTTGAACAAGCCAGTCTGGCACCAAAAATCATTCCAGTCAAGACTTTAAACATCTGGCACCCAAACACCATTATGTCTGTGTTCATAACTTAACGTTCATAACACCAGGAGCAACACACACAGCTGGATAAATCCCCCTTCTACTCCACGGACGGTGGACTTCAAAAGCTACAGCTACTTTCCCTGGATCTGGTAGAGCTGCATGATGATCAGGCGCTAAAAGATTGTGATCTCCATTCACACGTGTGGATCTTATTTCTAAACACGGACGATTCTGATGCATTGTATTTCACGGGCTTCACTGCGAATAAATGCCCCTGAGCTCAGCACCGCTGCTGCACTCTCCTTCAACCAATCATCAGGCATCTTTACAACTCATGAGCCTGCTGCTGCTGCAGTCAACAGAGGAGACACTGAGTGCTGCGCTCGCTGTATTAACAATCAGGGGCAGGCATGGAAAACCAGTCAGAATTAAAAAACAGTTCAATCCATCAACATCATTCGCCTTTATGATTTAACAACTCGCTCTTTTCAAAAAGTTGTGTGCTAGATCTAAAGGGAAGCTAAATATTTGTTTTTAAATGTTTTAAAAGTTAAAAAATGTCATATTTAAAAATTGAAGATTTTAAGTTTATACCCCCAAATGGCTAATATATCCCCAGAGATACAGAGTGTAAATCTGAAAATAAAGATCATGTTCAGAAAAAAATCATGGAAGTGTGTAATTATAGCTTAGACGCATTAGAAAATAGCAATTAAGTAATTTTCATAAACATCTAAATGTGCTTGACCATTAAAGGGCCAGCTTAGCTGGTTGACAACAGTTTCTGGAGAAAGCTCTGGTCCAGGATTATCCACTTGAATTTTTACTGAAGAATCGAAGGCGCAAAGGAATAAGGTTACTGCGCGGTGGCGCAGTTGGAGAATGCGCTTGGTCAGCGATGGGAAGGTTGAAGGTTCAAGCCCAGCTCTGGGCGACACATGGCGATGTGTCCTTGGGCAAGACACTTAAACCCAAGTTGCTCCCACTGCTGTGTCAGTGGTGTGTGAATGGGTATGAAAGGGCGTGACTGTGTTATCCATACTGATGGATAGCTAACATAGTAAAAATTGGATCCATCAGTGAGTGAATGTGAGAGCAAATGGGTGTGAACGGGTAAGTGTGACCTGTGGTGTAAAGCAGCTTTGAGTGGTCCATGACTAGAAAAGCGCTTTATAAGCTCAATTCCATCCATTTACTCTCTCACGCAAGAATCCTGTTCAAAACATCCGACATGTTGTTCATCTTGTACCAAAAGCAATATAAAAAACACAGCATAAGCTTGATGCTAACTTGTACGGGAAACTGCATTGATATGCTAGTGGTTAACTTGTATCAGTTCCATAATAGAATTGTAACTTTCATCAAAAAAACACACCAAAATGACTCAGTAAACAATACTGGAATCTCTAAATGTCAGAAACTTTCAGGTAAATGTTTTCCAGACAGGACGGCGTCAGAAAATCCAGGTGCAGGCTGTAACCATTCTCAAGACTTGGGTCAATCACATCCTTCAAAGCAAAACACTGTTTTTGACTGATTTTCATTTCTTTATGTCCAGAGATATCCAGGTCCATAGACCAATTTCATATTTATTTAACTATAAACTCAATGTAAAGTTGTTGGCAGGAAACCTGTAAAGCTTACTTTTGTTTACCGAATATTCACTGGAGGAATTGATGGAATGGATGAAACATCCCATCGATAAGGGCACCGATATCAGTCAAATCTTCTTAATACCCATGAATGACCACTTGAATGTTCTTTTTTGTTTTGCCAAAGATCACCAGTGCAATGCACATAAAAAAATGAATAAATAAAATAAAAAATGCGCCAGAGAATTAGTGAACTGGATTCTAAGCAAAAAGAAGTAGTCATGAACATTTTTGCCAGAATCGTGCAGCCCTTGGCATCTGATCATACTTCCTGTAATCTGTTTTACTTCCAGCGCTGTGAAAACAAAACAGAACACAGAAGAAGAAGCTGTCACATGATCTGAAAAGAGAAAGGTTAAAATGAAGTAGTCAGTATTTCCTTATAGCTCTTCTGGTCAGTTTTCCTGGGATACTTTCCACGGTTGAAGTTTTCCCAACTTTTACAGGAGTACTTAGGTGAAGCAGTACTTTGTATCGGTGACACAGTTTTCACTGCAAATTCATGGAGTGAGCTGCACAAGCAGAGTGATAATCCAGGTGTAATATGACAGGAAAGCCACTGTGTTATTATACAACTCTAAAAGTTTGGTGAGATCAGCTTCTCCTGATATTAGGGCTGCAGAAATCCAAACTGTGCTCTCCTGTTTTCTGATACAGCATGTAAACCACAGCACAGTCTTACACAGTCTTACCCAAACAGTTTAAACCCAGGGTGATGAGAATAAAAGGATATAAAAACATATTCTCTGCAGATAAACTGACAGTGTTAGAAAATACCACGCAGGGCAGGAGCCCAAGAGCTGGATCTGATAGCAAAGCTCTGCAGGCGTCTCACTGTTCATCAGCCCTGAAGGCTTCGAGCAGCCCCTGAGCATGTGTTTACACTACATGTCTGTTTCCATCACTGCAGACTCGGCTCAACTCCACTTTCATGTCAAACACAGCTGCCTGCTGCGGGATCCTGCCCCTTTTTTCTGCACTATCACAATTCTTCAACTTTGTAATTACTGGAAGCTAAGACTCAAAGGGGGGTCTAAGCCTTTCTTAATGCTCTCTCTGGACCCAGTGGTGTTGTGTGAGCACTGCGGGGTCTGGCTCTGGGATTTTTAGCGCTGTAGACTTCCATTAACCCTAAACGTTCTACAGTTTACAAAAACAGAGAATGAGGGAGAATGAGAGTAGATGAACAAGAATCAGAATAAAAAAGGGGAACGTATATCTTCACAGACTTATGGTATATACAGCAAGAAAAGCCTCTGTGCCATGAGCACAGAACCAAACTGACTACTTTCCTCACAATATATAAAAAAGCAGAGAGAAAAGAAGGTTCCAGATAAAGTATATGCCTTCTACTTGGCCTACAGTGCCATGCAGATTCACACAGCTGGAGATGATTGCAGCAAAGGATGTAACACAGAGTACTGACCCGAGTGTTACTCATTAAGTTCTTATTATTATGGCCCAACCACAGAGTGTATACAGACTGAACAGTGTAGCTCGGCCTTTCACCTTTGTACGGTACTGAGGCCGTATCACCCCCTCACAGGCCCCGCCGCATGTAGCCGGGGTCTGTGCAGCAGAGACTATAAGCAAGGGTGTAACGGTACATGTATCTGTGCTGAACCGCTCCATAAGGCTGTTCGGTTCGGTACAGTGCTGTAATCGAACGAGTACAGTAAGTTTACGTTAGCCGCTGCACATGGCTCTTTAATATTCTCGTGAGTACTCGTCTATGATTGGCTGAGCAGGGAAGGCGTTTTATACTCATGAGGAAAGTGGTCTGTGCTTTGCGATCATGTGCATATCATGTGGACGTGACGTCTCACGGTGAGCCAATCAGAAGATGAATATCAAAGAGCTTCCGTAGCCACAGGAGCTTGTGTCTGAACTGTGACACAACGACCAACCGGAGCTTGAAGAGCCTCCCCCCTCGGCAAGTTTTTGGTTTAATAAACATGCTAAACAAGCAAATGGTTTTGCGTTGTTCCATACTGTACCGAACTGTGACCTTAAAACCAAGGTACGTACTGGACCGTGATTTTTGTGTACCGTTACACCCCTAACTATAAGGAATTCTTGTTCCGACAGATTTTGCTGCCTTGTCAAACTTTGCTATCCCTGTTTTTTCCGAAAGCTGCGTCCATTACAGTTATGGCTGATCGCGCTAACATTACCATCAGAGCGTATGAGCAGAGTGGAGTGGCGAGAATTTCTGCTCCCACCATGCCACTCTACTCTCAACCCAGATTGCCACTCTGTCCCACACTCACGTCGCTTGCCCCAAAAACATGTGCCGGCATATTCTCCTTGTGCCTAAATGGACTTTGGCCCAGACCTTGGCCAGCAATAGACTCTGGTGTGAGCAGAGACGAGTGGAAACTGAGCAAGATGGCATCCCGCTTCACCCCCCCGGCCATAAAAATATAAACCCTGCTTTGGGCTCTTTTCAAAATTCGGCCACTCCGCTCGCACTCTCATGCTCTGGTTACCCTGTTAAACTTGTGTTTTCTTCCATTTTTAATCAGCACATTTTGATAGTTCAGTTGTGCCCCATCAGATAGTGCTCTAAGTACGTGTGGGACATTAATGGCATAGAGACTGTCATGGTAACACTCCAACAAGAAGTACTGAAACTTCCGTTTCATGTACTTAGATGATTTTCAGGTGAGGTATTTTACCAAATCAAGTCGTCTGTCACTCAGGATGATACAGACAAATTAAAGTCCTCAAGTCTTCGGGGGGGCAGGGTTTATTTTATAGGAAAGCCTTATTAGAGCAAATGGATGATGTGTCCTGCTCTTTGAAAGAGGGTCTCTTTAGGAGCAGAGGTAAGCTGCTCTAGATTTGATCTCTTGCTGTGTAAGAAGCGGATGCCAAGGCTCCACTGTTGCCTTCACTCCTGACGGTCTCTGATTCCATCAATGAAGCTGGAATTTCATTAATGGAGACGGCTCCGAACCAGTGGCTCATTAAGGAACATACCTGAAAGTCTCGGAGTTAGTCAGTCAGGAGCAGTGAACTCTTTTGACCACAGGTGATGCTTTCATGGAGAGGGAACTCCAAACCATGAAATGTCTTCACCCCGTGTTTTTAATGCAGCATTTCTTATGAGGTTTAACTGAGCTGGAGTCTTGAAATTTCCTGGATTGACTGAAATGCTGATTGGTGGACTACAGAGTGTCTCTAAACCATCAAAGAGCTAGCATTTTTCACATCCTCAGCTTAGGGCTCTAATTTCGTAAACCAGCAAGCACAGGTGCACCTGCCCTGCGCCGGCCTTCGCCGTGCAGACAGGGCGTGACCAGCGCACTTTGCAAATTTCCTGCAGTGCCAAGAGAGGCGCAGTCAAGGCGCAGAGGAGCGCAGAGCTGTGTCCACGCCTCCCAGCCGAGCACTGTTTTCACCAATCAAATGAGCGCCTCTCCTCGCCTTTAAATGCCCTGCCGCCGAGGCGCAGCGTCTGACTGGTCTGACTGATCCCCAGCACTGCGGAGAGAGTGCTGGTAGCGGAGACGGTCAGAGCCGCTGTCCCTGCAGCAGGAGAATGGACAGCGGGGCGCGTCGGAGGACACGAAGCGCGTCACCCTGTGGGCCAGCTCCCGGGACAGATGTAATCTGTTTCTTTGTCATTAATAGGAGTACAAAATGAAGAGACAGTTACACAGCTGGCTTATCCATTCAGAATACTTTTGATCCACCTGCACTCCTGGTTTGTCATCACCAAATATCAGAACCTTTGGTGATATACTGTATACTCTCCTGGTGTCTCCACCTCATCCTCCTTAAAATAATGTACTCCATCTTTTTAGATCAGGTTAAAAATAAAGACTAAAACAGAGAAATATGGGAAATCACGGGTAAATCCTGAGTGACATACATATATTTTGTCTCTTTTTTCTTCGTCTTTTCTCTCCCTCTTTTCTTTGAATTAAATGAAATGAGAGAACCAGATATATACTCAGTATCAGATGTTAAGGCTGTTTATTGTTTAATTGTAAGATGTGCATCAAACTTCCAGCTGCCGTCAGGTTAACTTTCCATTATGACAAACGGCTTTAATCTGACATCAGATGTGACGGGACAGTTAATATAGATACAAATGTATATGCTGGTTCAGACGGTTACATTAAATAGTGATTGCTGTGATTGTTTATTGCATTAAAATGTGCCTGACACTCTGGAAACCTGCCTCTGAGGCTTTGATGACATGTGCGCACATGTGCGCCTGTCACCAAATTACAGCTGCAGAGGGTGCGCTCCGATTTGCGCCAAGGATAGACCAGGTTGGAGCTGGCGAGCTTTCAGCGCACTTTTTTGGCGCAAAATTGTCACTGCGCCAACATGAATCTGCTGACACCTCCCCCTGGTCAACTCCCCCTGGCAGTCACACCCATCTCTGCGCAGACGGTCTACCAAATTGTCAAATTGGCAGCGCACGGTGGTGCTGCACACGAAATTATCACTGCGCAGGGTGCGCCAGGCCTGCGCCCCCTGTGCTGCACCACGAAATTAGAGCCGTTTTTATCTTATACTGACTCAACCTGTGGTCCACACCACATTTACCTCACCAGAATTTACGTTGTTAGCTTCTGAATGAGAGGCCTGAGCAGAAACAACAGTCTCTACACACATCACTGTGTAAACTATCGTTTTCAGACTTCAAACCTCAGACACTATGCTTCTCAAATTTGATCAAATGTCACCTGTAATGACTTGCGGTTGCAAACTTATCCAAGCCCCATCATGAGTGCCCTCCACACATTGCAGGTTTGTGGCCCCAGAGTATCACTGAGGCGCTGCCATGCTTCACTGTAGGCAGAATGGACATACGCTTCATTCCTGGTCCAAAGGCCTGTACGGTTCTAGTTGTGATTCATCGATCCACAGAACAGAATTCTAAAACTTCTGTGGCATATATCTATGGTCTGAGCACAAAGTGTGACTACAGAGACCCTCAGTGTTAAAATGTGCCCTTAGTTCCTGCTGCCACCAACTCCTGTAGATCTTCTGCAGTCCCTCGAGGGTTTTTGATCACTTGCCTCTTCAGAGACCTAGTGGTGGTGGTCCATAGCTTCCTCTTTCCTCCAGGTAGTGTAGCCACTGTTCCACAGCTTAATACTTCAAACTCTGCTTCCAGCCGTGTATCTTTAGGCACATTCTTAAAGGGATATGATCTCTTCTCTTTACTTTTGGTACACTTTTCCTGACTGAGCCATATTTCTAACATGCAGCCTAGAGTTTCCACCAAACATCTGTTTCATGTCCTCTATCTTAAAGCTAGGGTCTGCAGGATTTTACAAAAAAAATGAAATGGCAACTTCACAGGGATAATACTCCTCCATCGCCCCCTACAGGCCTCTAAGAGCGCGGTCACACTGGCCATCCAAAACGTACCGTGCCTAAGCACGATTGCCCCCCTGCAGCGCTGTTCCCCAGCTGGAGAGTACGGCCAGCAGTCACACTACCCCTATATGAACCAGACTTTAGCGGGTATCAGACACGCGCACAGCCCCCCTACGTCATCGTAAAGTGTCTGTTTACATGAAGCACGATCTCATCAGAGTCAGCACAATGAGACACAGAGAGCACTGCTGCAACTTTAGAGACTTTTGGACTTATATCAAGTCGTTTTCACCCGACACAGCCCTCTAACACCCTGCATTGTTTAAAATGACTGTCGAGAGATGCGCTCGCGTGATTATACGTAATGGACCGCACGCGCTGTCTGCGTGCATGTGCTCATGCATGAAGTAAACTGTGCCGAAGCCCACCTGTTCGAAGCGTGCCCAAGCACGGAGGGAATCGTGCTTGCGCACGGTACAGTTGCGGTCACACTGGCCATTCCAAACGTGCTTTACGGCTGAAGCGTGCCTAGGCACGGCACGATTGGCCAGTGTGACTGCGTCCTAAACATGTGTGACTTCTCATGGTGAAGATCTTGAGTACGAGCTAATCAGAGCAGCTACGATAGTGGAAATAGCACAGAGGAAGGGAAACACAACCAAAGTGAAACAAAACGTCAAACTGATAAAGCTTTTTACTCAACAAGGGGGAAGGTTGGCTCAACTTAACTGCTTTCAGAGCAGCACAGGACGAAGAGCAACGCGAGTTGGTGTGTGCCAAATACCCGTGATTAGCTTGTGCTAGCATGCCAAGTCAGGTGCACAAGTTTCTCCAACACAGAAATGCGATGCTGCAGGTGGTGGCTGGGCCAGTGAGTGTGTTCATGTAGTCGTGATCGGATGTCGTGGGTGTGTGCTGCTGCTGGCACTGAGCCAAGGAGGAGGAGCCCAGATTGAATGTTGTGTTTACAAAAAAATAAGGAAAATTCCTGCTGACCCTACCTTTAAGCACCCCTGATTTAACTTGTGAAGCTCTCGATTAGTTGCTCCCGGTGTGTGTTAGCCCTTACACACCATGTTGTGAAGGTAACAGTATGTAAGGGTTAAACAACCAGCCTCGAACGATGTGATGGTGGCTGTACAAAGTGTGTATTCAAAGATCAAGGGATGGGGTATGTTTTCATGCTGTGAATCACCCCATGAGGACAGCTCATACTTAATTAAATAAAGTCTGCATCAGTCTGCATTTTTCTCCGGAGACCAGCTGGTTCTGGGGGAGGGGAACTGAGGAATCAGAGGGAAGAGGAGAGAAAGTTGACATGAGAAGGAGAGAAGACGAGTGCCCACATGAGACAAAACATGAGCAGGAGCAGATCAGTACAAAGTTAGATGCAGAAAAAAATCTGTAACCAGAATCAGCTGGATTTTACACAAAACGTTGCATTCAAGGGAATCCTCCAAGCACTCTGTGTCTCCAAACAACAAAAACCTCCCCATAAGTGTGCTCCTACCATCAAGCATTTGTGATGTGGTTTTTACAAGTTACAATGGTTAAAGGTTGACTTCACTCTGATTTCATTCACTCACTAAATGATGGAAATCAGAGGCTAATAAAGTCCCAGAGCCTCTCGTCATCAGCCGTGTCTATATGCTGCGCTGCGGCAGCGTTTAATGTCAAACTGTGTGAAAACTCAACCTCTGTGAGCAGGCTGGAAAACAGAGAGGAGGAAGCTCTTTACACACACACACACACACACACACACACACACACACACACACACACAGCTCTGCAAGTTTTTCTTCTTTCCTTCTAAAGAACTGCTCTCGTTTTTTTTTCTGTATGTCCCAGTTATGAACATATGGGAGTAATTTATTTATACAGGTTGTCAGAAGTGCTGGTGGTCTTTAGCTGCTGTTACATAACTTTGGGGGTGCAGCTCGGTTCTCA
>NW_027437181.1:40226479-40258979 GCF_033239565.1 Halichoeres trimaculatus | reverse complement strand
TCAGTCTCCTCTCCAAACCTGAGTCTGTCCCTCTGAGGAAAGCCTCATGGCCTCACGTAGCGGGGAGCTAACCACAGCTAACACAAGCGAGCCTCCCCCACCTTCCCTTACCTGAGACTGATGCTTCCAGCTCACCCTGTGCCAAAAGTGGTATGATGCGTCTGTGGTCTGGCTCTGCTGCGTCACAACACTGGATCAGATAGGTTTCTATTCAAGCAGACGTGTCAACTTACACTGGATCCACTCCCTCTAAGTCTGGCTGCCTCCCTGCTCCGACAGGTCGCAGCAGAGAGCTAACAGTCCTATTTTTGTCAGACGCAGGAGCTGTGACGTGTCAGTTCACTGTAGGGCAGACACAGCAGGACCTGAAGCTGTGCACAGAAAGTTCCTAAAAACACCCAGTGACTTTCAAAAGAAACAAACCGTGTCAAAACCAGGTCGTGTTTATCTTGACTACCCCAACAAACTGACATAATGAGCAGAGCCAGGCCAGGGGTCAACAGGTTTGAGGTTTTACAGCCCAACATGAACCAGGAGAGGATCATCACTGGGGTGGAAGGCGCGGGAACTCCTGGCTCTGTGACTCCAGCTGTCTGGAGGTCCTGATACATGCCGACTGAACACAGCCGGTGTGAGGTGACGGATAAAAAAGCTTGAAGTCAACACGCAACCGAGCAGAGTCTGATCAGAGGTTTATCTGGTGTATTCCTGATTATGTCAAATAAACACTCAAAACAACAGATCGCCACCAATCACATTTCAGACAGAACCACAGACAACAAAATGTCCTCTTCAAAAGCGGTCATCACTGAATGAGGGAGTTGGCACATAAAGGTTCTGGGCTCTGGAAAACTATGGATCAGAAATGTCAATGCCTTCATTCCCTGAGTGTGAGGTTCTCTAACTTTCTGTTTCTTTTTTACCCCACTGACTAAACTGGTATTCATTCACGCGCCCAGATTCAAGGCATCACTCTCACACACACACACACACACACACACACACACACACACACACACACACACACACACACAAACAAACCTGAATGGTACAGGTTTGATTTGTAACTTGTTTGTTTCTTGATGTTAAAGCCCTACATGGCCTTTTTCAACGGGCATCTTCTATTTTTCACATTCTGTGAACTAAGTCACTGCACGTGCTCCTCGGGGGGTTTGTTCCTGTGCTGGAACTGCAAAAACAAGACTCTGATTTGACTCTTTAAAATAACACGTCAATAGATAAGAACAGCAAGCAGAGCTCCTCCAGGTTTTTGGCTTGTGTATGTGTATGTGTGTGTGTGTGTGTGTGTGTGTGTGTTTGTGTGTGTGTGTAGCAGACTGATCCACAGGGTTAAGGACAGCGTCTGTGACTGGATCATGTTACCAACAGCCGGCTCCTCGTGGAGTCAGACCCGCACAGGCTCCCTGGGACCACGTTGGTACTGGAGGAGCTTTATGTTTGGGCTTCTCCCCCTGAAGGTTTCACAGAGCCTGGGCCGACCCAGAGAACAGGGATGCACAGTCCAACTACCTGGGCTTTGGGTATCAGTGGATACCACTGTTAAATGATAACCTGCATGCCCTGCTGTGGGATAAGACTGACAATGTTTTGGGTAAAAGGCAAAAAAAGAGTAGATGGAATTACTGAAGTTAATATTTATTTAAACTAAAGAATATTCAAATGTTTATCAGCATTTTGGTAAAAAACAGGCTTCAGAACTTACAGAAATTCTATTCAGTGGTAAACTTTTATCCCTGTAGACGGGTGATGCAGAAAAAAAGTGCACCAGAGGTCACATTTTAAATCAAGTAGCCAAGAGCGTTAGTAAAAAAAAAAAAAAAAAAAAAAAGGGCATAGAGCTGTTTGCCTGGATCAGCACCGTGGATCGGCCCCTTTCCACCAATACCAAACCAGCTTAAAGAGGCGCCGATACACTGACACCCAATACCAGGATCGGTATCTGTGCATCCCTGCCAGAGAATAGAAACTACTCCTGAAAGTTTCTACTGAAGTTCTACCCAACATGCAACAGGAAAGAAGGAGGTGTGTGTGTGTGTGTGTGTGTGTGTGTGTGTGTGTGTGTGTGTGTGTGTGTGTGTGTGTGTGTGTGTGTGTGTGTGTGTGCGCGCGCATGATGATAAACAGCAGTGATAGTGTGAGATGTGTTAATGTGTCAGAGAGACAAACCAAAGCCTAAGAGTTGAGTTTGATGTTTGGTGAAATCAGTTTCGGGTCCAGTTTCCATGGAAACATTCATTATTATTGGTTGTTTATTTACACTGAAACAGAGTTTTGGGCGACTGAAAACGCAGAATATGAAAAAAGTTGCCTCATTGTTGATGAACCCAGCCCACTTTGTCACTGTGTAACAGGAGGTACGTGGATCTGCTGAAAACCCTGACACCAAAGCCTGATTCCTACATGCCTGTTTCCTGTCAAATATCCACGGGTGAGTTGGTGATACACTGTCCTGTTTTTTTTATTGTCCCTACCCTCGTGCAAACAAGGACTAAGATGTGGTGAACAGGCAGGGAAACCAGACGTCTGATATCCATGGTTTGAAACTGCTGTGTGTGTGTGGACACAAAGGAAGATTCAGGATAAATCACACTTCACATCCATCACATCTCAGGGAAATCAGCCCAGGTTCTCGCACAAAGACCACACCCAGAATAAGCAAAGAGAGCGCGTGCGGCTTTTACGGTTTTAACACTACGTGCAGCATCCGGGGGTGTCCTTTCCCAAACCCAAACTGCAGGGGGCGCTGCATCACAAACGCACGTCTACCAGAGTACGAAACTAGAGTAGAGAAAGTTAGCATTTGTTAACGATTTTTACACCCCTTCCTCTTCACTGCCAAGTGTGGCAGCAAGGACTCACTCTTCACATGGTTATCAAGGAGACCTCTATGTGATAAACTATATCAATAACTGTATTTTTCTACTTATGAGCCCCTGTTCGTCCACATTTTGTCCATGTGTCTCAGCTTTCCAAGGTGTGTGACAAGGAAAATTTCTGATTGAAAAGGACAGCCTGAGAAGGCAAAGCTGCTAAAACGACTTCACGCATCAAGCTTAGACCAAGCTCTAGTGTGGTTTAACAGGTCCCAGTCTTTGGACTGCAGCAGATCCTGAGTGAAACGGATCCCTGCGTACTTTACTGCACTAGTTGAGCACCAACCTAAATACTTCTACACATGGCACACACAGGAAGAGCTGTACATCACAAGTCCACTCTCTGCACACACACCGTGGCCGTGTCTCAGAGGTAGAGTCTCCTCTCAATCAGAAGGTCTGGGGTTCAATGCCAGGTCCCACTGTCAACGTGCTGAAGTGTTCCTGGCTGAACTGACACCGTACCCTACGCCATAGTTTTGCCCTTATGCCCTTTTTCAGCGCAGGAGCCTACAAACCCAGTCTGATGTGCAACAACGGTTGGTCCATCAACCTGTGAATCTTTAAGACCTCCAAATACACTGACTTCCCCTTCTGCTGAGCTTTTACCAAGAAATCATCTTACATCAACATGGCTCTAAATATTTAAGCTTAAAATTACCAACCGTTCAATTAAACCACAAAAACCACAAAAAAAGATAGGTCATAGATACAATTAACTATGAAAGAATCAAGAGGAGCTCTGGTTCAGCGTTCCTGTATTTACAACATTTCTGGGATTGCTGCTCATCAGCCGAATGTTCAAACTCCTCCAACATCTCTTCTCTGTTCTTCCTCCTAACAGTTGCTGTATAACACACAGCAACACGTAAAAATAATATAACTTAATATGCAATCTGATGATCATGAAGATGCTCATACAGATGACACTGCCCTCCTGTGTTTCGGAGGAGTAGTAATGAGTGTCAGCACAGTGACATATTAAATGTACAGCTCTACACTGTCGGCCACTGACGCATAGAGTCAAGGCAGCGATAATAAGCAGGTGTAATACTGACAGGCTCGTGACACAGCAGCCATCTGTGTATCAGTGTGGATGTGATCTGCAGTGTGTGGTCTGAGCACTACAGCCCATTTTTACCATTTACAGACATCATCAGGTCTATTTGATCAGACTCAGTCACACACACTCACACACACACCCATCTGTCATTTCTAAAGAGCCTTATTAGCTGAAAAAGAAAAGTCAAAGTGACCTGAAAGTCTCCTTAGGATCAGAGTTTATCATCCAGAGTTATTTTTAACTATCGCTCCAACACAACAAAAACACCTGCATGTTTATGGCTGATTCATCCTTCAGCAGCATAAGAATTCAGTCTTTATTTATACAGCTCCAAATCACATTAACTGTTAACACAAGAAGCTTTCAAAAACGTTAACAGACCAGCTATGTTGTGTTCTTAACAGAAACCTAACGTCAAGACAAAAAATAACGAGTCTGATCTCATCTCAACCCGCCGTGAGTGGAGACCTGCGCGGCACGTCGTTATGGTCACAGAGGTAAGGACAGGCAGAAACCTCCAGCAGGACCAGACTCAAAGCACAGAGAATAACAACCACCTGTCAGTTTCTGAAGAGGAGAATTCACAGCCAAACGATTACAGTCTGACTCTGTCTCACCTTAAGGTCACTACAGAAAAGAAACAACGTGATTATGATAAAATGAGTTTTTGCAAAACCCTCTGAAGTACACTCAACACCTCTACAGCCTCTACAGCTGAGTCAGAAAACAAAAGCACCATCTTTTTAAACAAGGATGTCACTCTGAAAATAAATGTAAGGTGACAGCCTCAAATAGGAATTGAGGGAAGAGGGTTTTTTTGCACTTGTGCGTCGACTTCACTTTTTAACAATGAGGTTGCTGCTGGTTGTCACACACATGATTGCTTTGCATCATTTTTTCATTTCCCACGTGTTTCTGCTGGAGGTGCCGCACTGAGCCTTTACCTCCCTCTACCTGAGCACTCACTTTACATAAGAGCATTATCCAAATACCTCCACTAATGAGGGACTCCGCTGCTCACAGAGGGAAATTCAGATTTTCTCCAGCCCTGCACCATGAAGTCCAGCTCTGTTACAGAGCAGGATGGAGAGGGGTCAGTGAGGATACCACAGTAAATGTGTACCAGGGAAAGATAATAAAAAAGTTGAACCAGGTTTTTAGCCAGTGGTGCTGAGCTATCAAAGAATAAAATGAAGGTAAAGGAGGAGCAGCGTACTGCAGGGGATGGGATTTAAAAAGATCCCACCACAGACTCTATGAACTTCATACTACTTTAATCTTACTTCACAGTCAGTAGTGTCCCAGTCATTACTTTATAACTGAACAGCAAGTGGGACTGGGATGCAAGGGGGGTGCCTGTCAGAGCCCTGAAAGTCACATGATTTCTGATTGAAATCATTGAAACTGATTTTTCAGAACACGCTGTCCTAAATTAGAAGATGTTTGGGTTACAGTAAGTTAAGCCAAAGTTACCACTTCTACACATGGCTTAAGCTAGTTACTGTTACTCTATGACCAGGCTCAAACATGTCCAAAGTCAGGCCCAGAGCCCAAATGTAGCCTGAGTTCCACTTTCATGTACTTTCATTCCAGCTCAGCTTTTGATCTATGGCTCTGAAATGAATCATGTTCTGACGTTGTACATAGAGTCTATCCATTAGTAAGGTCTCACTAACTACATCTGGACTCTGCACAGGCTGTTCATATGAAGCTACAGCTCTGCACCATAGACTGTATATAGAGTGGACAGCGTGACTCTGGCATATGCCATTGTACCTTTTTGTTTTTGTTTTTGTTTTTGTTTTGTTTTTTGTGTGTGTTTATTTGGAATGGACAGAAATTAATACAAATCCATATACATATGTGGACGTATAAACCAAAGTCCATCCATTTTTTTAGGAACAGGAACTAAAAAAAAAAAAAAATGAACCAGAGGGGTAGACTGCCACTGTCTTCAAAAAGATATTGCCATTTACCAAGCAGAAAGTAATAAATTTCAGGTTTCAAAAAGATTGTGCCAGTGAGATTAAATAAAATCTGCTCTTTTAGGGGTAATAAACAGAATCCATTTATTCCAAATCTGGTAAAATTTATGAATTTGAATTTTTGGTTTGTAAGTCAATTTTTCATTTTTTAATATCTCAAGAATTATTCCTATCCAATCATCTAAGAATGGTGGAGTAGGGCTTTACCATCTCCTTGTAATTGCTTTTTTACAAGCCGCCAAGAGCATTTGAATTGACTTTATCTCACATCTCTGTTCCAAAAAAGATATACAACCCAAATACAAAACATCAAAGCCGGAGGAACTTGAGTGTTAAAGATTTTGCAAAGGGAAACCTGGACCATTGTACGGTTTTGAAGCCAAAATTCCCCGTCACAGGTGCAGCCAGAGTCTGCGCAGTAGAGACGATAAGGGATTCTGGGAGAATCTGAGTGGAGCCAGGTGACAATTTTTTTTTTTTTCTCTCGAGAGTCTAATCACTTCTTGACCCTACCTCCAGACATACAATCCGCAACAAAAATCCAAGAGAACGGCAGCTGTCAATCATTGTTAAGCGTACACTGAACCTTAGTTTTAACCTCTTATAACTAATGAAAATTGAACTATTTATTTTATTTAAAAAAGAGGACCTGAATACAAGACAGCCAAATGATTTCTTTCAATCACCTCAACAATTGAACGTGAGAAACATTTCTACCAGGTGTTTTTTTTTTTTTTTTTTTTAAAGTTTGACCACAGCCCATCCTGGATGACTGGAGGGACAGATTTTTTGACCTATACTGCAGCCAGCCACCAGGGGGAGCAGTTTTTGTGGTGACCTCACTTCGAGCTGAGCAAGATGACGTCTATTTTTTTTTAGTCTATGCTCTGTACACTCTGCAGACACTCAACATCTCTTACAGCTGACGTCTTTAAACGTATTTACCATGTTTAAACGTGACAGCTTGAGAAACACATTCAAGGACACAAGATCAAAGATATAAAACGATGCAGAAAAAGCTCTGACTGCAGGATCAGAAATATTTGGGTCTAAAAATGTTGTTCTGAGGTCAAAATAGTCTGGATATGAAAAACAATCCTGATAAAATCCAGACCCTGATCCTGCCATAAAAACACCCTGACATGTTTCGCCCACATTGCCCCCTGATTGTTCCTTGGTCAGACGCAGAGAGCTGAGGGTCAGGTGAGCTGTGAGGATGGAGCAGGGAGGTTTGGGCACACTGAGAGACTGATGCTCACATTCATCAAGCAAAGATAGGTCTGTCATCTATCAGCTCTCAGTCTCCATCAGCTGATGGAGGTCAGCATCTCCATCTGAGGTTTGAGATGCAGTTGAGAGCTCCACAAAAACTAAATAGTAGGACCTTATCGTAAGTATGGTGTAAGACCACATGGCTGTAATGGCTCGCTGTGTGTTAGGTTATTTAAGTGACTCCAACAGAAAAAAACTGAACTCACTTTTTGATCATGGTGGAAAAGTTATTTCTTATTTAAAGCACACACACACACACACACACACACACACACACACACACACACACACACACACACACGTCTGAAATCTGAGAACTCCATCAGCATGTAAAGACAGCCCTGTGGAGTTGGGTGTTTGACACTGGCACTGTGGGATTTCAGACTAGCAGGTGGGGGGTCAACAGATTAACTGGAGGGGCAGGGGATGAAAGTCCTGCTTCCCTCTAACTTAGGGACAACCTGTCCCTTCATGTTATTGCATTTCACGGTGCTGAGCTCAGCTGCATGAACTGCTCGGCATAAGAATAGAGATGGATTTACCAGGCCTCCACAGGTGCTCACAGATGCCAGAGAGTCCGTGTGGTTGACGATGAATCCGGAGTAGAAGCAGCGCTGGTTGGTGGACAAGCGGCTGACAGACACGGGCTGCTCCCTGCGCCTCTCCTCCACCACAAAGCCCCCCGAGAGAAAGTCACTGTCCTGCGACAGGTTTAAATACAGGGTCCTTCCGAAAGCGGGCACTGACAGTATTATACGACCCGGGTCACGGTGCCCTCCCCCTGGGACGTCCAAGGAGCGCTGACCGCGGCGCCTCAGCGTGTGGACGGCGGACAGGTGCGCCTCCTGTCCGGACAGCAGCCAGGGAACCACTTCTTCTGACTCCGGCTCAGTCTGGGCTGTAAGAAGGGACAGTTTCCATCAAACTAGGGCCACGGAAATAGCTGCTGTCCTGACTGCATGAACTGAATGAACTGTCCACACAAATGTTCCGTGACTCGCACAGCCACGCTCAACTTAAAGAGCTCAACTTGCAAAAATCCACAGAAACTCTGCGTAAGGCATTACTGAAGCGATTACTTTTAGTCACTTTGGTGCGGATTCTTACGAGCACACTGTGTACCTTCTACTGGTGAAACTTGCAAGCCCTGTGGCCGCTAAGATGAGGAAAAGGATTGCTCTGTTTGACCTATATCCAAGAGAAACAGACTGAGTCTACACGGCACAGAGCTGAGGCGTAAAGTCAGTACTCACCAGCCGATCCGATGCAGAGCAGAGACAGCAGCAGCTGGGGGACATGGCTGTGGTGCATGGTGAAGCAAAGCAGACAGAAGGAGTGGAAAAGGTGGAGGCTCTAAACGTGATGAGGCTTTGCAGAGTACACGGCGGTCTGTGGTACTCTTTCAAAGTTGGAGAAGTTGCAGCATTAGAGGCTGGAGTGACTTTATAGCGCAAGATACGCCTCCACCGCCTGGTGCGGCCCCCTCTGACGTCATATTAGTATCTCTAAACCCTGACCCGAGAAAACCCGAGGAGTGCTGGCCTTACTATTGGCCCCAGAGGCTGTCCGTCACTTTCAGGGGATGAAACCCTACACGTGGTTTGAAGCGGGGAAAAAAGTGCAGCTTTCAGTGTGTGTGTGTGTGTGTGTGTGTGTGTGTGTGTGTGTGTGTGTGTGTGTGTGTGTGTGTGTGTGTGTGGCCCTTATAACCCGACTTAAATGGCCCCCAGGTTTTATCTGAGGGGAACTTTGGCTTTGAATCAAATGTTCTTCCTCATCGCTGGGCTCCACAAGATTTAACACCTGATTAGTCACTGGGTGCTTATCACTGAGAAACTAAATCTTTATAAATTTGAAAGATATAACAATATATACAGAATTAATCAACTGTGGAGGAGTTAATATGTAAAGTTTATTCAATCTTATATATATATATATATATATATATATATATATTCTGTCTAAAGTATAGCAGGCAATAAATAAGGGGAATGCCAAGAAACAACTAAATGATGAGCTGGTACCAGTATGCCACCTATAGCTGAAAGAATAGGTATAGGTGTCCGGAAAGCCCACAGCACTTCCTAAAAAGATTGTCTAGTACTAACAACAATAATCATTTTCATCACACTTTTTTCAGACACAAGTGCATTTTATTATAATTAATATTATTATTACAATATTACAACTAAATTTAAAGCTCAGATGTTGAAATGCCAGAATTTCCTCTTGATGGTCATAAAACGTAGTTTTCCAGCTTTGAGTTCAGAGTCTTGCTTGTCTCGTATTTTAGAGGTAGAAACTGATTTCTTTGCTTTAATTTCACACATCAACTTTAATGAACACAGATTTCAAGGCAAACCCTGTAATCCTTATAGATCAGTTTCAGGGCTCTCCTGATTCTCCTGGGTTTGCCTGGACCCAAGACCTGGTCTAAGACCTGAAACCAGAGAGGTCTGTTGAACTGCCGGAATGCTTCTTCACAAGTGCTTGCTGGATGATTGACCAGCTTTGAAACCCCCTCCCCCACACCTTTCTGTTTGACCATTGCTGTAACTGACCCCCCCACCGACACACACTTAATACAAACAGGTCCTGTTAAACACAAGCCGCAGCCTTTATTTTCATACATCCAGAGTAAGACACAGGGGTACAGTCCAGTCCTGTGGGCGCGTTCTTTCACCAAGTAGGGATACCTGCTACTGTTACCAATAAACTTTTTTTTTTGTTGTTCTTTTTTACTGGTGAACTGTACAAATATACATGTGATAAATTTGCAAGAAAAGCAGACATTTCATTGTGAAATATACCATGAATACAAAAGATGAGTAACATGAAAAAAGAAAAGGAACAAAAGAACAATACAAATCAAAAAATTTAAATAAAAGAACTCAAGTCAGACAGTCAGACAAAACCAAGAATACAAAACTAGTACAAAACATGACAAATACAATCCAACACATCATAACATGTACAGGTATATTAAGTTATCATGTTGTCATACACATTACATAATTCTATTGATTTTTTTTTGTTTGTTAACTGTCTTAATGACTGTATATAGACCCTGATCTCGGCAAGTAGTAGTATGAATAATGGTTTGGAACTGGAGAATTTTGCTTTGTGGATGTGGTATTTACCAAAAAGAATAAACATGTTCACTATTTTCTCTACTTCCTTTTTTGAGTGGTCATAAAGTGTGGTTATGTTTTTTGCCCTAGGGCTGATTGTTATTGAAAGTTTTTGCTTAAGGTAGGTTTCTGTTTCTATCCATAATTTGTCAGTTACTGGGCATGTAAAGAAAAGGTGGATAATGTTTTCAGAGGTTCGACGAAAGCGGCATTTGGAGTCCGAGTCAGAAAATTTGGAAAGAGCTTCGTATGTTGGGTAATATCTGTTTAAATTTTGAAGTTAGTTTCTCTTATTTTATTATCAATACAATATTGAAATGGCACAGTCCAGGTACTTTTCCAGTTTATATTTGAAAATTGTGAGTTCCACAGAGATTTGCATTTCATTTGACAAATTTTGTTTGTTTGAATGGCTTCTCTTATTTTTATTACTACATTTTTTCCAATAGGTTTATTCCATTCACATATTCACACATATATTGTCATTTATTCCTGGACCTGGCACCAGACTGTAGCCTTTCATTAACTGAATAAGTCCAATAGGAATACACTGAACAACTGCTTTGTATTCTTTATAAGGAATAGGAAATTGGTGTTTTGATATAAACAATTCATATTTAACAATTTCACTGTTATTATCCACCAGGTCTTGAACATAAATAATATTCCTTTGAATCCAAGATTGCATTATTAATGATCGATTTCTTTTAAGAACACAACAGTCATTCCAAATAATACATTTGTGTGGTGAAAAATTATGGCAGTAGCAGTTTCCATGCACTCAGCGCTTGCTTATAAAAACTGGATAATAAAATAATAAAAAATAATAATAATAATAAAAACAGGTAGTTAAGAGACACTGTAATTGCAGTTCATCAAAAATTGTAAACCTCCCAGCTTTTGAAAAATACAGTTTGGAATGAAATACCATAACAACTTGGGTTTATTTATACACTCCTTTAACCACTTGATCTTAAAAGTATGGTTTAGGTCAAAAAAGTCCAACATTTATATTCCTCCTTCAGTTCTGAATCCAATAAGAACATTTCTCTTTAGATGAAGGTGTTTATTTTTCCAAGTAAAGTTAGTAATAAGTTTGTCAATAACTGTGGATGTTGAGTCTTTAACGAAAAGTGAAAGAGCAGGGTATATCAATCTAGATATGCCTTTGGCTTTGTTCAACAAAACCCATCCAAAAAGTGAAAAGTCTCTCTGTAGCCACATATTCAGGATCTGTTGAGTTTTCACGACTTTAGGTCCAAAGCTATGTTGTTGACACTCTTTAGAATTCTTGCATATGTGAACACTAAGATATTTGACACATTTTTTAACAGATATGTTGCACATAGAAGAAACTTCTGTATCATATAAACATAAAATTTCACACTTTGATTTGTTTAGGTTTAACCCTGAGGCATTAGAGAAATTTTCAACCAAAGAAATTGCTGCCTTGACATTGTTTTTGTCTTTTGCAAATAAAGCAGTGTCATCTGCAAGTTGAGTAATTTGAATTTCTTTTTTGAATATGGAGATACCCTCAATGGCAGTGCTGTTTGAAATATGTATAGATAACATTTCCACAGTTAACAAGAAAAAAATGGCTCTAAAGGGCATCCTTGGCGAACAGAACGTAGTACAGGGAATTGTGGAGTGGAATTTGAGTTCAGCATTATGCTACTGTTAATATTTTTGTAAAACATCATAATTGCACCAATGAAGTTAAATCCAAAACCAAAACCTTCCAGAGTTTTATAAATAAAATGTAGCTCCACTGTATGATAAGCTTTATAGAAATCCCAAAAAATAATTAAGGCGTCAGTCTCTATGAATTCTGAATAATCAATTAAATCCATTATCATGTTAGGCGCTGCCCAAGTAGCAGCCTGTTGCAGCAGCTCTCTCTTCTTTGTCCGTTCCTTGAAATTTTTTTCGTCTCTTTTTCGTCATCTTTGTATTTGGAGTGGATCATGGACACCAAACTTTTTGTGGCTTCAGTGATATTTTTACTTCTTTTCTCCTGTGTTTGTCTGGAAATCCTACATGTATCCATGGCTGCATTGTTTACATGTGAAATTAGCTGCTAGCAGCCTGTAGCATGTCAATGCTAACTGGTGTAAGGCTTGATGATTTCCCTCGAGCTGAGGAGGAGGAGGTGAGGACGACGTGCTGGTTCTCAGCTGTGAGTTGGGAGGTGACAACGTGGACCTGTCCTTCCATCCATCGTTGTTGGAAACGTGGGATCTATCTCCGGTGGGATGGACAAGCTAGCTGTGCTAACCCAGCGGCAGAGGGGCTGCCGGAGGGCAGAGTGGCATCGTGCTGTTCACGGACGTGGCTGACAGAGCTGACAATGGACGCCGGCTCCACATTGGAGGAGCTTCGCCTGCTGTGAGCAGACAGGATCCAGGAGACAGAGACTGAACAGACTGCTGGGGAGGCTCAGTCCTGGACCCTGTGGAGGTGGAGACTGGCTGGGCTGGAGAGTGGTGGACGGGCTGTCGTCATCTATTTTCTTGTGGACCTTTTTGCACTTTCTATACACTTTCTTACTTTTGTTTTCTTGATTGCTGCTGTGACTCCTGAATTTCCCCTCCGGGATAAACAAAGTATTTTCTATTCTATTCTATTATCAGTCTAATGTTGATGCTTATGTGTCTTTGGGCGATAAAGCCTGTTTGAGTTTCATTAATAACTTCATTTAGCCCCCTTTTCAGTCTTTTATTGAATATTTGCGCGAGAATTCTATAATCCACATTTAATGGTGTTGTTGGTCTCCGATTTTATATATAAAGTGGGACTTTGCCTGGTTATGGTATGAGCCATATTGAGCCCTGTTTCATTGTTGTTGACATTTCTTCTAGTTCGATACACTGATTAAATACCCCAAAAAGAGGGGTTTCAATTAAGTTCCAAAAATCAGTATAAAATCCCACGTAAGCCCATCGCTGCCAGGGGATCTGCCCTTTCTCATTGATTTTACTGCGTCCGCCATTTCCATTTTTGTGATTAGTTTTTCACGATCTTCCTTAAATTGTTCAGAAATTCATGGGATATTATGTTTCAACAAAGTCAAAAATTGCTCGCAGTGTGATATAATAATGATTGATTTGTAAATTTCTCTGTAAAATGTATATATATATATATATATATATATATATGTATATATATAAAGTTAGAGACATCTTTGACATCAGTTACAATTTGTTCATTTATTTTCAGAGGTTATGTTATTTCTTTTACTATTCCTGTTTTCCAAAGAAAAAAAATAACCAGTGTTTTTTTCACCTTGTTCCAACCATTTTGCTCTTGAACGAATGAATGCTCCTTTAGCTAGTTCAATATACCTTTTGTCAATTTCTTCTTTCTTCTTGTTTTCGTCTAATTGAGTCTTCTTCAGTTAGAGATGGTTTTAACAACACGTTATTTAGTTCTTCCATCAATTTGGTTTCTTTTAACACTCTTTCTTTCTTATTCTCTTTACTTCTTTTTATAGCTTGGTGTTTTATAAGAAATTCAAAATATCCCCACTTTTGTATTGGATTATTAACACTGCCACTGAGAGAATCTGATGCTAGCCTAGCAACGATATCACAAAACACCTTGTCATTCAGTAAATTGTTGTTGAACTTCCAGTATCCTCTTGTTTTCTTGTTCTGTTGGTCAGTCCCTCTTAAAGGATGGTCATTAATTTGTGGTCTGATAACAGGGCATAATAATGTTGTATTTGTGAAATATATTGAAGGTATCCAGGAGATATACCATAAATCAATTCTTGACTGAAGAGATCTGTTTGCATTAGTCCAAGTGTTTCATTGTTTCACTGTTTCATTAGTGGGTGTAAATAACGCCATGCATCAACCACAGAAAGCTGATCGGAAACAAATTCCGTGCTTTTAAATCTATTATGTAGCGTTGGACTAGGGGGTATACTGTCCATACTGTCATCTGGAGCGTCGTTATAATCACCTCCCATAATAAGGAGAGCATCTTTATATTTTGTTTGAAATTCTTTCAATGTAGAGCATAATTGAACAAACATATTTTTTTGAAAGTGCTTGATTGTTGTAACTGTATAAGTTACATAGACAGAAAGTGGTTTTATCCAATTTACATATTACAATTATCCATCTTCCTTCATCTGATGTACTAAATTTTATAATGTTGCCTTTAAATTTACTAAAGAGAATGGCGACCTCTGCTGACTGGGTGGATGCATGGCTGAACAGACAGTGATCGCCCCATTGAGATTTCCAAGATTTAATGTCATTACTCGTGGAATGTGTCTCTTGAAGAAATATTATATCAGAGTCCTTTTGTCTACAATATATAAATAACGCTTTTCTTTTTGTATTATCACAAATTCCTCTAACATTTAATGGAATGATCTTCAAAGAATTAAAAAGGTATTATGTCAATCACAGAAAATGAAAGAGAAAAAAAAGGGAAAAAAGAATGAATTACAAAAATAGCCAGTTTTCCAAAATACCTAATTTACCCTTAAATGTTTGGCTTGATTCGTTTCCCATCATCTTTATAACAAAGAAAGGCACTTTATCATTTTAAAGGATCTACTTATACCAATAGGTTTCAAGAATTGTTCTCTTAATTAACGTGAACCTTCATTCAAAGCATTCTGATCATTTCACTTCTTAATTTTTATCTCTTTAACATCAACAAACGCTTGTACTCCCACAAAGTAGGCCTTCTTCTCCTCTTTTCGTGCCTCGTCCACTTGCGGCCGCAGTACCGGGTGGATTTCCTTATCTCGAGCCATGAGGTCCTCGCTGAAGCGAAGCCGTCTGGCCTGCAGCAGGTCCGCGGTCTTGGCAGCCTTCCAGACGCGGTCCCTGGCGTCTCTGGTGGCGAAGTGGATGATGATCGGTCTGGGTCTGTTGGCCTCTCTCCTCGGCCCTGCACGGTGGCAGATGTCGATGATGGCCTCCCCTTCACTGGAGTACTCAACTGAACAGCAGATGTCTGTCACAATGTTCTTCAAATTTTCTCCTTCCTTTTCAGGAAGTCTGTGTAACCATAAGTTAATTTGGCACTGTTGTCTTTCCAAATTGTTATTTTGTCTTCCAAGTCGGCAATACTCTATTCATGTTGCATGATGGTGGCTTCCATTTTTGTAGTTCTTGTCTTCACTTCTTGTAGTTCTTGAAAAAAAGAATTCCTTGCTTTGCTTCAAATCTTCAATTGCTTTCATGTTGTTGTTAATTGCTTCCTTGTTCTCACCAATTTTTTTGGAAAGATCTTCATAGCATTCTTTGATTAGATTGGTGCTGATTTTTTGTACTTGACTCAGGCTGGGCTCACCTTTCATTTTACCCTTCTTGGAATCAGGTGAACTGGTCTCGGAGTTTTGTGAGGAGTCAAGGTCAACATAGTAGTTGTGAAACTCTGACACAACACTGCCACATAGGGAAACAGGAGACTGTACTTGTTGCTGAAAGTCTTTGGTTTGTTTCTGAGTCAGTTGTCAGCCATGCTCCTCCAATTAAACAAATGCCAACAGAAAAAAAAATCCAGCTACAGAAAAAGTCAGTTAGCTTTAAACAATCGTTTTGAAAGCTTCCTTTCTTCCTTATCAGTAGTTGGGTTCCAAAAGTTCAAATAGCTGGCTTGGACAACATAAAATCACAGCACATGGTCTGCTGGTAGCGTGAGCCGCTTTCACGTTGCAGCCATCTTGGCCACCTCTCGTAATCCTGTTTCCAATAAACTAGACGCCATAGAGAGTATGTGTTTACATCACTTCCCCTCCTCGACACGCCTCCTCTCAGTTAACCTGGCGTTAAGCTGGAAGTGGTTCACGTCACACCACTCAACAAAATTAGACATGACAGTCCTGTACTCCTGCTCGTCCCCCTGTGCTACGCATCGGATGATGGCTGTATAATCGGAGAACTTCTGGAGGTGACAGCTCCCAGAGTTATAAGAGAAGTCCGAGGTGTACAGGGTGAAGAGGAAGGGGGAGAGCACTGTCCCCTGGGGTGCTCCTGTGCTGCAGATCACCATGTCAGACAAACAGTCCTAGAGCGTCACAAACTGCGGTCTGTTGCTGAGGTAATCCACAGTCCATGCAGCCAGGTGACAGTCAACCCTCGCTCCCTCAAGTTTCCCCCTGAGCAGTGAAGGCTGGATGGTGTTGAAAGCACTGGAGAAGTCAAAAAACATGACCCTCACAGTGCTGCTGGTGTTCTCCAGGTGAGACAGGGATCTCTGCAGCAGGTAGATGACAGCGTCGTCCACCCTAATGTTCAGTTGGTATGGGAACTGCAAGGATCCAGATGACAGCTCACCATGGGGCAGAGTTTCCTCAGAACGATCCTCTCCTTCATCAGGTGAGAAGTGAGGGCCACAGGTCTGAGAGACCAGGGGCAGGGTTGGTGGTGGTGGATGCGAGGGGTGGGGGTGATGATGGGGGTGATGGTGGAGAGCTGAGACGTAGAACTAAACCAAACAGTGGGAAACTCAGACAGAGACAAGATAAACCCAAAACATCAAAACAGTAAGAATACATATGACAGAAAAAACTACATATCACATGAGCCAAACCAAACAAGGAACAAGAACAGTAGACTAAAAGAAGACACACAGGGCAACACAAGATAAGAATCATAAAGACTCAAAGAAACTCAAAATACAGGAGTAAATCCAAACTCCTAAATTAGACAAACCAAAGACCGTATCCTAACACAGCTTTAAAAAGGCCTCCTTCGTCTGAATACAGCCAGGAGCTTTTCTCCAGCCTCTTCACGGGAACCTACGTGAAACTCTTCCTCCTGTTTACTCCCAACCTGCTGGAGATGAAGTTTTTAAATGATGCTGCAGTCTAATCATCCAGAAAGTGCCACACATGGTGTCCAACTCCCTGAATAGACCATTCAGAAGCTGATCAATAGCCACGTTTACATGGACCCAAATATTCCACTTGCATTTGGTTTATTTGCTCAAACAGAAAGAATTTAACCTTTGTATACACCTCATTCCAAAAGAAAATTGCCAATCCGAATGGACATCTAATCGGTTTCACAGGGGTGGAATATTCCTTTCCCCAAACAGATTGAGGTATCATGTATCCACTCAGACGAAAAGTTGTCAGGGTGTGTTCTTTCAGCACATGCTCAGATATGTATGTAGGACAATATGTATGACGTAAGATGTTACTAGAGGCGTTCCTCAACTTTAAAAATGGCGGCGAGCCGTCAGCACTGGACTGCTGCGAAAAGTTTGTTTTTGATCCAAACTTTGAGGAAATGAACATAATTTCAAGACTGGACGGACGACAAACTCGCAATACAGAGTATTGCAACACCGTGGAAAACAAACTGTCGTCTTCCAGCTTTGATAAATCTCATGATGTTTACATTTTTCTGTGCATGCCCGATTGACTATTCTGTTTGATTATAGCGGCCCATGTAGACCAGAGGTTTGAATATTCCTTTCCATGTATACTATTGTTTTCGGAAAAGTCATTCGGAAAGATTCCATTGGTTGATTTCTCTAATTTATTGGTTTGATGCTTGCTACAGTCGCTCTGTGCATCTACTCTTGAAGTGTTGTTTGTGTCTGAGTAGAACTCCCAGCTGTTACTGGCCTGGGGCCTCATTTATAAAGCGTGCTTACACGCAAACTGGGGCTTGGTAGTGGCGTATGCCCACGTAAAGGTTGTGGTTTATAAAAATAAACTTAGCAGGAAAATGTGAGAACCAGTACATAAACTTTGATTGTTGTGCAAAAACATCTTGAAAACAGGGGAAATTGGCAGCACAGACAGCGCATTAGTGAGCTGAAGTCTGCAGACCACAGACTGTATAAAACATGGACGCAGCCTCTGTGACGTCACCCGTCAATCCCCAGATGCAGCCACATTGGTTATGATGCCAGCTGTGAGTATCCTTTCTACTAGCTACAGGGCGTCCAGCGGTCACGTGACCTGAGCTGTGTCTCTGATTGGAGAAATAAACGATCCTAATAACTTTTACACCACAGAAAACAATTCACTCTCTGTACAGTGTGAAATCAGCGTTTTCGACCCAAGCTGTTTTTGGAACTGGGCTGTAAATGCATTTTTAATGCTGTAAGAGTCTGTCTTATGTGGCTGTACGTGACTTCCTGTCTTTCTGCAGCCAGCCTCAAATGGATTCTCTATGAACATCAACTTTTAGCACTTCCACATAGGCTTCTTTTTTACTGACCGGATGTTGCCCCTTGCTGCAGACACACTTTGATGTCTCTCCCACATTTTATCTCACTAGGTATCAAACTCAACCAACAGATCCACGTCATCATCATCATCATCATCATCATCATCATCATCATCATCATCATTCAAACCAGCGCTGTTATTCAGGCTATAACTGCACTTGTAGTGAGCTGCTTCTGATAACTCATTTTCATTATGACAAACAACGAAAAAAAGAGAAAGAAATGTAGCAGAAGTCTGCCACATAAACATTCCTTCAGGGCCTTTATTCTTCATTATCCAAGACACATACACAATCACTGACGTGGAGTTAAACACCAGACTGCCACAGAAACTGGTGAGCTACCAGTTTACAGTAATACCTTTCAATATATGCAATTCTCATGGAGGGTTTTGTTTTATTTTTAAGAAAGATGCCTGCTAAAGACGCACCGAGGCTCAGCAGTGGCATCTCTGATGCAGAAATTAAAGGGTTTCCAAAATAAAAGTTTGAGTAAGTTTTTTAGAACATGTAACATGGCAACGTAACGCCTTGTTGGATTTCTGTTTACAGTCAACGTAGTTACAATCCTCACACTCTACTTTAGTGGATCTACTAAAAGCTGCCTCTGGACAAGACAGTTATAGCGCCAACCACAGGCCTGGCATGCTCACCGCAGCGTTTTCAGTCCTTCAGCCTTCCCGTGTAAACACAGATGTTTTTCTTGTCGTTGTGGTGTGAAATATTGTGTGAATTGTTGTGGTCTGAGACCCCTCATTTAACACATGAGAGACTCTCCGTAAGCCAAGTGTGGAGCGTGGCAGACACCTTTGCATTTTCGTTGTACTTCTTGCAATGACAAATAAAGTTCTATTCTATTCTTTGCTGCTCACATGCTTACAAACACAGGAAGTTTGCACTTTTGACACTGGTTGACAGGACAGCTCTATTTCCTCTAGTTTCTTACCTTAACATGTTGTTTGGGTTTCCTTCGTTGTTTTTTCTCTCTAAAATAATTACAATATTGGCGCTGATAATCTCATTTTAAAGTGTGGGTTATGACCAGGAATATATCTAGAAGGGAGACTTTTTCAAGATCACTTAGAAACTCCTCACAGGGACTTTAGAGAGCAGTCAATAAGGAAACATGGGGAATCACCAGTTAGACTCAGACGGACACACTAAAAGGAACAGACTCTCCATCTCCATGTAAACTGCTCTCATGCTTTGAGTTTATTGGATAAGCCATTGGTGCCCTCTTGCGACAGAAAGTCGTCACTGCAACTTTACACAAGTGTTCAGTGTGTTTAGCTCATTCTGCCTCAGCCTCTAACTGCAGCTCAGCTGTGTCCAGAGAGTTTTAATGACTCCAGACAGACAGTGGGACTGACCTTTGAACTTTGACTCTCTGTGTGTGTGTACGTGTGTGAAGTGACAGGGAGCAGATGGTCTCTGCCTCTGCGGCTCCGTTCCATCAGGACAACAGATCAGAAAGGTTTCATTCAAGTCATTGTGTCGACTCACACTGGATCTGTTCTGGTGCAGTCTGTCTGCGTGGCTGCTCCATCATGTCGCAGGTAATACCCAGCCATACGAGTTTTGACAGCTGTGACACAAAAATTCAGCATATGGAAGATTGAGCGGGACAGGAGGTTGTGAATGGAAACTACCTAAAACAACCAGTGACTTTCAAAATAAAACAAATTGTGTCAAAGTCAGGTTGTATTTATCTCTACTACGATGAATGACGTGATGATGAGCAGAGCCAGACCAGGAGTCAACAGGTTTGAGTTTTAACAGCCCAACATGGATGAAGACAGACTGATGAATGGAGAGAAGAGCAGGAACTCCTGGGTCTGTGACTCAAGCTGTCTGTCAGTCACACTGATTGATGGACTGAATGAACAGCCAGTGTGAGTTGATGAACACAGTCAACACATAATGGAACAGAGTCTGGCTGCTGGTACCTGGTGTATCTGAGGTGTTATCATTTTCACCTTATTTTATCATTTAGACATTTTTTTATGTTTTCCTCTTTAGACAACAATTTTCATCTTTTTTTAAAAAAATGGGACCTTTTATCTTATTATTTGACCAATGAATGGGCTAATGCCTGTCTGGTGTTTTGTGTACTCCTGCGTATTGAAAGCCTGGTCGCTCTGGGTGTGCAGTCCTCATTCCAGCTGTCAAACACTTCTTGTCTTCCTGTGAGCTCCCGTCTAACTGTGCACCTTTCACAGCTCTCATATGAGTTATGAGTCTTGATGGACTTGACGTACAGCCTTGCTGGAGCATGACATACTACTGCTTCCATGTTAACAGAGTCCAGTTTGCCATTGCGCTGTATTTCTCTTTTAGGTGTTTGTATTCTGACAAAAAACTATTAAGGTCCTTAAAGTGATACTCCGGGATGGAACAAGTTGGATCCTACCACAAGGTTTAGGGCAGAAATTACCCCTACAGCAGTGTTTTTGTGCAGCAGAAGCCCAGAGCGCTCACACCAAACACCCCCTCCCTGCTCCTCTGCAGGTTTCCTCTGCACTCAGACGGGGCCATATTTTTTACTTGACCAAAAACACAAATAAACGGACTCCCACCGAAAAAAATCTGATATGGGTCTGCATTCACGCTTTATTTAGAGAATTTTCAGAGCGTGACTTTCACACACACAACAAAACCCGCTAAATAAGGCTCTAGTTCTCATCCATGTCGGGGACTGTGAATGTCACTTTTAATATATGTGTATTTATTTACAATATTTAGATTATCTTTGTGCAGAGCATTTTCAGACTAATGCAGGTTCAGAGATTAATATTGAGATAGTTAAATGAGGCACTGTGGAAGTGTGGAGGAGACAATCATAAAAACACACTTCATTTACACTTCTGCTGATACTGACCCATCTCTGGGAGAGCCAGCTTCACAGGATGCGAAAAAATACCTGTAATTTAGAGCCAGTCAACATGTGGTTTCAGTCAAAGCAGTATTTATTAGACAAAAAACAACAACTTTGTAATGTACAAGTCCATAAAAATACAAACCCTGCATTAACGTTTTTCAGGATCAGAAGTTATTGATCAATCAAAGCTGGGGACCTTCATGAGTCTGACCACAGTACAGCAGACCTCAGTGTCTGCCTTTAGGACAACAATTCAAAACAATCAACAGAAAACGAAGTGAGCTACAAGAAACCCAGCCCACAGCCCGGTACAAATCAAAAATAAATCCTGACAGAGATCAAAACTCCAACCTTAGAGAGTGTATTTCTATCTTTTCTTCATCAAACTTCTTTTATTTCACCTCATTTCAGTAGCTTTTAAGCCACATGTCTGGAAGTAAAACTTATTTCTAGACACCAAAAGCAAAAAATGAAACTGCTTCAAAAAGGTAAAAAATATTTGGGCAGGAAAAATGCTCTCATTATTGTTTTGACATCGACATTACTTCATAAACTGTCCAGATTTTTTTTTTGAGCTCCATTTTGAAATATCTTAGCTCCATAAAAAGGAAGTTCTTATGTTAAACATATTTAACCAGAGTTGTTTCTGAACCTGTAAATGTGGCTCAGATTTAACTGAAACACAGAAAATATTCCTTATAACGAAGTGTTTGAACTGAAAGCACCATGAGCTGCAGAGATTTAATGGAGTGAACATAAAAGAGGAGACTGCTTTCATTCAGAGGGAAAAGGGCGGGACATTTAAAGAGGGAGCTCTGACATAAACTCACAGGAAGGGAAATGTTTAGTCTTTTGATTTTGAAGATTTCATGAAATGTTAGAAGGAGCTAAAACGGTTGGCTTTAAAAAAAAATTAATTAATTAATAAAAACATAAAAATGAAGCAGGTTATGTTTTTTAATTTCCCTTTTGCTTCCCCCTCCTGGGGAAAACTGCATAAATGATCAAGTTTATCAGAAAACTCTCTGAAGTACAGAAGCCCAGAGTTACCAGCCTCCTATCTTTTTCTATGCACTGTTATCTTGTGATTATGACTTATTATCTTGTTATCTCGATACAACAAAGATTGTTTTTTTGTGATAATGAATTACTTTTTTGCCTTATCTCAACACAACAAAGCCTGATAGCTCATTATTGTGATTTCATTGATACTGTACTCCTCTTGATCTCAACCTAAGGGTTTCCAGCCGCTGGTTGTTGCTGTAGCGTCTGGTTGGTCACACTTCACGTGAGTTTGTTGACCTGACTGGGTTTGTTTAGGGGCTGCTGGTAAGCAGATGAGCGGCTGACAAACTCCTATGTATCCAGCTGTTTCAGCTAAGCTAAGCTAATGTAAATGTAGACTAAGGTTCATTTTATGACGTTAAATGAAAAGGAAACAAATGTCTAATAGAGAATGTGGTTTTCCTGTGAATATGCAGGCAACCATGAAGCAGTCTGCCTTGCTGCTCAGCTCAAGTGCAGTTAAATCAGCCTCAGGTTGTTGTGTTTTCAATCATTGGTGGGTTAGTTACAACAGTATGGAGCCATTTTTGGTGGAGTAACTAATACTTTCACCAGAAAATAGTAATTCATTGCACTGCTTGTTACTAGTAAAAGAATTATTATTATTATTACTGTAAGGCTTAACCGCTCAACACTGGAAAATACACTGATACTGTAGTAAATCACTGTTATTATCCTTCACCTTCAGGGTCCTGAGCCTGTCCCAGCAGTCAGAGGGTGAGAGGCTCTGCAGCCAATCACAGAGCTACCACAGAGATAGACAACACACACACACACACACACACACACACACACACACACACACACACACACACACACACACACACTAGACTTGTAGTCAAGACCGCCTCAGCCGAGACCATGACACTACCAAGACCAGAAGGTAAGGAGTGAGACAAGACCAAGACTAAGGCCGAGACAGAACAAGCCAAAACCAAGACTTAGTCAAACCGAGACCAAGACCAAGACCGAGACCAAAAAAATGTGTTAGTTTAACAAAAAGCAGATGGAGTGAGACAGGAAGTTGTGCACTGATACCACCCAAAAATGCCCAGTGTCTTTTTAAAATAATCATATTCCACATATTTAACACGGTAAAGATATTTATCAACAATTAGGTAGAGCTACTGTTTGAAACGTGACAAGAAGCTAACTTTGTCAGTTTGTGGCATAGTTTAGTAGCTGGCTATAATTAGCTCTACTCACAGCCTGGTGCTCTGAGACGTGTAACGTTAGTGAATCCTGGTTCTGTCCTACCAGAGCTCATCTACCAACTCCAACCTCACCAAGCAGAGCTAACGTAACCTCACTCTTCATTTTATTGATAGACTCTCAAGTTTAAACAGACCACTGCAGAATAACTGCTGACTGTGGGTTGGAGTCAACATTAGCACAAAATTTAGCCAGTGTTTGAGCCGACACTCTTTCTCTCTCCAGTTTATCTTTCTTCTGCTCTTCTGTCCTTTTTCTGTCTGACAGTTAGGCTCCAGTGTCCACCATCACTACAAAATTAATCACAGAAATCATTTTCAGCAGAGGAAAAAATAGACCTCTCTTCTCTTTACTGAACTCTGTCAGTTGGCGTGGTGTTGTCATAAAGACTTTGGCAGTCTGTAAATCAATCCGGTCCTGTCCGACCAAAGAGGAAAGCTGAGAAATGGCATTTGGGAATAAGCTGATGTTAAAGCTAAGATGTTGATGCTGATGGACTCATTTTAAGTTGTGTATTACAATCAGGCATAGAACAGAAACTATTTCAAGGCTATTTGTAAAGTCCTTACAGTCCCTTTAATATTTTTTCTTCTGTTTCAATGATAGTTACTATTATTATTATTATGTATTTATTCATTTATGTTAATTATGTTAATTAGTTAAAGCTGTATCCTTTCAATCCTGTATTCTTAATACGTACATAGCGAGTGCCCTGGTCGGGGCACCCCATTCTAAAATATCTGGACACACCACTGCACGTCAGCGCAAATCTCTCTGTAGGTACGTTATGTTGCTTCGCTCATCAAAAGATAGATTTATGCTGAACAGAGGGTTCAACTCGTGGATTAGAGGGAGTTACAATGCAAAATGGGACTTTACTTTCCCCAGGTAAGAGTCAAACAACTCCCCAAGCATGCAACTCTCTGTCTCTCTCTCTCTAGTTGAATTGATGTGGATCGCCCATCTGCGTCCCGTCTGCCTCTCTGCAGTCACAAACAGGATGAGCGCAGACGTTTGTCATAAAATACTCAAAAGGCGCATAAAAATAATAAAAGCCATTGTAGAATGTTGTGCTCTACAAAGCCAGCAGTGTGCCTGGACATATCGTTGGCTTCTAATCCCTCCAAGACCGACATGTCAGTCCCAGACCCATCGAGAACGGGAGACCCCGAGACCAAGACAAGACCGAGACCAAAGACTGTCGAGGCCGTGACAAGACCGAGACCAGGAAAAAGTGGTCTCTAGACCAGTCTCGAGACCAGGACCTGTCTTGAGAACTACAAGCCTAACACACACACACACACACAGACAACAACCCCCCCATACACACACAAAAACACAGACAGAAACACATACACACACACAGACACACACACACAGACACACACACAAACACACACACACACTTGTGGACCGAGCTCACACATGCAAACACCACATGGAAAGGGAACTGAACCAGGAACCTTTCTTGCTGTGAGGCAACAGCACTAACTGGTGCAGCTCTTAATACCAGTGCTGAGCTGTTTAAACATGTCATCACAAAAAGCGCTGCAGTGAAAATGTCATTCAAGTAAAAACATGAGGAGACTCAGAAATCAAATCCTGCTCTGTGGGGCCTCTGTATTCATACACACATTATTAATTATTACATGAACATTAGAGACAGTTTTCTCTGATCTCACTGAGCTAATGCTGAAATCTTGGACTTGGTACCAGATCTTTTTTTCCTGGATTAACCTGGGGGGACATGACTCTGAGATGTTGGTGTGGTTGAACAAATGAGGACCAGGTAATGAAAATAAACAGTTCTAATAAATACACCATTGTTGTAAAAATTAACATAAAAAACAAAGACACCACAAGGTTAGAGGACAGCATGACTAACAGGAGGAAATGCAGACCCGGTTTTGAGCTGCACAGCTGGTTTTGGTGTCGGTCCAGTTTTCCACCGGGTGTCGTTTGTCGTGCAGTGTTCAGGAAGACACGCGGGCTGAGGACAGCCCCAACTCTCGCACAGTAAAAGCAGATTCTTCAACTCCTGGGCTTTTCTCTGAGAAGTCCCTGCGTTCATTCCTCTTTGAAGGTTAAAATTTGACGCTGTGACAAAAAAGGCCAGTATAGATTGATGACAGGCTAAGGACAAAGAGCAGGGTCCACCTGGTCAGAAGCCACTGACGCTGTTCAGACTGAGCAGCACTCAGCACACGGTCTTTGACGAACAGATGTTCTCTGGCAGAGACAAAGAACTGAAGCCGTTCTTGTCCTCCTTCTCGTCCCCTACTGATCCGTTACCCAGCCTGTGCTCTTCTTTGCCTTCATCCTCTGATGAGGAGCTCTCCTCCTCGTCTTCCTCTTCATAGTCGCTCCTCTCATCTCTGGTAAGCTGTGACAGAAAAGAGGAAGAGAATTACCGTACGCAGGAAGACAGACAGGAAACATGAGGGAAGGGACAGGGTCAGGTCAGACAGCCAGCACGCCCTCACACTGTGGAGGAAACAAATGCTGTCACACCTTTGTAAAAAGTTCTCCAGCTTGGCTTGTCTGCTTGTTCATTGTTCATCTGAATTAACTGAGGCTTGGTGCTCTGTCTTTCATCTGACAGCTACATTGTTCCAGCGCTGTGGGAGACGCCTAACATTCCCATTCCCAAAGCGTTGTCCCTCTTTGGGGGCCTGTCCTGGGATTGGCCAAATTCAAATGCTACAAAACGCGTGGCATACTGATACGACCTGAACTGAACCTGAACCGTTTGGTAGAAACTGGGCTTTTAAGAGTTACCGGCCAATGGCGCTGACTTTGTGGCTGATGAAGACCTTGGAAAGGGTTCTTCTTGGTTACCTGGGTCCTCCTGGTGGGACCATCAGGAGGGCCAGCCAACATGGAACGGGTGGATGGAGCAGTCATCTGCCTGCTCCAGTGAGCCTTTTCTCACCTGAGAATCCCCTTATTTGATTTCTCTGGTTCCTTTATGGATAAGTTCAGTTAATACAGCTTTTACATTGTTTATAGAATGAAGTAGAACAAAATACTCACCCAGAAGGCTTTCCTGATCCAAGCAGTGCTTCGGGAGATATTTAGATCCAAAATCGTGCAGCAGACGTCCGTATAATGGGATCCATCAGGGCATAGACAGCGCCACTCCTAAAACTGCATTAATTGTCCAAAAACTCGTGTTTTTACCCAATATTCAATCATGGTCCGCTCCGGGTTAGTCCTCTGCTGCACTCTGGCTGTGTGGTTTTAATGACCTCTGAACTGACGAAGACTTTGTTACATTTGCCCCTCAAAGAAAGGAGGTAGTGGAGTCAGCTCTTCAGAGAGTACTGCTCATGCGTGGAGGGGCAAATGTAACAAAGTCTTCGTCAGTTCAGAGGTCAGTACAGCCACACAGCGCTGTCTGGAGTGACACAGACTGCAGCAGAGGACTAACGGACCATGATTGAATATTGGGTAAAAACACGAATTTTTGGACGATTAATGCAGTTTTAAGAGCGGCGCTGTCTATGCCCCGATGGATCCCATTATACAGACGTCCACTGCACAATTTTGGATCTAAATATCTTCCGAAGCACTGCTTGGATCAGGAAAGCCTTCTGGGTGAGTATTTTGTTCTACTTCATTCTATAAACAATGTAAAAGCTGTATAAACCAAACTTATCCTTTAACACCATCCAGCCACTGCTCCTGAGGGACAAGCTGGAGCACTCTGGAGTGGCTCAGCTCCTCACCTGGAGTATGGACTACCTCACCAACAATCTGCAGTTTGTGGGGCTTGAAGGTGTCAGCCCTGGCTCTGTTCCTGACCAGCCTCTACACTACGGTCTTCACTTCCTGCACAAAGGGCAGCCACCTGCAGATCGCTCTGATGACGCTGCCATTGTTGGCCTCATCACACAAGAGAACTGACCCAGGACTTTGTAGTTTGGTACCAGGAGAACCACCTTCAGCTCAACACAGGGAGAACTACAGGGAGGAGCCGGTGTGGACTTCTATAGAAACAAGCTTGCTCCTCCCACCTTAGTGAACATCCAGGGAAAAATCAGAGTTTTCAAGAAAGAACTCAAAATTTTCAAGTTTGCCAAGTCGTAAATTATTTTTGAGTTTGTGAAGTGTCAAATTTGACATTTAAAGTTGTAAATTTGCCACTTTAGACATTTGAGAGTTTATGAAGTCATACATTTCAAAGAAAACTTTGAATTTTTAGATTACCAACAGAACAAGTGCCCTGAAGAATAGAGCACGTCTGTAGAATAAAACTAGAATTTCCGAAAGTACAAAACCACAAAGCAAGTTTCTGTCTGATACTTTTGAATCTCCAAAGGTTCCTATGTTCCCAACACGAGCAGACTCACTGTGCCGAACATGAACTTCCTCATCATGCGGAGGATGAGATAGGCCCAGAACATGTGCAGGCCGAGGAGAACCACCAGCATCACGTTGAAAAAGTAGTAGCCGAAGAAGGCGGGGTAGTGGTGAATGGGGTAGACCCAGGTACAGTGGATCAGCCTGAAACACATCAGAACAGAAAGACTGTTTTCTGTTGCTGTCAACCTCATGAAACTGTTTTTCTTTTATTTTTCTCCCATCCTTGACTGGCTTGAGATTCATCTCTACATCTGAGCACTGTGTGCTCTCTGAGGCTTCAAACAGAAACAATGTTTAATCTCTGAGACCATGAAAAGGAGACGAAGGCTGGATTTATTTCCATGAGGGCAGACATCACTGTATTTCTCTCCTGGCTCTCTACACGGCTATTTCAGTTCTCATCCTATCTAAACTTATGTGATACTTTCAGTTACTTTGTGTTACTGAGTTGGTTTTACAGTGCAGACAATCCAAATCCAAAGTACACTACAGCTTCATGATGTTTCTGATGTTAAGTTTACCTGAAAAAGAACAAAAGCCAAAAATGACGTGGGTTTGACCACTACGTCACAGTGACTGTGTTTTCTGGGGGATTTTTGTTAACAGAGGAGTGAAAAGTGCCCGAGCCAACTGGATGATGGAACGAGAAAGCACCAATCGTTCCTCATTGAGCAAACATTTCTAGCCTTTATGAATGAAACATGAAAGGTTAAAGCCCAAAATCCCAGCGCTCACTGACAAACCTACCAGAAAGGGAAGATGATCAGCCGCGTCACCAGGAACACCACAGCGAACACCACGAAAATGGCCAGGCTGGTTTTCTCCCATTTGGCGTAGTTAAATAATTTGGCAGACTGAAAGGATGAGGAGATATTTTATTTGTCATTTAGACACAACAAAACAATGTGACATGAAAAATAAAATGTTTGTTTTTTCCATCACAGCTTACGACTGATATTCCTCCTCCTGTATCCACCCTGGAGCGGTCCTGGTGGGTTTTTAAGTAGTTCGGCATGAGTTCAGCTACAGTGGGAGTAGTAGTATCCACTGTTAAAGCTAATGAGATGTGTTTAGCCCTATGTGAAACTGTATGTTGTGGCGAGCGCGGCCGTCCTGTCAGCTGGTTTGTGTACACGTTAATTGCTCAGCTGTGTCGAATCAAGCCGGAGGAAAGGAGACGATAAATGTGAGCAGGTCAGATCACTTCGGGTTTCTCATCAAGCTATCTACTGGCTAAGCTGTGTGTGTACCAAAATCCAAGAGCTGAACGGACAGCTGGTAAGATCACACTTATTTCTTTTGTGGATACAGCAAGGCACTTGTTGTGGTGGTGAGGTACTGTGGCGTGGGGGAGAAATGTTTGTGATTGTATGGATCCATGGCCGCTAGTGAGGAAATTAGAGAAAGTGATCATTTTTCTGCCTGAAAGGTCAAACTGAGTTTTTCACTGTTCAACAGAAACTCAGCTGTCTTGGCGTCAGTCAGTCTTCTCTGGTTCCATGATGCTTCGGTAGCTGAGCAGCTAGCTGACGTGAGAGGGGTAGTGGGGAAGGACGAGGTGGGACCATGGGCATGACGGTGCGAAGCGAGGGAGATGGATTGGATGGACTCACGTACCTATCCGAACCATCCATACCATGCGCGGTTTGGATAGGTCAACTAGTATGCAGCTTTGCAGCAGATATACTGAATGGATTTTTTTCGTTCTTTTTGGTCTTTATATTGTGTAGATTGGACCATAGGACCATAAAAGCCCTATAACCGGTATTATTAAGTTGTACAAAGCTTCCTAATTGTATACCATGGCTTTAAATCTTCACAGAGAAATATTTTTGTTTATTTGACTAACGGTCTGAGCATCTGACGACAGGAAACATGAACCTTATGAAAGACAGACCTCCACATATAAAGGTAAAGAAAGAGTATTTAAGGTGCATCTAATGAGGGGTTAGTGGGAGCAATCTGATTCAATGAGCTCTGAAGGTGTTTGTGACTGACCTCCAGCAAAACGTCAGAGGCGTCATGGACCAACATGACCAGAGTCCCGACACGGATGTAGTTTACACACCAGGAAAATGACAAGAGGACCAGCGTAGCCAGGTGGTGGATGATTTGCTCCTTAAAGTCCTGTAGAAGAAAAATAAAAAAAAACTTCATCATGAACACAGAAATCAGGGCATCATATAAATCATTCAGCAGCTAAAGAGGACTTTAACACGGGGACAGGAAACTTTGGGGAGTTTTGTTTGGCAGGATGCATATAAGGCCATTTAGGGCTGCACAGATTATTAAAAACATTTATAAAACAAATGAAATGAAATAAAAAACACGTAAAAACAGAAAAGAGCCATAAAAACACAGGGGTTAGGAAGATAGAATCCCAATTAAAACCCGATCACCTCGGGTTTTAATTGGGTTTTTGGAATGTTGATTCATTTAAGGTAGTGCTGTCAGGCAATTAAAAAACACAATCTAATTAATCACAGGATTTGTAATTAATTCATCTAATTAATTACATTCTAAGCGCATAACTGCTTAAGTTCCACAAATAAAGAATCTGAATTATAAGACATCAAAAAACTGTACTGCATGACTGAAGGAATGAAAACACAAAGAAGAGAGAAGATTTGTAAATCCAAATTTTTAGTGGTGATTGAAGAAAATTTAAGTAAGGGCATTTTGTCAAAAAAAATCAGTTTTTTTCAAAGATAAGTCAAGTTGGAGCAGCTCCAGTGAAATGAAAATTCTTTTTTAAATAAGCTTCAAATAATCATGTTTTTGTTGACTGTCTTGTCTTGATGTTTTTGTAAATAAACTTGCCGTTCAAAGGCCTCACTCGTGATGGTCATCTCTGTTCCTCTTGTCACCTCAGCTTCGTTTGGTCTGATTAGCAGCACAAGTGTGAAGTGACGTGCCACTGCCAGTTACGGGTCCTTCAACTGGCAAATATTAGACCTCAATTTGATTTCAACCATTTCCTGTGTCTATAGAAGTACATCATGTTTTTCAGCGAGGGAGGCAGGGTCTGGCAGAGCCTGTCAATCAAAGTCATGCTCATAAACCACTGTGGGTGAGAGCCGTGCGCTCTTTGGAAGAGAGCTCAGCATGGATATGAGGAGAAATGTGAGATGACAGAGACACAGAGAGACGCTGACAGTCAGAAAAGTTTAGGCAGCTCACTCCAACTGAGGATGTGTCACCATAGTTCAGAGAGAAAGAGCGGCGCCATCGTGAGAAAAGATGACAGAGATCATGGAGAGGATCAAAGGATGGAGCACCGAGATTATCGTGATCAAAAAAAGTTTGTTTTGTCTGTTTTTTGGATCAAAAACAGGAAGAGAGACATGAAAGAAGAGAGTCCACTCTTCTCAGTTAGTTTTGGTGTTAATAGAGTCAGAGAAAACAAGATTATTTGGGTATGGAAGATGCTCTGGAAATGGCTGGCAGACAACAAGTTAGTCTGCGTTAATTTTTATAACCTGTTAATCTGTGGTGTAATTAATTAATCTAATTAACGTGTTAAAGTGACAGCTAGTTGAAGGTTCAAAAACATAAAATCAAATTTGAAAATGAATTCTAACATGAACAGGGAGTCAGTGGAGGGACACCAGGTTAAAGGTGGTGTGGTCATGTTTTTGTGAACCTGTTAGAAAAAGAGCAGCAGCGTTTTGGACAAACTGTGAGTGTGTGAGGAAAGCCTGAGAAACACCGTGTAGAGAGCATACAGTAAACAGTTCGACCGTGTGGAAATAAAAGCACGAATCACTCACTCGGTCATTGAAAGTTAAACCAATTTAATCATGGATAACAGCCTGAGGTGATAGAAACTGGATTTAACAGATCTAGTTTAAAATCACTGTCAGCTCTTACACCAACATTAAAAACTGTGGCTTTTAAATCTGGAAAGATGGTTTGTATATAGGCTCCTCTACTCACCTTTCTCTTCACATCAAAGGCAACGCTGAAGAGCAAAGACCCATAAAAGCTCATCTCCAGGATGTAATACCAGTACTGAGACTCCAGCATGGTCTGCACGGAGACAGAGACAGGTTTAATTTAACCAATGAAATGTTCCATTATCTGAAAACTGAACATTTAACCTCTGGCTCTGTAGCAAAGCCCTAAATAAGAAACCAGTTTTACCCCCCTTCACAGAGAAGAGCACTGACTGCTGATGTAATCTGAGGGTATAAAAACAGAAAATGGTCCTCTTTGCCTGCAGAGGGCGCTGCTTTTCAGGATCGCTCAACAGTAGCTGCTGTTTGTGGTTTATCATGTGTTTATGGGTGCTCCATCAAACAGAGATGTTCAGATTGTAGGCCCCGCCCCAAAGTTCCTGGACCTCTGGAAAGTACTGCCCTCTAAGCAGGGTCATTTTTGGAGGTAAATTTATTACCCCAGAACTAATTTTAGACCCAGGCTTCT
>NW_027437181.1:39986479-40221479 GCF_033239565.1 Halichoeres trimaculatus | reverse complement strand
TCATGACCACAGTGATGGTTTTGTGTGCTGTCATTATCACACGTATGATGGTGTGGGGTAGGGAATAAAATCCAAGAGATGCCGAACAGGAAGCAAAAGCAACAGCCACAGTTTTATTAATGGAGGTTACTGATTAATGAGAGGGACTTTGCTCACCTGAGGAGGGTTTCTGCTCTGACTGGAGTAGTAATGCTCCAGGACGGAAACGTGCTCTGCTTTCAGATGTTTTCTTGGTTTGATTCCAGCACATTCTGCCAAAGGTGTGGCTATCCAGCTGTAACACACAATAACCAACAAACACAGCATTTATACATGACAGATGATCTATACCGAGGATAAAGACACACGTTTCATTTGACTGGAGGTATGTCTGGATTTACAAATGAGGGAAATGTTTAAAATACAGCGAACAAATGAGCAACAGGAAGTTAGAGTGGTGAATGGAAAGAAAGGTTGGATATATGGAAGAACTGCAGGATGCCTCAATATACTGAAGACAGTTCAAAACATTTATCATACAAGCCTGATCAAATATAAGAAACGTGAAATGTAAAAAGTGTGAAGACTGAAGTTTCCTCTTTAGTTTGGGAGACCAAACAAATAGAGAAAAAAAATGTTCAAACTAAATAAGGTGAAAAAGATATTGATTTAAATAAACTTAAAATAAGACAAAGTTCTTGTTTTTGCTAAATGAAATTTAAAATAAAAAATGTTTTTATCTTTACAGATGCAGTTGTTATTGAAAATGAAAAAAGTAACTGGCTGGCCTTTACATTTAGCACAACTGCAGATTCTCACTGCATTGTTCAGTATGTGAATGACTAAACTTAAACACTTACCATCTCCTAACATGTCAAAGTGGCCTTTGCAAACATCATGGGGCCTCCCAGTACTGTCCAACTATACAGCTGAGGCACAAAAGTCTGAAACCTTTTCATCTAACATCACCAGAGGAGTGGTCTGACAGTGTTGGCTGCAGCTGAATCATTGTTAAAGCAGTGTTATAAATACAGTCAAAGAAAAACTGCTCCCCCTCATACAGCTGAGAGGTAAACCTTCATTAACGCTTTCCAAACCTCACCTATCCAAACAGTAAAAAACGTGCCAACAACTATCATTCCTATAGAAACTGATAAACCACCGCAAGCATGTTGGTTGGTGTGTGAATATGACGGAAAGACATCAGCTGATACTGTTTGTAAATGAGCCATGTAAGAGATACTAAATGCACATTTTACTGATTTTGTTAGGCTCACAGGTGGCAGTTTCAGTTTTTTTTTTTTTATTTGACAAACTGGTTTGGGCTTTCATTTTAAAAGCTGAGTTCGCCATTCACGGCCTGGAAATACAGTTTAAAGAAACACCAGCAGGTAAAAATAATTAAATGTTTAAACAACTATTTTCTTAAAGAGACAGTGTTGTATGTCTCCTTGGCTGGGATTTATCATGAGTATTGCGCCCAATGATGTTAAAGAGACTTGAAACTTTGCAGTCATAGAGTGTGGTCATACGCTGCCTGTTGTCTGCTAGCTTGTTTTCTTATGTCCATTGTGGTCTGCAGAGGTGAACAATGAGCTTCAAACAAATAAATCTCTGCTGTGTCTGAACACACTCTAAACCATGTAAGATCCTACATTACTCCATGTTTGTCTCCTGTGGTCAGTTTCTGCTGTTTGAAGTCAGAAGATAACCATTTGAGATAAACATTGAAAAAGCAAACATGTCATGCCTCCAGCTTTGGGTTAATGGTGACTTTTCAAATATTTAACCTAGACCAGATTGCCCCCCTTCCTCTGAAACCTTACTCTCTGAGTTTCTTTGACGGATCCATAAGAAGGCCTCGGTCTCTGGAGGGCGTGTGCTGCTGAGTGGGAAAGAAGACTCAAAACCAGAGACTGAGACCCTAAACCATCAGCTGAGGAGCAGGACCAGTTTTCTTATTGACACCTGTTCTTATTGTTTTGTAGGTCAAACAGCGTCACCAGCGCTAGATTTAGTCTGTTTTGTAGCTAGGTAAAAACTGTGACTTAAAAAGTTCCCTGTTATTTAACTTTAACCATGGCTCAACCAAGTGGTTTGATGCCTGAGCATGAATAAGACTGAGAGTTTAAAAAAGGTTAGGTTTAAGAATAGAACAGGATAGAATTTTCTTTATTGATCCCCCTGTGGGAACTTTTTGTATCACAGCAACAGTTCAACAAAGTGCAAAGTGCAAGACTTCAATTTATAAATTTAGAAAAACAAATTAAACTATATACACAAGAACAAAAAAAAAAAAACAATGAACAATGAGTGCTGTGATGACATGTCCAGTGACTGTGTATTTTAAATGTTGGATGACATAAGGTGTAGGTCTAGTTATGTTATATTTTGTTAAGTCACTGCAGGCGGGGCAGCAGCAATTGTTTCACAAAGAGCCTCTCAGCTACAGTGTGATCTAGCAGTTTGATCTGCCTAACACATCGATACACACTGTGCTGTCACACTGGCCCTCATTTATCAACCTTACGTGGGAATTGGCGCAGATATGGGTGTAAAAATCAGCTTATGGCAACGTTCCCGTGTGGTTTATGAAACGTGCGTACCAGGACCAATCACAGTGTACGCCTGATCAGCTGTTGATAAATGTGGCAGCTGAAAACAATAGTAATTTACACAACACGGCCCTAAATATTCAAGGTTCAACTGGCCAAACCGACAGAATTTATGACATGGAGGAACGCATTACGGAAAAAAGGGAACCTCTCCATGCTGGTAATTGACAATGCCATAGCAACAGAGGTAGAGAGGAAATGACACCGTGTAGTTTGGCAGTCGGAAAAGTAGAGCGAATCAGAAAAAACTCACAGAGATTCAGCAGCGTGGATGTGACAAAGTAAAATAAAGCAGAGTTTTAAACATTTAACTTACACAGCCTTTGTTTATACCTTGATTAATTAATCTGTGATATTTGACTATTAGTAGCCACACTATTATTAAATGTTCCTGTTCAGGTCCAGAAACATGGAAAATTGTCTTTTAAAAATGTGTTTGAGCTCTGGAAGAAGCTGCAGACTCCAGCCTGAACCTGAACCTGAACCTGTCACAGACTGAGGAGGGAGTGGAGCTGAAGTGTGTCGATCACTTGCGCACAGGTAGAGCGGAGCTTTAGGTTTAGGTTTATTCTTTTTGGACTGCCAGTCCCTCACATAGCTCTTTTTCTAACGATTCTTTTTCCTTTAAAAAAATTACGCCAAATGAAGTTTTCCTTGCCTTATGTCAGTTGAAAGAAAACACCACTGCTGGCCCAGATGGCCTTGAAGTCAAGTTTTTGAAACTTGCTGCACATGTTTTGATGTATCCCCTCTCTGATTTGTTTAATCTTTCACTGTCTACCTGCTCAATTCCTGCCATTTGGAAATGTGCTAAGGTCACCCCTCTTTTCAAAGGTGGTGATCCCTCTGATGTCAATAATTATCGACCTATTTCTATTATTTGTACAGTTGTAAAAATTTTTGAAAAGCTTATTTTTAATCAACTCTCACATTATTTAAATTCTCTTGATATTTTATCACCATTTCAATCAGGTTTCAGACCAAATTTTTCTACCACCACTGCTCTGTTAAAGTTTACTAATGATGTGTTCTCTTCTTTTGATAAGAGTCAACTTACTGGGGCAATTTTCATTGATCTTTCTAAAGCTTTTGATCTGGTAGACCATTATTTACTATTGGATAAACTTTCTGCCATTGGACTGGATCAGAAAGCTCTCTTTTGGTTTAATGCCTATCTTCACAGTCGTCGGCAATGTGTTGTTTTTCAGGGTCATCAGTCTGACTTTTTAATTATTGAAAAGGGTGTCCCGCAAGGCTCCACTTTAGGTCCACTTCTTTTTTCTATTTTTATCAATGATTTGCCCAATATCTGCTCCAACTGTCATATCCACTTATATGCTGATGATACTGTCATTTACAACTCTAACTCTGACTTATCTCAAATACAGAACTCTTTACAGTTTGATTTTGACAGGGTCCAAGACTGGTTCAGTATGAACAGACTTGCATTGAACAAGAAGAAGTCCTGCAGCATGATTTTTAGTACACGTCACCTCCGATCTCATCCAGTGGACTTTCACATTTATTTTTCTGACGGATCTTCTGTTGATAAAGTTATATCTCTGAAATACCTTGGACTTTGGATCGATCCAGAACTCACTTTCAAACCTCACATTGATTACATTGTAAAAAAAGCATATGGTTGTCTCGCATCACTTTATCGTTCCGTTAACTGTTTTACATTAAATGTCAGAAGAAGGTTAATATCACAGCTCATATCACCAATTGTTGACTATGCCGATATCGTCTATCAAAACACCTCAGACTCCCATCTTAAATCTTTGAACGTATTATTTAACTCTATGTGTAGATTTGTTTTGAGATGTCCTTTTAGAACCCATCACTGTTTTATGTTTGATTCACTGAACTGGTTACAACCCAAATCAAGACGGCAATATCATTGGCTTTATTTCCTTTTTAAATGTGTTTATTTCCAGTGTCCTCCATATTTAAAAGAACTCATGATCCCATACAACTCTCCATATACCCTTAGGCATATGAACCACCCTTTTTTCTTTGTTCCCAGAATTTTAAAAGAAGTCGGTAAAAGATCATTTCAGTACAAAGCCCCATCAGATTGGAATAATCTCCCTCTTTCTTTGCGTTCTATTACTTCTTTTCATTGTTACAGAAAAACATTACATGTCCATCTCAAAACAAACTGCTCATGTTACTGATTTATTTTCTTCAAAATTTTATTCTACTTTGATTATTATTATTCTTCTTTTATGTTCACGTTTTTTGCTCTGTTATGTTTTGTCTATTTTGCATTTTAGGCGTTTGTTGGTTGGGGTTGTGTATGGGAGTAGGGTGAGCAAGATATCCGTATTTGTTGTATGTTATGTTGGTGTATGTCTATATGTGAATGTGTTGTAATGTAACTTGTGTTTTATGTTTATGTTTGTTTAGGGACCCCCTTGAAAATGAGATGCTGCATCTCAAGGGGCTATCCTTTAATAAATTCAAATATGATAATATTGAGGGGAGTTATATAATCATCTTCACAGTAAATCCTGTAATTAAACAGCTTCCTTAAAAAATCCAGGCTAAAAGTTTGATCCGGCATCTTCTGAATGTTCTCTGTGGAGACTTTGTCATGAACATGGGAGTGTATTAAAAACTGATAACAGAATCTCTATTTTTATTTATTTTTATATTTTTTAAAGTAAGCCGATAGAAGAAACACATTTTTTTCTATGTGGAGAAAACAGCTGACAGCTCGCGCTGCTATTTCATAGCGAAGTATTTTACAGATTGGTGGAATAACAGTGAACTGTAAACATTCTTGGTGTCATATCTAATTTAAGGATCTAAATATTAATCTGAGAACGTCATTTTGTCTGAAAACGTTTTGCCCTCATATGATCTAATAATTCTCCTCCACAGACAGATTTCCCTCTCTGCACCACGCTCCTCACTGACATGAAACTCAGACTTGGCGTGGGATTTGAGCGTACCGGACACCCACGTTCAGATTGATAAATGCTGATCTGTGCGTGGAAAGGAGCGTACACCCATTTTCAGGCATACGCACGTTTGATAAATGAGGGCCAGTGTGAGCTCTCTAATGAGGACAGTGTTTTGACCTGTCTGTAGTGCACAGTAACCCTCAGTGATCAGTGCATTGAGTGGAGAGCTCACCTCTCAAACAGGAACCTGATGAGTAGGCAGGCGAAGGCGTAAGGGACAGTGATGTAGAGATGTGAGGCTTTGGCGTAGATGCGGCCCTCCCTGTCTTCCAGGTCAGCCCACGTCAGGTTCACAGGCAGCCAGATCCTGTCCCACCAGAACCACTCGTACAGCACGTCAAACATGGCTCCACACTGACGGACAGAGGACAAGAGGTTAACTCAAAGATTAAAAAAGAAAAGAAGAAGAATGCAATTTTTTGTCTATTTTTTAATCATACTTCAACTTATTACATGTTTGGTCTCATTTTTCATTACAGGAGGTCAAAGTGCCGGACTTCTACTATTGAGCTGTGATATCTGAGCTTTATTACACTTCCCCCGATTCGTCAAACGAAGGAGAACCAATTCAGGATGTCAAATATCAAAGAAGTTGTTTTACATTTATTTTAATATACATTTGTTTGCACAGTTGTGCTTATAAGTTTAAATACCTTGGAAAATTTTTAAATCAAAAGTTTTTTGTGATTTTGGCCGGATACCTTGGCACAGAAGTTGACACAAATGGATTATGGTGGCTACAAAAGGTAACCATCCTAACTGTGATCTATTTGCTCATAATCAGTGTGTGTGTGTGTGTGTGTGTGTGTGTGTGTGTGTGTGTGTGTATAAAAGGTCAGTGAGTTTCTAAGCTCCTGACAGACCCTTGCACCTTTCATCCAGTGTTGTACTGATGTTTCTGGATTCTGAGTCACTGGGAAAGCAAAAGAACTGTAATAGGATCTGTGGGAACGTAAGATCTATCTCCAATAAAATGGACAAGCTAGCCATGCTAACCCTTCAAGAGGGAATACCAGAGGGCAGAGTAGCATTATGCTATTCACAGACATGGCTAACAGAGCTAACACCAGACACAAACGCCTCATTGGAGGAGCTTCACCTGCTGTGAGCAGACAGGATCCAGGAGACAGAGACTGAACAGACTGCTGGGGAGGCTCAGTCCTGGACCCTGTGGAGGTGGAGACTGGCCGACTGGACAGTGATGGACAAGCTGTCAGCATCTATTTTCTTATGGACCTTTTTGCACTTTCTATACACTTTCTTACTTTTGTTTTCCTGATTGCTGCTGTGACTTCAATTTCATTGTACTTGTTACAATGACAATACATTTCTATTCTTTTCTATTCTATTCTATTCTTTGACAATATATATATATATATATATATATATATATATATATATATATATATATATATATATATATATATATATATATATATATATATATATAGCATTATTATTATGATGATTATTAATTACAAGAATAAAGCCATGAATGTAACTCTATAGCGTTAGGCTTTCAGGAGAGTGCCTTTACAGAAATGAGGACTGTGGAGCATCTTTTGATGTTATACTCCAATGTTGTTTTTAGAAATAAGGAATTATTTCATCTTTTGTCTTATCAGCAATATTAAAATAAGTATAATTACGATCATGACAATGTTATGCTGATGTTATGATAGCTAAGAAAAAGGGGCTTTGTTAGGAGCTCTGGTTAAGTCAGAAAGATATTCACTGGTCTCTTCCTTATCAATAACTCATCAGTGGAACATTACTTTCACTCCTGTTTGTATGAATCATCTACACGTCTGAACACTGACAAAGAATGATACAGAGACATGAAATAACTTCTCCCAGGACAGGTGTGGCATCATCAAAATTATTTTACACATGGGATGTCAAATTTTTCATACTACATTTCTTAAAACATCTGATAGCCTGTAGCTGGAGACTGAGTTAATGAGTTTCTTCTTGTACATTCATGAGATTATATGATTAATTTATTTAGCTCTTATTTCTTTAACGTGGCCTTAATCCTCCATCTGTATATATATATATATATATATATATATATATATATATATATATATATATATATATATATATATATATATATATATATATATATATATCCTCACAGGAAGTGAGACTTGCTCATTTCATATTCAAGTTAAAACAGGTGTGAGTAACTGATCACCCCTGACATTACACCAACAAACTCCAAAAGTTGGATGAGTTGATCTGTGAGAGACTGAGGACAGAAAGCGGCTCCAACACACACACACACACCAGCACACCAGCTCTCACAGATATCACAGTTACTGCCCCACACATACACACACACACACACACACACACACACACACACACACACACACACACACACACACACACACACACATCTGTTTCCTAAACAAATATTGACCCACAGCCCTGCCCTGATCCACATCAGACACACCCATTACATCAACTTACACACAGAGTGTGTGTGTGTGTGTGTGTGTGTGTGTGTGTGTGTGTGTCACCTCATGGACAGCACAAGAAAGACAAACAGCCCTAACAAATCCTCGGGGATGCTTTAAAAATCCCAGTGAGGCAGTGTCACTGAGGTGTGTCTAACCCATTGTAGGAAGAAAAATAAATAAATATATGAAATATATAGATAGATTTTACTTTTTGCATGATTCAATCATAGTTTAAGCTTCAAAACATCTTTCTCTGTTTGAGTAAATGCAAACCCCGACTCATTGTTGAGTTTCCTTCAAGTCATGAGCTCCTTTATTTGTTTCCACAGTGAACAGTGAAATAAATCTACATCTTACATTTCCATTTATTTCCATTCCTTTTAAAGAAAAATGTATGCCATCGTGTTGCTTCTTTTTGTTGAGCACCTGGCTTCATCAGAACCATCAAGTTCTTGACTCAGTTTTGGAGGATTGAACTAGAAACAGTATTTTTCACCCAATCAGATGTTTTACTTGAATTATTTATGATAACATACTGCAATCAAGGGAAATGAACACCTCAAAATTCAGTAAGTCAGTGAGGGAGCACTCTCCTTTTTTCTTCCCAAAGAGCCAAAGACGTCCCCTCCTCAATCTGCCTCTTTGCATGGACAAACTGACAAACAGGGACCAGGGACTTCTTTTAAGATCAATCATCAAAAAGGAGTCCAGCACACCGTCTCTCTGCCGGTACACTGTGAGAAAACATTGCTGTCTGTCTCTGAGTGGAGAGCCAGTAAAGGAGAGTGGGCACGGATGTGTGTATTGTTACATTAATTATAACTTATCTTAATTAGAGCTAATAAGCAGGCTAATGTTTGAATTCAACCCTGAACTGAAATGTTGGATTGAGATTAGTTCTTTGTGCACAGATGCTCAAAACAAATCAGTCAAAATGAAAACGACTGTGAAATCAGAGGGTCTTCTCTGCGCTGCATCCGCAGCTTGGACAACAGTGAACGGCTGGTTCTCTGTTGTCTGGACACATAAAAACAGTTTTTGAGAGAAGAGCCGGGCTAACCACCAGCAGTTGTTCCTCATACCTGTTGTGAAGTGTTTCAGCTCAGCAATCCAAACCCAGAGATGAGTAAAATCAATGACTGTTCATGTGACTAGCGTCCTAATGATGAACTGTAACTACTGTGGCTCCTCACGACCTTCGTAAATTCAAGCACCGCTACTTCACGGATTGATTCTGATTGGTCGAACCCCCTTGACGATGGCTCTTAAAGGCTGGCACACATCAGAGATTCTCCAGACCTTCACAGATTCAGGGAGCACACACTTGATGGTAACAACAGACAGATGGTACAGATCTCACTGTGTGTAGTGTGTGTTCACTGTAGAGCAATCACACACTAACCCAGTCTTCAGCAGAGCTTCAGCTTCTTCACTCTGAGTCTTCCAGATCCCCCGTAGTAAAACGTGACTTTGGTGGAAACAAACATGTTGGACAAACAAGAAGAAGCAAAGGTTTGTTTTTTTTTCTTCAGCCTCTTACTTTCCAAAAAAGAGGAATGGTTATGAAAAACAGTCATGGAGACAGCGGGGAAGCCGTCACAGGTATGACAGATGGTTACTTCCTCTTCTATCCTTCTGCTGAGTCAGCTCCTGTCTTGATTGGCTTTTGTTCTTCTACATGTGACATTACACGCTGTGCGTGGTCCTCTCTGAGAACACTACAGGATTTCTAGTCCCAAATATTGAACATGTTCATTATTTACAGTCTCTCCCTCTGAGGCCTCAGAGAAGCTCGGTCTGGACAAAATCGCTCTGAACACCCCCCAGACCACAGGGAAAACTAGACATAGAAATATGTCGGGAGGTAAGGTCAAGAAGTGATTAGACGCTCAAAAGAAAAAATATATATATTATTTTTGTCACCCAGCTCCACTCAGATTCTCCCAGAATCCCTCACAGTCTTTACTGCGCAGACTCTGGCTGCAAACTGCTACAATGGCAGCGCCTGTGACGGGGGAATTTTGCCTTCAAACCATACGGTGGTAAATGTAGGAGCCACGCTATCCACTCATCTTACAGTCTATGGGAGACACCACAGACTGTAAGATGAGCTAAAACCCTGACCTTACCCCTCCAGGGTGGAGAAGACCTCTCTGCTTCACATCAGAGACTTGTCACACCCTGTCATCCATTAATCCTGATATGACACAACCTGAGCAGCAAAATGAAGGAGCAGGAGTGGCTCATGGGTCACCACCAGTCACCACCAGTCACCACCAGTCTGAGGCTCTCGTCTCACCGGCCGGCACCTGCAGATGTGGCCTGTGTTTTTGTTTGTTTTCTGGATTGTAAAGTCTTGTTGTTGTCAGTCTGCTGAATCCATGGATTTCCACTCTATCAGAGATCAGAGTTATTGTTTCTGCCCCTGCTGTCCTTTCCCTAACAGGCTGCTGATGTAAAGCAGGCCTAGCCCGTGGGTTTCTCATTTTTACTCCCACACAGTTGAAACTTTTTGACTCCAGCCTCTCATTACTACGCCCAACAAAGCAACAGAGGCCTGACTGTTGGTCCCACAATTATCTGACTTCTCTTGCTTGTAGTGTTAGCAAAGCTGTTTTGGACATTTTAACCACACAAAATAAAAGATAAATGAAGACTACAGATTATGAAAACCTCTGCATCATTTTTAAAAAGCTGTTTTTTTTCCATGACCTCAGGCTTTACATAAACACATCACGGTGCTTGACGGGTCCATTAGCAGGTGTTTGTTTAGGGCCTGGTGCGACAAAGGAGCTTTGCCCTCAGTCAAAGCACTCAATGTTCCACCTTTTCTTTTCTGCTGGCCTCACCAAGGTGAGAAAGTGTCCATGCAGAGGCTTCAAACTGTCACAGTGAGCTTGGAAACATCCTCAGCCACATTGTCTTTAATGTCAACCTGAGCCCTCTGTGTAAAGAGGACACTCTGATCTCACAGGCTCTTTGTGTTGATCTTTGAGAGAACACTGAGTCTATTCATCTCGCCTGAGCCATGACAGAGCAAGCAGCAAGAAAACTTGAGGAAAAGCATCCGCTCAGACTAAACTCCAAACTTCAGCTGACCAGAAACTTTTCGCCAAAACAGAGAAGAGAAAAGTTCCCTCACAGTTCAAGCAGAGCATTGTTCCAGCACACCAAGGTCAGAGAAAACAGCCGGTCTCACCTTCACCTGTCAGTGCTGCGCGACAGAGCAGGTGCAGGCTGCGTCCTCTCTGCTCTGTTTGCTGTGCGGGATCAACACGGATGATAAAATCCTCTACAGCGCCACAACCGCCGCTCACGCTGTCTTTAACATTCTTTGGTGTCACACCCAGCACAGGTACAACAACCAGGGCAGAGCTTTTTTCCTCCCCTCGAGGAAGAGGAGGTCGGTTAGCGGATTGCCCCATCTCCCTCCCTCACACACACACACACACACACACACACACACACACACACACACACACACACACAAACACACACACACACACACAAGCACTGCCCTGCAGGGATCTAATAACCTTGTTTGTATTGTGTTGCTGAAAAGTGCAAAATCAGGTTCAGCAGGTGCCACAAAACAAACCCTCCAGGGCCGAAATAGTCGACAGAAAACCTTTGTCAACAAAAGGCTTTCATAATAAAACATTTGTTCATCGACTCTGTAGGAATTTTTATTCTTCAAATGGTGTCAGTATCCAGTTATCAGAGCATGTTTAGTGTCAAATCATTCTGTCCTTGCTGTCAAACATCATCTGTCCGGCTGTATATTTAACAGCTCCACCAAGAATAGTTATGTAACACTTTAGTTTTCACATTTTTAAGACTTTACTTTTAAACTTATAAATACTCCAGGAGCCACAGGGGAGAACTGTGTCCAACTTTGGCTCCCTTAGACTCCAGGAGAAAGTGATGATAAGCTGGTGGTCAAAGGTCATTCTGAGCCCCTAAAATGAGACTGACGTCACACCACTGACTGCACTTAAAATGGGCAGCTTGTCCCCACTCCCTTAACTTGTACGAAAGTGGACCCCTTCTGCAGAAAAAAAAAAAAAAAAAAAAAAAAAAAGAAAGAAAGAAGAAGACAAGGACAGCTGGAGTCTGTGAAGTGGGATACTCAGAGTAAGGAAAAGTTCAGTGTTTCAATCAGGAGAGACATATACATCAGAAAGAGTTATGAACAGATTTAATGAATAAATGCAAAGAAAGTTTGGCAGTTAGACCCCATCAAACCCCATCACCTGCACATTTCCTTCTTACAAAGACTTAAACTGATAAAGGTTAATTAACCTGTGAACCAATAAACATCTACTTCTTACAGTTTTATTTACAGCTTATTAACAGTGCTTCTCATACGGACTGACTGACTGACATCATCTGTAAAGACTCCACAGGGTGTGTGTGTGTGTGAGACCATGAAGAGGGCTTACAGAGCAAACAGTGTCAGGCTAAATCAACACAGCTCTGCAATGACTCTGCAGTAATGATTAACTGGACAGGCATATGAAAGGGTTTCCATTAAGTTTCTATTGGGTTAAAAAAAGAGGAAAAAGTCAAACATAAAGGCAAATTGACCTTGCAAAGGTATTGTATGTTTATCTACTTTCTTTCTTTTCATATCTTTTGTGTTGCATCTAAAATCCATCTGCTGCTCAATGCACTGTAACCCAAACAGGACAGAATGCTTGAATGCTGTACTCCAGGAGCTGGAGGACATGCTGGATGAGGAACTTCTTGTTCTGTCTTTAATTACAGTCCCTGGGTACTGGGTACAGACTCATCTGCAGCCGTCAGAACTGCAGCGGGTGAAGTGGTTGCGGTCACAGACTCCTCCATCAGTGGATCAACAGCAGGAGTACCATTGCCAGTGCTAACAGACCGAGGAGCCCGCTGGGAAAGAAGAAGGGTGCCTGGAGTCTTCACCACCGGCTCTCATTCAGCTCCAGGTTTAAAGCTTTACAAATGTCAGCGTGTCTAACAACAACTGTTGGGCTGTTATAAGAATAAACTTAGATGGCAGATAATTCAGGCTTCATTATCACTCCTGTTAGCGTAGCCGATTAGTATGCTACAACAATTTCAATGTGCCAGACAAACCATGTGTGTGTGCGTGTGTGTGTGTGTGTATGTGTGTGCGGTGTGTGTGTGTGTGTGTGTGTGTGTGTGTGTGTGTGTGTGTGTGTGTGCATCAGAGCAGAACTTCGCTGTGTGTGATACAGAGCCAAGAACTGTAAACATGCTCCCATGTAGTGACAGAAATGACACTCTGTCCTGTGAATTAGATAGATAACAAAAAGATATTGTAACGTTATTATTCCTTATAGAATAAGACATGTTGTTTACATCGTGCTAGCATAGCTAGTCTGTTAATTCTCCACTCCTGTGTATACCATCATACATCTCAATAGCCCACTCAACTCTTATACTACTCTACTTCTACAGTATTACCAAATGCTCATGCGTAGTAACTGTACTTGTCATTACAAACCCTTGCTAAGAGTTCAGTTTAATACATGTCAAAACACACATCCTAGGCACTTCAATCTGTCAAGTATGAACATGTTGCATGCAAAATGTTTTTTAAACATTTGAAGAAAACATTGATTTTTGACTTTGCTGTAAATGAACTACTCTAATTCTTTCTGCCAACAAACTTACAACTCTGTAGCTTATTGTTCAGTGGGTCTGTCCTGTGGTTTTCTAGATCTGGTAGACCTGTCACAGGTCTCTTAAGCTTGTTATATTCACTGTAAGCAAAACTTTTCAAAATAACTACAACATCATCAGCTACATCTCCTGTGGTGTCATCCTCTCAAACATGAACAGCAGCAAATGTGGGTAGGAGCGAATATTGCCACAAACAACTTTACCCTTGTTGTAGCCCGTTCTCTATCAATCTCCTGTTTAACTTTCTTCTGCCTTTGACCTTCTTTTTTCTTTGTGCCAGTACAGCTCAAGTGTCCACCATCACTACAAAATAAATTTAAAAAAAAAAACATCCTTTACTTCAAGAAAAACACAGATCTCTCTTCTCACTGTTGACTTTTTTTAGCTGGCGTGGTGCTGTCACAAGGACTTCTATGTGCCTTACATTTTCATGATAATAAAGGAAGTCCTCACTCGGGATTAAGCTGAGCACAAAATATGGTAACAGAGCATTTCTGTGAACATGAAATAACTTTTGGAGATGTGCTGGAGCTTTAGGCCCTCTTGTGGCATAACTTGGTACTGAATGCTTAATTAGAATACATGTAAAATTATGATATAACTCTTATTTACAACTTTACATATTTTGATAATTCAGTTTCAGTTCAAATATATTATCAAGTGTTACCATAGTTCCATACACTACATCATCTCATTAAAAGAGATGAATATCAGACAGAATATATGATTTTATTCCCAATCTTGATCCATCACAATAGAATTCTCTGAGAAGTCAGGAATTAATCCAAGTGGAACTTAAGCCACTAAAATATATTTTTCTGTTCAGGGATGAAAGAAAGTAACTGTAATTTGGCAATCAATAATATGTATCTCTCTCTCTCTCTCTCTCTCTCTCTCTCTCTATCCATCTATCTATCTATCTATCTATCTATCTATCTATCTATCTATCTATCTATCTATCTATCTATCTATCTATCTATCTATATATATATATATATATATATATATATATATATATATATATATATATATATAACAGAAAAAACAAATAGGGAAAAAAAAAAAACAGAAAAAAAAAAAATAGGGAAAACAAAACAACAGCAACAACAAAAATAAGCCCCAAAACAATTGAAACAATTCTGACATGTTTGAAAAGGAGTAGGAAGAAGCATCAATTTATGTAATCCTACCCCTTCTCCTATTTATAACCCAGTAATGATGAATTTACTGTTATCTATTTCTTCATCACAAACTCCCTAAACATAAATCATATTATCATCTGTTGACACTAAATAAATAGACAAGTAATTCACATACATTTGGGGGTGGCAGTAGCTCAGTCGTAGGGTTGCTGGTTCAAGCCCAGGTGCGGTGCAAGATTGGAACTGGGCTGATACCTAGGGAGGTGTTGGCTTCCATTCCTGAGCGCTGTCAGGTGCCCCTGAGCAAAGCACCAAAAAACCCCAACTGCTCAGCTGCGTGCTGAAGGTGCAGCACCATCACTCTGACCTCAAATCAGTGCATGTCTTTGTGCAGAAGTGCTGTTTGTGCATGTGTGTGTATATATAGCATGTTCAGAGTGTAAAAATAGAATTTTCCCCAAGGGGATTAATAAAGTATATCTTCTACATCCATAAATGTACACACGTTATATCCCTTGTTTTCTATATCTGTTGATTATCATACAAACTAAAAGTTGCATATGAATTTATCTGTTAAATCTAAATCTAAAGGCTCAACAGTCAATCTAAAGTTTGAACGTTAAATCACAATGACAAAATATTGAAAACCATTATCAATTCGGCATTGACAGTCTTGTGCGGTAGGTGGCGGTATGCACCAAAAAGCTGTTTGCGATCCGCCTTTAAAGCCAAAGAAAAAGAATTGGAGGAAGTTCAGACGAAGAAGACGCATCAAAGCGTAAGAAGAAACACTTCCTGCCCAGCAGTAATCAAAGAAGAGTCATCAGGGGCTCCTGGAGTGGGAAAATAACGGCACACAGAGAGGACTAACAAGAATCCGGTCATATACAGAGCCGACACCATGACTACCACCATCAGCACCCAGCGGGGACAGGTAGGCTGCGGCTGGAGCCGCACTCAGTCTGTCATCAGGCACATAGCTCGACGGGACTAGCTTCACTAATGTCTAATAACCAATGCCTCTGATAGCTCATGAACGGACTCAACAGCAACATGTGAAACACACTGACACTGAGCGTACAGTGGTGATGATACGTGCTCAGCATAGCCCGGGTTACGTAAGGTGTAAGCCTCTCGGATTAACGGGTCCGCTGTAATGTGGGCTGCGGAAGGAGTGAGCCCGACTGCTGAATGCTATGTGCTCATTTCTTCCTGTTTACAGTTTAACACTGAAGCTATCCTCAGAAACTTTTCTGTTCACAGTAAGAATGCGTTGCTTTTTGATTTACCTTTAATTTTGTGTTAGCCTTACATAGAAAAGTGTAATGCCCTTTTTACTTGATTGAATACATTGAAATATTTACCTTTTCAATAATTCCCAAACTGAGATATAACCTTTGAAACTCTGGATGTAGCACACGAGCCTTTTCCCTTAAACCCTATCAATTAACAATTAACCCTGTCCCTTTTCCGTTTGAGAAGGGGAGAGGGACTTGGACACCTGCAAAAACCATTGGACAGGTGGAACTGCTTCCAGAAATATATACACGTCTCCTACCATCATTGTTATGATTTGAGGAATAATTTACATTGACATGTGAGCAGTCTCTTCACACGGTGATACTTCAACTACCATTATTATTTTTATTAAAAAGTGATCTGGGCAGTTTTGTTCAGGAAATTTGTAACAGACAAGCAGCCCTTCATTCCACTCATTTCCCCTGAGGTAGCCCTCAGCCTCAAAAAAGCTTGGTGATCCCTGATTTAAACTGACTTAAATAACAAATGAATAAAAAGCAGATTTGAATTTTCGACAAGTTTTCTCTTTATAAACACTGTAGATGCACAGGTCCAAAGGCCTTGAGATGACAGAAATTAAATCCCAACTATAATACAACATCACAAGCAGTTTAGTTTGCCTGGACGTTTTAGTTTCACTGTGATTCACAGGTGTTTTTGTCATGATTGATATTTCCTGAAGCAGTTTCTGTCCAGCTGAAGGCTAAGCCCAAAGTGCCACCCTAGGCGAGCATCTCTAGGACCAAATCGACAACAATATAACCAAAATAAATAAATATAAAAGAAAGTAAAGTGATAAATAAGCGATAATACTGCAATTGTAAACACAGCCGATCAGAAAAAAAGGTATTGAAAAGAATTACTTTAATAAATTGGGAAATGGAAAGTGTATGGTGACACCCCAGTCTCTTCCTGTATCTCCATCTGCTCTTCCTCCTCCATCAACCCAGCAGGAACCCTCCTCTCCCTCGTAGATCACCTCAACATTTCTTCCTCCACCATGCACAGTACTACTAGTACCATTCATAGAACAACCACTGGTTGAATATATAAAAAGATGAACTTTGAAAAAGATAAGTCAACAGAGGCAAAAAGCAGGCTTTAGCAAGAATACACAGAGAAACACGGCAAAGCGACACTCAAAACTTCCGGAAATAAAATACGGAAACTATTTTTTACAACAAAGAAAATACTAAAGACAAAGAGGACACCTCTAAAACACTGGTAAACCCTCACTGCATGCACCCTTTCTCATCCTCTGTCTCTGCTCTGATCCTCTTTCTCACTCTGCTGCAAAACTCAACATTACGCCTGCAGCGCTGCCGCTACTGTGTCAGCGCAGAGCTGCGCTTCTCAGCTTCCAGGATCTGTTGGAGTTATACTGACAGCATAAACAGTCAAAGAGCAGACGCCACAGCATTTAGTGTTAAGGGTTAACCTCAAAGAAGCACACCATCTATAACAGCCTGGAGCAGCATGTCCACTCAGAGATCCTACAGCTCTGAGGCCCATCACTGAGATGAATGAACAGGTTTGCTCTCTTCTCTGCTCTCTTGACATGGGCAGACAGAGCCACAGCTGTCTTATAAACCAGCCTCCACATGCTGAAGGGACATGATCCACCCTTGAGTTGTTATTATTATTATTATTATTATTATTATTATTATTATTATTATTATTATTACATTTTTTATTATTATTTTTATCTTTTTTTTTGGGGGGGGGGGGGGGGGGGGGGATGACGACACCACAGTTCATGATTTTTCAAGTGAAACTTTTCTAGAGGAAATATTTTATGGGTTGACCTGGAGATATAAATATTAAACAGAGGGGAAGGATCATACCCTGTGTAAAAAGGTGAGACAGAGTTTTTGATGAGACAGGGGATTTGGACTTTTATGCCTTATAATCAAATAAAGTTTTCTAAAAACTTGACAATTGAATCCTGTCAAAGGTGAATGGATTTCTGAAGGTGTGTTGTTGTCCACTGATTTCAGATATGTGGTCTGTCTTTAGCTTTCAGTCTGCACCTCTGACTGTGTGTTTGTGTGTTCAGGTGTACATTGGTGAGCTTCCTCAGGACTTCCTGCGAATCACTCCAACCCAACAGCAGCAGCAGGTCCAGATAGATGCCCAGGCAGCTCGGCAGTTGCAGTATGGAGGCTCAATAGGCACTGTTGGGCGTCTCAGCATCACGGTGGTCCAGGTAAAACCCCTTTTCTTTGCTGTCGCATGAACAACAGTCTTGTGTAATCCTGTGCAACATTATTCACATCACACCATCTGTCTTTATGAGCTCACCTTCAAGTCAGGACCTTCATGTGATCTCACTTTCTGCTTTAAATCAGATGAACAGGAAACTGTTAGAATTTAAAAAAAAAGAAAGAAAAAATTATCACTGAGTTATCACAAAGTTATCACTAAGTTATAACTGAGTTGTTACTAACTCATCACTAAGTTATCACCGAGTTATCACTGAATTATGACTGAGTTATAACTGAGTTATCACTAAATTATCACTAAATTATTACTGAGTCATCACAGAGTTATCACAAAGTTATCACTAAGTCATCACTGAATTATTACTGAGTTTTCAATAAGTTATCATCAAGTTATTGCTAAGTTAACACTAAGTTATCACTGAGTTATCACTGAATTAGTACTGCGTTATTACTCGGTTATCACTGAATTGTCACTCTGAATTATTACTGAGTTTTAACTAAGTTATCGTCAAGTTATCGCTAAGTTATCACTTATTACTGGGTAATCCCTGAGTTATCACAAAGTTATCACTTAGTTATCACAGAGTTATCACTGAATTAGTACTGCGTTATTACTCAGTTATCACTGAATTGTCACTCTGAATTATTACTGAGTTTTAACTAAGTTATCGTCAAGTTATCGCTAAGTTATCACTTATTACTGGGTAATCCCTGAGTTATCACCAAGTTATCACTTAGTTATCACAGAGTTATCACTGAATTAGTACTGCGTTATTACTCAGTTATCACTGAATTGTCACTCTGAATTATTACTGAGTTTTAACTAAGTTATCGTCAAGTTATCGCTAAGTTATCACTTATTACTGGGTAATCCCTGAGTTATCACAAAGTTATCACCAAGTTATCACTAAGTTATCACAAAGTTATCACTGAATTAGTACTGCGTTTTTACTCAGTTATCACTGAATTGTCACTCTGAATTATTACTGAGTTTTAACTAAGTTATCGTCAAGTTATCACTAAGTTATCACTTATTACTAAGTTATCACTGAGTTATCACCAAGTTATCGCTACGTCATCTTTGAATTATTACTGAGTTTTCACTAAGTTATTATCAAGTTATCGCTAAGTTATCACTTATTACTGGGTAATCCCTGAGTTATCACAAAGTTATCACCAAGTTATCACTAAGTTATCACAGAGTTATCACTGAATTTGTACTGCGTTATTACTCAGTTATCACTGAATTGTCACTCTGAATTATTACTGAGTTTTAACTAAGTTATCGTCAAGTTATCACTAAGTTATCACTTATTACTGAGTTATCACTGAGTTATCACCAAGTTATCGCTACGTCATCTTTGAATTATTACTGAGTTTTCACTAAGTTATTATCAAGTTATCGCTAAGTTATCACTTATTACTGGGTAATCCCTGAGTTATCACAAAGTTATCACCAAGTTATCACTAAGTTATCACAGAGTTATCACTGAATTTGTACTGCGTTATTACTCAGTTATCACTGAATTGTCACTCTGAATTATTACTGAGTTTTAACAAGTTATCGTCAAGTTATCACTAAGTTATCACTTATTACTGAGTTATCACTGAGTTATCACCAAGTTATCGCTACGTCATCTTTGAATTATTACTGAGTTTTCACTAAGTTATCATCAAGTTATCGCTAAGTTATCACTTATTACTGAGTTATCACTGAGGTATCACTAAGTTATTACTAGGTTATCACTAAGTTATCACTGAATTGTTACTCCGAATTATTACTGAGTTTTCATTAAGTTATCATCAAGTCATCACTAAGCTATCACTTATTACTGAGTTATCACTGAGTTATCACCAAGTTATCGCTACGTCATCTCTGAATTATTACTGAGTTTTCACTAAGTTATCATCAAGCTATCACTAAGTTATCACTTATTTCTGAGTTATTACTGAGGTATCACTAAGTTATTACTAGGTTATCACTAAGTTATCACTGAATTGTTACTGAGTTATCACTGAGTTATCACTCAGTTATCACTTAGTTATCACTGAATTATTGTGACTGAGTACGGCCAGTGGTCACACCACTCAAGTGTGAACTATTCTTCAGCAAGTATCATGCACATGCATGGCATGCCTACGTCATCATGAAGCGTGGGTTTACATGACCATACAGGCCATCGTACGTCGTGAATCATGCCTCATGTCTGTGTGCTTGTGCTCCTGCATGAAGTGAACCGTGCTGAAGCCCACCTCTCTGAAGCGTGCCAAAGCAGAGAAGTGAATCGTGCTCAAGCAGGACACGTTTGCAGTCACACTGGCCAAACGATCCGGACTTTACGGTTGAAGTGGGCTCAAGCATGGTACAGTTTGCCAGTGTGACCACGTTCTTAGTTCATTTTTATTGATAAACATTTTTTTTAAAACAGTAGGTCACACACCCCCGTCCCACATGAGGAACGGGGGGAAGGTCTAGGTCAGGAGTGGGCAAACTTTTTGATTCGTGGGCCACAATGGGTTCTAACATTTGACAAAGGGGCCGGACCAGGAGCAGATGGATGGAGTGCTTTGGTAACCCCACCTCATTGGAGAAAAAATACACATCTTGGGATATGAAGAAAACATGTGCTTTAATTTCAAATGAAAATGAAGAAAAGCATTACAACAAAATATCAGACTATGGAATGAGTCATAAAACAATGAAAATCAAATGAATTAAATGTGCCTTTTTTTTTACTACTAACCATTTCTATTTTAAAGCACTGAAAGTTTTGTTGTCCTTCAGGATATCACCATCACTCTCCTCCTGACTGTCTTCTTTTTTTCAAAAACGGTAGGAGTTGCAGATGTAACCTACTTGTCCTGCTCCTTCTATTCGATTTGTTTCCCCGGTGCCAAAAGTCAACAACGACCAGTGCAAGGACGAAACATTGGCAGCAAGTCAGTCTGTGGAGCGGCGTTATATTTGATCTGTTAAAAACTTTGTTGAGCCTTTAACCCTTGTGCACTGCTTAAATATACTGTACGCTCATACTGTTAAGGCTGTTTTCAGCCATTAACTTTTGACTGCTCTAAAAACCCATCCAATCAGTATTTTTTTCTACTTTTTTCACACAAATCTCTTAATTCACTTCTGCCCTGCTCAAAACTACCAAGCATTGAAAAATAATTTACAAATTTTAATACCTTAAGGGCAATGAAACTGATAGAACATCACTGATTATGGGAGGGTTAAAGACGAAATGACCTATATTCTATATAAAAAGCCATCAGAAACCAGAGATTTTTTACGTGACATCATAGTCTTAGATATGTCAAAGATTTGTGGCATCATTGATTTTTAATCATTTCTCATTTTTTTGTAGCATGAATTTTTTTTCGAAAAGTAACGCTGGTGCTGTTATGGCTGTTTTCAGCCACTAACTTTTAACTACGCCAAAAACCCATCCCATCAGTATTTTTTTCTAGTTTTTTTTTTTTGCTAAAATCTCTTAATTCACTTTCTGTCCTTGTCAAAATTACCAAGCATCAAAAAATTAATATTTTTTTTTACCCCTATTCCATACTAGATTCTTTTCTGTGTGTGGTTTTTCTCTCATTCCCTTTCGGTACCATTACATGGTAGTAACATGCTGAGTCAGAATTCAACTTGAGGCTGTGTGTTTTGTTTGTCGAGTCGAGTTGGTGAGAAAAAAGAAAAATGACATGATGGGTCTGACCTCTGTGAATTGATCCTGGAAAATAATGTAAACATTTACTCCAGCTCTTAGAACTACGAAGGGTACACTCAGACTAAACAAAAACAAAATGTAGAGGGTGATTATGCACCTGCCACCTGCTTGCTCCATTCCTGCGCTCAGGTCTTTCACTCATCCTCATGATCAGTTTCTGATGAGAAAAGCGGCTGAAAGCTACATGGAGAGGAAGCTCAGCATCATTGAAGCTCTTGAGATGGTCATAGATGATTCTTCTGACTCTGAGCCGCAAAATGGTCGCGTTACCTCACACCCCACATGGTGACACTAATGCACCAAATTCGTTGTTTTCTTTTTGTGTGTGTGTGTGTGTTTTTTGTGTTTGCTTTCTTTTTTGTGTTTGTATTCTTTTTTTGTTTTTGCTTTCAATATTGTTTTTGTTTTTTTCTTTTTTGTGTTTGTTTTTCAAGATGAATCATCTTCAGAACCTGACACCATCACAACAGACTCAGGAGAGTCAGATTCTGAAGATGATTAATCTTGAAAAACAAACACAAAAAATAAAAACAAACACCAAAAAGAGAGCAAAAATATAAAAAAAAACCACACACACACACACACACACACACACACACACACACACACACACACACACACACAGAAAAAGAAAATGGCGAATTGGTGCATTACTGCCATGTAATGGTACTGAAAGGGGATGAGAGAAAAACCACACATAGAAAAGAATCTCGTATAGAACAGGGGTAAAACAAATTTATTAATTTTTTAATGCTTGGTAATTTTGACAAGGACAGAGGTGAATTAAGAGATTTTAGCAAAAAAAAGTAGAAAAAAGTACTGATGGGATGGGTTTTTGGCGTAGTTAAAAGTTAGTGGCTGAAAACAGCCATAACAGCACCAGCGTTACTTTTCGAAAAAAAATTGATGCTACAAAAAAATGAGAAATGATTCAAAATCAATGATGCCACAAATCTTTGACATATCTAAGACTATGATGTCACGTAAAAAATCTCTGGTTTCTGATGGCTTTTTATATAGAATATAGGTCATTTCGTCTTTAACCCTCCCATAATCAGTGATGTTCTATCAGTTTCATTGCCCTTAAGGTATTAAAATTTGTAAATTATTTTTCAATGCTTGGTAGTTTTGAGCAGGGCAGAAGTGGATTAAGAGATTTGTGTGAAAAAAGTAGAAAAAAATACTGATTGGATGGGTTTTTAGAGCAGTCAAAAGTTAGTTGCTGAAAACAGCCATAACAGTACGAGTGTACAGTAAAGTTGTCCACAGTGGCTTTAAACCCTTTGAAAATATTTAAAATCATATTTTCAAAATGCATGTAAAAATAAGGTTCCTGCCCAAAATTCATTCAATTTGCTGTAATACACGTAAAGTTATGGTCAAATAACTGATAAAATTTTACCCCAAGTGGCAGTTTTCAGCCATAGCAGTGCACAAGGGTTAAATTAGCTGCCAACATCTGAGCAGCAGCTTCCTGTTCTTCTGTTGACAGCTTGCTAGCATAGTTAGCATGCTTTGTGGCAATGTGACGGCTAATATTATACTCTTTAAAAACCACCACAGTTTCTTGGCATATGAGGCAAACAGCAGATGATCGGTATTCAGTGAAAAAATATTTAGTTGTCCACTCCTTATTGAATACTTGACATTCTTTGTCCACTTTCCTTTTCTTAGGTTCGTTCATCTTTACAGAAGGGCTGATGGGTCAGAGGGTAAAGTGCAAACAGGGAGTTATAGGCCTATGCTTCACCTCAACAAAGACAATGTATCTACAGTGCACCATCTAGTGGGAAAACATCAGAACTGCAGGGAAAATAAAACATTAACAAGGTTTATTCATTTAATTTTTTCAAGTTCGGTGGGCCGGATTAAAACGTTTAACGGGCCGCATGTGGCCCCCGGGCCGTAGTTTGCCCATGCCTGGTCCAGGTCTAATGAATAGAGTGGGTCACTCACAGTGGTCGGTAGGTCTCAGCCAATTTGCAAAAGCAACAACATGAATGCAAAAGCCACAACACAACAGAAGTACAGCCAGAAGGTTGTGGAAGTTACGAGGATAGTTATTTTAACAGACACAGAAAAAATATATAAGTAACTAAATGATTGTTTTTTTTACTTCAGCTATGAAACATTTGGTATGATGCTAACATTATGACATGACTGATTCATAAAGCTAAAACATGACATATTGCTATTAAATTGAAAAAAGTACCATGAAGAATATCACAAGGTGACACCCCTACAAAGCTTTACTTATCAAAGCTGAAGTTAAGAAAGAAAATCATTTACTCTTTTCCACAACTTCTCTGTGTGTGCAGGGATAACTGACCTCTTTCCACTCCCACTGTGTGTACTTCTGCTGTGTTACTGCTTTTGCATTTGCGCTGTGGCTCTTGCAAATCGTCTGAGACCTACCAGCCACCGTAGTAACTGGATGAGACAGTTAGAAATGTAACTGTGCTAAGACCACAAAGTGCCTGTGGGGATCAAAAGGACCCTAAAATAACTTCAAAATTTAACATGAAGCCAAATACAAGGCGACAGACTTGTGCGTGTATTCAGAAGATTACTCCAGTCTAAGCAGGAGAAAATGTTTGAGTCTGAAGGTCTGTTTAAGAGAACTTCAGACTGAATAGCTAACTTCACTATCGGCACACAGGGGCGAGTATTATTTTCTAACTCAGCTTCACTTTTCATGTGCTGATTCTCTTAGCAACCATGTCTGTAGTAAAGCTCACCAGCTGGCAGTATGCCTGGGTGAAAAAAGATTTCGCTGATTCTCACTGGAATTTAACAAATGTTTTGACCTGTTTTTCTTTCTGAACAGGCTAAGCTGGCTAAAAACTATGGAATGACCCGGATGGATCCTTACTGCAGGATCAGACTGGGCTATGCAGTCTATGAAACACCAACTGCGCACAATGGGGCCAAGAACCCCCGCTGGAACAAGGTGATCCAGTGCACTGTGCCTCCAGGAGTGGACTCCTTCTACCTGGAGATCTTTGATGAGGTGAGGGCTTGGAGGGGTTAACCTGGTCTCGTTAAGCTGAGTCATGTTAAAGAGAGGATTCAGTAACGATGATGGATGTTCAGACTGAGCTTATGCAGATTTTTAAACCTCTACATCAGGGTTTCCCAAACTCTTTTCAGTAAAGGGCCAAAAAACAATCAGGGTGGAGGGTCGTGGGCCAAAACTTAACATCTATGATGCAGTACATGATAATAAATATGCCTGTAGCATAATTGTGTAAAATAAATACTCAAGTACTAATACAAGTAATCTTTACTGCATTTCACAGCATGAAGTTACTGAACATCCATATGATACAAATACTGGGCCTGTGTCTTCAGAGATATTTAGTGAAATACAACCTGGGAAATAGTAATCAAACTGGACTCCTGCTTTAGATTTTTTCCCCCTATAAATGACAGCTGTATTTACATTGATTTATGAAGATCATACTCTTATAAAACAGCCACTTTCTGCCTACATATCAGGCAAACTGCTGTGGGATCCATTTCTGTAAAAAAGTACTCGTGTTCCCTGCTACTTTTTAACTTCCTCCTGTCAGAGTGACACTGTCTCATACCCAGATCTCTCAGATCCATGACCCTGCATCCTTTCACTCTCTGGTCATGGATCTGAGAGATCCTGACAGGACTAGTGCCACCCTACTCCCAATGTCACACAGTGTTAGTTTGTGGTCAGGAGAAAAAGTGCAACAGTAAACAGATCATGAATTAGAAATTCAGGCTGCGGGCAGCGGGATGAAAAAAAAAAATCCCTGGTGGGCCAACTTTGGCCTGCGGGCCCCATATTGGCCAGCCCTGCTCTACATGTTCACATGTAGTAGAAATCCCTGAATCTGTTTTTGGACTGATCAAAACCCTCAAACTAAAAGTAGCACCAGATCTCCAGGAGACTTGCTGAAATGATGAGGTCATCACTCAGCGACCTTCTGACTGGTTGATGACACATTGGAGGTCTGTCCCTAGCTCTGCCCCCAGCAGGTCTCCAGGGGGCCAACCAATCAGAGGGAAGGGGGTTTGTGGAACAGGGAGCCTGAGAGACAGCAGCTGAAACAAAGTGTTTCAGACAGAGGCTGAAATAAAGGTTTTCTGAAACACCAGTAAAAAAAAATAGAGTTTTATTTAAGCTTTAAATCATGTGAAGATGCTACAGGGTTCTTATCATTTTAGTTGTCTTGATTTGGGTGAAATAAAACTTTATCTTGAAGTGTAATGTTGTGTTTTCTGCTTTTTTGCCAATCAGAGGGCGTTCTCCATGGATGACAGGATAGCGTGGACTCATGTCACCATCCCCGAGGGCCTGAGAGAGGGCAACGTTGTTGACGAATGGTTCAGCCTCAGTGGCAGGCAGGGGGATGACAAAGAGGGCATGATCAACCTGGTGATGTCGTTTGCTGTGAGTAAATCTATGAATATTTCTTTAGAGAAGCTCTCATTGGAAGTACACTCTACGTACAGAAAATCTGCTCTACTTTGTATAAGGCAAATACAAACAACATATTTAACAGCTGACCTCAGCCTTTGCCTCAGTCCTAAGAATTGTTAAATGAAAAGACAAAATTCAAAGATTACATCCAGGTCGGTCCTCAGAAAATAAATGACAGTTTCATCCAAGGTTTTCTCTCCTGGATTTCAATGAAAATATATTTTTCTACATTGTTAATGTCCCACTCGTCTTTTTCTTGGCTTACACTTGCAGTGTTTGTAGTTTTAAGACTCCTTTCAACCAGAGGGGGCTGTGGTTAACCAATGCCCGACATCCGTAAAGCTGCGGTTTGGAGTGGACGACAGGCGTAAACGTATAAAAATATATCAGGTTTCCCAAATACCCGGCTACGTGTGGACATGGCCTGAGTCATGGGCCCTACATTCAGAGACTGTAGTCCCCATGGAGGGAGCCTGGGTTCAGATCCGGGCTGTGGTGTCTGTCCCGCATGTGTCTCCCAGTTTCCTGCTCTCTTCACTGTCCTGGCCTCTGCAAACAGAGGCGTGAGGCAAGCTGAGCTGGCGTAAATGAAATGTAGGATGTTACTTTTTCTATTACACTGCAAACCCAGAGAAAGCTTTGATTCAAACCTGGTTCTCTGGAAATGAATCAATGTATTTTGAGGTTTTCAGCTTTTCAGTGCTGGATGTTTCTTCCAGTGATGTGGGAAAACTGCAGAGAACCACAAAAAGAGAGGAAACATGGGGATTTGATCATAATGAGATGATGCTTATCACAGAAATGTCTGTTTCCTCATCAGAGGAACCCTGGAGTTCAGGGTCTGAGGATCTTTGTTCTTGTGTCAGTCCTTACCTGCAGGAATGATGACCCAACCTGTGGTCCTGATGCCCTCTGTCTACCAGCAAGGAGTGGGATACGTGCCCATTGCAGGTTAGATACACACAGGATCACAGCTATCAGTCTCTCTGACACACACACACAAACACAAACACACACATATTTGGTGTAGCAGTATGACTCAGGAGTGTGATTCTCCAAACTCATAAAAGAGGTTAATGGGGCTTTTGACTGACACAAAAGGAAATGTCAGGAAAAGTTTCAAACTTTTCATCGTCTAGGGATGGGTACCAAAGCAGGTACTTTTTTAGGTACTGACCAAATTCTGACAAAAGTACTGGGTACCGATTCATGTAAAGTCAAAAGGTACCATGTTTAGGTACCTAAATGCATCCTTGTGACTTTGAGGGAGTAAAACAGTAGGCGATTTTCCATGCTGGACATGAACACAGCATTCCAAGTATATATATTGAAGAATAAATATGTTCAATTGAAAAAAAACATATTATTAAACAAATTGATATTTTTTACCACATTAACACAAAAGTACCCAAATTTGGTACCGTTGAGTACCGGGATCGATTGCAAGGTACCAGGCATTGGTACGGTATCGTTTCAAATGTGAAAGGTACCGATCCCTATCATCGTCACATATCCGTGACTGACCACTGTGTTAAGCTACCTTGGAAGGGCTGGGACGATATGTTTTTCTCTTGCTGTGATTCTTTTACAGTTTTTGGGATGCTGATTAAATTAAAGTTGCGTTTCTTTGACACATCCGATTCAAAGTTTGCTTTTTGTAACACCAGAGCCAGTGGAAAAGTTGAATGATGGTGATGATGATGATTATATCAGGAGCCATATTTTCCCCAAAAATGCATAACACACGAGTCAGTCTTTAGTATTTATTCAAGGGATCTGACATCGCAATATTTTCCAACCCAGCTCATAAAGAAAGACTAAAATGAAGGGTTTAAACTTGGTGAGTCCCAGCCTCTCCCAGTGTCCCTGCACAAAACAGACAGGGCTGAGGCGCTGTTGATTAAACTGATAGCTAATCAATGCAATTTCCTGTTTACGTTAGCATCAGGCTCGCGCCAAGTTTGCTGTGTTGTTTTTGAAACATTGGGAGATGTATAACTTGTTGAATGTTACAGTGCTTCGTTGGTAAAACTTAAAACTGACAGGAAATTCAGGGAAACAAAACGGGGGAGGACCCAAATGCTGATGAAAATTAAAAGATAAATTAAACTAAATTCAAAAACCAAAGTTCAAACCAAAAACTCTAACCAAAGAAACAAAACCAAGAAGCACGGGAGACAGCGACGGCATACAAAAAAAGAAAAAAACCTTCTTGCATTAAAGGCAGCACCTGCAGCCAGATAACTTGTAGCGCTTTGTTGCACTTACTAAGGTTTTCCTTTCTGTCTAAATTCTTGCTTGTGTTGTACGTCGCTTTGGACAAAATCATCTGCTACATGAAACTGTAGAAGCTGTAGAAAAAGATCATGTACACGTGTGAAACAGATTACGATCTTTTAACCATTAATCACACAGCCCTGATTCTGGGGTCCTGGCCTGTGGTCTAACACCCACAGATCCTGCTCTGACCTGCCAACAGCAGAGGGTATAGTGTTCTCCCTGCTGAGGCAAGCTGACACCTAACAGGGTTTGAATGCTTTTAAAAAGAAATGAACACACTGGTGCGTGGTTGCATGTTTTTGTGTAAACGTGGTCATCTCTATGATTCAAGGAGTGCCTGCAGTCTACAACCAGGGTATGGTTCCTGTGGGAATGCCACCTGCCATGCCGGCTGTCCAGGGGCCCGTGTGCAGTGAAGAGGACCTAAAGGCTCTGCAGGACATGTTTCCAAACCTGGATAAGGAGGTGGTCCAAACGGTGCTGGACGCACAGCACGGCAACAAGGATGCTGCCATCAACTCTCTGCTGCAGATGGCCGAGGAGCTCTAGATGCAGAGCTCACGCTCACCGCAGACATGCCAACACAGCCACTGACTCGCACTCACACCTTCAGAGTGTGGTTGTCTCAGCCAACATCCCGCTGGATCCCACACCTGTCCCTTAGACCCTGGAAGCGTCACGACCGTGTTCACTGCACATTAGGAAACCACTCTTCATAGGTGCCCCTCTACTCCGCACCAACATGCATCTTGTACACCCAGTCTGGACTACTCAAGTCTACTCAGTACAGCTGCCTGCTATAGTCGTCATTAGGATCAGTCTCCTCCTGTGAACTTAAACCATTCTCTTTATTAGACACACAAATTAATTCATTAATGACAGCCGTGAAGCAGACAGAGGGAGTAAGGATTTAAGATTTGACTCAATCCACACTTTTGGTTGTTGACGAGACCTGTTGCTCTATGTTTGAGTGATTTGTGGGTAAAGTGTACAGACTGCACTGCAGACTGTCGTCTCTGTTGATCAAGTGCAGTCTGATTGGTCTGTGTTATACCATGAAATGTTTGTATCCTCATTGTATATTTAATCTGGTCATGTGTGCAGATTGTGTCATATTTAAAGGAACACTGCGCTAAAGCACTTGCTCAACATGCTTTGAATAACATGAGCAACGGAAACACTGGTGGGTTCTGATTAAAGCAAAGCCAAATTTAGTCCAGCCATGTAGTGAAATTTCCAGACTGGATGCAGAACATGATGCAGATTCTCATCATTCCAGTTCATCTGGGTTTATTTTCCACTTGATCTTGAAGTGTGACACACTGCAGCTTTAACCTCTGAAGACCCCAGCTATTGTCTGGTGTGCATTTTTTAAGTCACCTGGCTACTTGGGATATTTAAGACCTATAATAATTAAACTTGGTCATTGTAGACAAAATTTGATGATTTGTGTAATGAGTTCTCAATTTTCTTGTTTATTATTAGTGTTCTTTGACTTTAATATGTTTTTTTTTCCACCAAAATGGGTGGAATGTTGTGATATCACCAAGAGATGATGTGGGCAGTGTCCCTAAATTTGGCTAATGGGTCAAAGTTTGAAAAACTGAAGTACCATGGGTCCGAGAGGCAGAGATGTAATGTCCACATGTGGACGCTGGGTCTTTAAGAGGTTAAAGTTTACAGGTGGTGAGTTTTCCCTTTATCCAAGAATTGCAATAGCTTTGTTTTCTCAGTTGTTTCACCATCCTTTTTCCTGTTTATTGTCATTAAATCAGAGTAAATCTGTTTATTTGAGTTTTTAGCACTGTGGTTAGCACAGAAGTGATCTGTGATAAACAGTAAAACTGCTGATTAGAAAAGACACACAGGCGTTCGTCAGAGAAACCCATGTTAGGGTCTCAGCGAGCAGGTCATCACATTTCATGGAGAAGCTGAAAAAATGCTTGAAAAAGTCAACAACCCCAGGTTTTGGAGGCAGACAGACAGTGCAGCTTTTGTTTGGGGCATACCTGGCAGGGCAAATACCACAGGGTGGAGTGAGAACAAATGAACATGAATGATCCAGGATTTGCTCTGCTTTTAGCCTGAGTTCCCTGATATAGCAGGAAGAGTAGAGCCAGGAATGGTGACAAGAAAGTTGTCTTGCCATTTGAAGACGATGGACCGCGCTCATGTGTCCTTGGTTAAGGAGGTTCATGCCACATCCTTTTGGCCCTCACAGCCTCAATGGTACAGTTTCCACCAAGTGGTTCAGTTCAGCATCCTGGTACAGCACCCATTTTGTAGCAGTTTCCATTGACTAATCCTGGGACAGGTCCCCAAATTACTGACCTGTACTGTACCACTTTTTGGTACCCTTCTCTTGGGGTGCCAGACATACTCATCCAACCCCAGAAGGTGTGACAGCAGCGGCTGTATTTCTCCTGGTGGCTCACAGCCTTCTCTGAAACAAAGCTTGGTTAAGCCTTGTAACAAAGAGCCACATGCCAATCACAGAGAAGAGCAGTTGCTGGATGTCTTCATCGTTGCGTTTTGTTTACCATGTTGTGTTAAAGCACATTCCAATTTTTAAAAGGATACACTGTGTCATACTGCTATGGTGTCACGCTATTACCTAGCTGACGCAGCTATCGGCATCTGGCTAACACGCCACCTGCCAAGAGGGGGCATGGTGGAAACGCAAACAGGATCATTCTTTATGGATCCAATCCGTACCAAACTGTAGTGATCCGTACTGGACCACTTGGTGGAAATGGGGCCAACGTGTCCATCAATGCTACTGGGAGCCTTTAAAGTTCAGCTCCACCTTAAATCTGTCTCTTTGTGATGAAGTGTAAACAGAGCTTTAGCTGACATTGTTAGAAGACATGTTCTGCTCTTGGTTTATGTTCTCACAGACGTTAACATCTCATTGGCAGAGAACAAAACCTAAAGTTGCCTGGAGTGCTCAGCAACCACTGTACATTTTTCAGACTGAATCTTGTCTGTTTTGTTATTGTTCACTAATCTTTTATTGTCAGCAGTCTGTTCATGGTCTCTCTTGTTGTATTTATTGGGATGTAGTTATTTTGCTTTTGATAGTATGCAGAGTTTCTGTGTTAATCTGAACAAAGATGATCTGATCTAAGTTTTCTTTGGTCTGACACATTTGAAGAATGCACTGAATCATCTGGAACTAATTGGGAGAAAAAAAAATCTAATCTGAGGGATTGAAGCTTAGGAGTAAGAGCCTTCACAGTGATAACAACATGTCTGCAGAGTTTACCTGTAAACCATTCTATGAGTGTGGTTGGACGGTTTTACAAGAGGCTCAAGAAACACGGAGCCCACAGCGTTCTTCTCAAAGAGTCGTCCCTGGGCAGAAGACCTCTTTCATGAGCTGTGCTTCAGATATTCATGGTCCTAAAATTTACATCTAATGTACACATCCAAAGCAGGGAAAGGGTTAAAGGAGTTCACTCATGGGTCATGGTTCTTTAAAGCTTGGGAGCACTGCCCCACTGAGCATCCTTCGATGGCTGATGCGGTGATCTGTCAAAAAGGTCAGAGGCCGTGCCGCCAAGAATCAAAGATGCTTGTGGAGCAAACATTAGAGCCTCCTTTTCACTGGTCCTGTGGTGTCATGAGAGCACCTTAGCCCCTGCAGACTACTTTGAATTTTCTGTGAACTATTAACACGGCCTCTTTACTTAAAAATGAGGCTCTACAGCAAAGACTGGATGTTCAGGAACGCACTGTGGACTGTGCATTAAAGTGAAATCAGAGCTTTAACATGCTAAGCTTTAGTACAAGTCTTGCAGTGATATTGAAATTTGTAACTGAGGTTTTCTTTCTTATTAATCTTGTTGATGGGGGCCTGTATGCACATCCAGCCATTAGCCAGGAAAACAGACTGTTCGTCCTTACGGTGAAGAAATGTTTGAGTGGTTTGCATGAGCCAGGTTACTGCCCCAACAGAGAATGAATGAGTTAGATGCAGACCCCACCGTTACAGGCGCTAACGGCAGGATTACCTCACCTGTTGGGGTGTTCTAAGGTGGACGTCGAATAAATCGAACAAATCCTTTGAAAAAAGATGGCAATGTGAAGCTAAACGGCAAATTTAGATGTAGTTCCCACAGAATTTGAGGTAAGGGAGACAGTCAAAGTCTCAAACCAGCGAGGCTCGCTGCCGTTAGTTTGTTTGGCTCTTCGCTTTCATGTGTCTCGGTCCTTCCTAGATGTGTGTGGTGAATGTTGGAGTCCATCAAAGCTGCTTGTAGAGTTGTGCAGTTCAAAGGAACTGGGCTTTGCTGTGAGGCTTGTTCCACAGAGCAGCTTTTTTATTTATTTTATTCTCAAGTTTTCTACTGTACGCTCAGAAACACGCCATCTACTCTGTTCGAGATCTTTATCCAAACCTTCAGTCCCATGGACTCGCTGATAACAGCTGTTGAGTCTACAGTCTCGTATTAAAATGTCCATGTCCTCTGATGAATAATGTTTTTTTTTAATCTTCTCTTAGTCATACCATGACCACTCACCAGGTTTATTAATTTCTACACGTAGTTGGGCGTCCACAATTCCAATTTTTTGGATAGGGATGTTCCAGATACCACAGATGTACGACACTCAGCAGCTGCCAGGTGTACTTGGTTTAAAAGGCGATTATTTACAGATGTGCACGGAGCCTTTGGGTAACAGAACTTTAAAGCTAATGGTCCCTGGGTAGTGACTGGATGTGCATATGGGCCCTGATCTGATTATGTGTTGTGAAGGCGCTTTGTCTGCTAAACCTTGTTTTCTGCTAAAGGCTGCTCACAACGCCAAGTGATGCTAAATGTGTACAAACTGTTGAGGTACAGACTGCACAGCTGCTGCATGGAAAGAGAGGATGTCACTGGCTTTATTTTATGTTTATTTGAAAATGAATAACAGTAGTGTTGGCAGAAGCTGCAATTCAGTTGAATACTTTGAAGTAAGGAATAATACTTAGGAAAAATGCTTTCATTTGATTTTCTTTTGAAGAAAGCTCAAGCTAATAAGATAGATGTTGCTGAAATACTGGCCATGTTAGATGAACTTTGCAGGCTGTTAGCATCAAAACCCAGTCCAGTGCTCGCAGAACATCTTCATCACTGAATATAGTGTGTGTCATTGTATCTGCACTTAATTTGTGGATGGACTGATCTTTGCAATTAAAGGTTGTGTTCTTGTCTAGACCTGTCAGACCCAGCTTCATGTCTGTGAAAGAAGCTTAGAGCCCAGCAGACCCAGGCTCAGTAACCTGACACAGGCCACACTATCAACAGCATTAAGACAGAAGTCCTATGTTTTGTTTTCAGTGTGCATGAACGAGAATGTCCCCACAGGTTTAATGCTGCAGAAATCAGATTTATTGATTAGGAGGAAGAAAGTTTACATCACAGAAGTGTATTGTGACGATGAAAAAGAACAGTTTGACATTAAATGATCAAACCAAGAAGAATCACAAGGTCTAAGTCTTGAATTTTGTCTTCAGAGGATTAGGCGGTCGGTGATCAGCGCCTCCTGCGTCTCCTGCCGTTGATTGGAACGTGTGTAGTTCCTCCGACACACACTGCCCTGGTGCACTCACACTTTTCCACCATGGTGACGGTGTGGTCAACCTTGGTGTCGTCTGCGCATGTAAGACTCACCGTCTCTTCACGGGTGGCGAGTTCTCGGCAACACTCACACTCATGCATCATGGAGTTGGCTGCAGCAGAATACCTGCGTAAAGAGCGACAGCAACAGCTCAAGTCACATCCTCGGGCATCATTTTATCATGGTGTGTATCTGAAGCTCCAATGTTTTGTTTGGAGTTTGGCATGGGGAGGATGCTGAGCATTAGCAGCTGACTAAATGTGCCAAAGGGATACACTCAGGGCCTAATTCACAAAATGACTGCACATTCCGGCTTAACATGAGCAAATCAACAAAAAGACCTGATCCACAAAGTGTGTGCAAAGGGTTAAAACCTCCACCAACTGCACTGTAGGGCTGCGATGTGAGAAGGGCTTCTGTCAGTGCAAATACTTCTGGACCAAGCCTGAGTCAAACCACTATTGACAATTAAAGGGCATGTTGCAGGTCTATTTATTTGTAAATGAACACCTTATATTGTCTGTCACTGGCTGTAGAGTTAGTCAGTCATTGATTGTATGTTATTCAACCAAAAAAAGCACTAATTCAGAGGAAGACTGGCTGGTTTGGGTAAAGCTGTTTTAAAGCTCTTTTTTTCAACATCATATTTAATGACGTAGCGAAGGGGACTCGCATCCCCCTACTACACTTGAGCCAACGTGAATGATAGGTTGTCATGAGTGTGGTCGGGCATTTCAGGTCATGTTTATGGTGTTTCCTAAGTATTATTTGATTGGACCCTTCATTCAGATGATTAAGATGCAGAAATACCAGCTTAACAGAACATCAAGTCTCCTTTTTGATGGAAGTTGATGGAGTTGGCTTTCATGCTCCTTTTGTGCAGACTACAAGACAGGACTTTGTTTCTGCATCAGTTACAAAAAAGAAATGCAGTCGTCTGTGGTGCCGATTTTTATACAGGGAGATTTTGTGCCTGGCAAGATGACAGAGTCTATTTTATACAGTCTGTGGATGGAATTCAGGATGGGATACCAGAGCCAGCTCCGGGTGAGACTGACGTGGCTGCTGTCCTGTCAATACGGACAACAGAAGCTTCACTGGGAGCAGCAGTAGCTCCTAGCCCGGCTTCTGGTGGCAGACATTAACAAGGACTTGTCCAAGATCCAGCCCGAGATTCAGCCTGACGGAAACGTGAGCAGAGCACCGTAGCTAAGTCTTGTTTTTCTGACTCTGGCTCAGTGGATAGACCTCTGATAGACCTCTCTCTATGGGTTTTATGGGCTCAAAGCGTGGTGCTTTATGATCAGCGCTTACAATAGGGCTGCACGATTATCGCAATCGCAATGTCAACACATGCAATTCAGATTTTTCTCCATGATAACCAAGCAAGTCTGTAGACTCATCATGACACAACTTTTTTTATTAAATCGCAAGCACAATCGCAATCGCAATATTGTCCACCTAATCGCAAATCACACCTTTTCCCCAAATCGTGCAGCACTAGCTTACAACTACTACTTATTTTTGAAGTCAGTGTATCTGGTTTCAAACTTTAAATATGTTGATGTTAACACAGCATTAGGCTACATATCACTAGCTAACAGCGATCGTTCACCAGGACACCTGCTCCGTTCTCAGTTCACCACACCGCACAACTTCATCTCTGTCTCCATCTTTCCTGACAGACTCATTTTTATAACCCAAGGACCACCATACGTATAGGAATACAGATTTTCTTCCTCTTTATTGACAGGAGTGACAGTCTGATCTGTGTTTGTTAATGTTAATCAGAGGCAGATTTGGGTAATAGAACTGAGTAATGCCTGCAGCTAGTAGACAGCAGTTTTTCCATTACATGCCCTTTTCAAAGCCAAGACTTCTCTGACACATCAGAGCTGCGAGTCCAACTCTGAACTGGTCAATTTGTTTGGATACAGTATTTTGTTAGCGACTATGAAGGTCAATGGTGAATTTGGCATTTGATTCGTTGTTTGTGTAACATGCACAGATAGAATCACACAAAGATATGCTGCAAATCAAATTCTGGGAGAAATAAATCCACTTACATGGACATGCTTCCACACTGACCAGCACAGTATGTTACGTTGACTGGATTTTCGCTCACACAGTCGTTCACCTCGATTAACTGCTCCTTACCATGGACCTCACAGGAACCGATTCGATCACCTGTAAGGTACAGCAACTGTTCTGTCAAGTGCCAACGGGTCTAAGAAGACACACAGCTCAGTCCTCTCAAGTTAATGTCTGAAAGTGTATGACTCCATCAACTTACATGTTCTGCAGCAGTTTTTAGCATCAGTTCTCACAGTACCCTGGAGGAGAAAGACACATATGTTGTGTGTGAGACACAGGCAATATGTTTTCAAAGAGGTCAGGTGTGTCAGATGCAGAGGTTTGATTAACTCACAGGTTCACACTCCAAGATATTAAAATAAGGACAAACAGTCTTGATCTCTTGAGTAATAAGCTGTCCATTGATGTTGGCGCAGGTATACTCCACACAGCTGTCACCAGGAAAAGTAAATGTTTTGTTGACCTATAAAATAAGAAAAATCAGAAACTGAGTCAGATAGAAACTTTGATCAGTTTTTAACTTTTTCGGCTCGGATGCCTGCCTCAGCTGTACCTGTCACTGGTAGCTTTGAGCTGGTAACACCTTCTATAAGGTCTGTCTACATAACACATTATAAATTGTTACAACATGCTTGAACTGCAATATAATGCACAAATAGTCCTGTATGATGGCAGTCATAAGCACTCATGGTTGTTTATAGTGTCTATAATAAAGTGTTAATATGCTTATAATGCATTACATTGTGCATCTAGTCATAAAAAATTATAAATACTTATGAACAATAGTATACACCACTGTCACTTTAATCAACCTACAAAGCAAGTTGTGAATGAAGCATTATGACTGGCCTTTCACTTATTCTGCAAAGCTCCAAGCTTATTAAACTACTAAAACAATTTGAGGTAATAAGAGCTGTAGAAAGACATTGATTTAAAAAGGCCATAAGGAGGATCTGTTTTAATTGGATTGCAGTCACACTTTTTGGCCCAGATTCTCCCAAGACGTGACTCTTGACAAGGTGTGTGTTTGTTTTATAAATGAATGGAGAGCAGATCTTCTTTTTAACACTGCTTTTCTTTTTTCAATACAGCTACATTTAGCACTACTGACAGCCCGGTGCTCTGAGATGTGTCTTGACTTTAGGAAATCCTGGTCATGTCCTGCCAGTCATCTACCAATCAGAGCTAATGTAACCTCACTCTTCATTTTATTAATAGACTAGATAGAATATAATTATAGAATATAATAGAATTAATAATATAGAATAATATAGAATAATAATAATAATAATAATAATAATAATAATAATAATAATAATAATGAAAATAATAGAATAGAATAGAATTAATAGATTGATAGAAGTTTGAACAGACCACTGCAGAGTAACTGCTGACTGTGGGTTGGAGTCAACATTAGCAGATTAGCTCCTGTTTGTTAGCCTTTAGCTGGTGCTCTATCTCTCTCCTGTTTCTCTTTCTTCTGCTCTTCTGTCCTTTTTCTGTCTAACAGTCAGGCTCCGGTGTCCACCATCACTCATAGGCGCAAATCCCGGGAGGGACGCAGCGGTCATGTCCCCCCATTCCATAAAGTTGCCCCCCCCCTAAAAAATCCAGTTGTAATAAATTGTCTAACAGTGCAGTTTTTTTTTTAAATGGTGTAATACAAGTCATGCTACTTAAAACACACCGTTTGACAATTTTAACTATCGAAAGATGACACACACACCCCTCCTCGCAGTGGTTAGATCCAATCTATTTCTCCCGGCACGGATGCTGCCGCCGCACACACAGGCACACTAATAAACGCATACAGACAGAGCGGAAGATCACGACTAAGTAAGTAGCTTTCATTGAAAGACTGAACAGTTATAACTTCACTTGTTCAACAGACACACAGAGAAAATGAAAAGCAAATGTCAACTCCTTTGTCCGAATTCTGACAGTATGCTATAAATACACACAAGACGCTGATTAAGGTTTCCATCCGATGTGGTGCGCACACACAGACACAGACAGAGCGCCAAGGGTTGCGATTAATTATATTAAAACACTGAACAATTTATAAGTCAATTATCACTCTGTTTGCTGCTGGCTGGCAAATAGCCTCTCCTCTATAATGCAAAAGGCTGTGACAGTTATAGAAGACAGACAGGTGACATGCTGACATCCTCATCCTCTCATTTATGACACAATATTAAACTATGAGATGCCTCTAGAAAGATTTTGTCCAGATTTATGAATTCATTAATGTAGGCCATTATTTATTCAAGTCTTATTTTCTATTCTAGATTTATTGATTTAAAAATAAAGTATTTATGACTTTGACTTAGATCTTGAATGGATCCAGTTTCTAATTTCATTCTGACTGTTAATTTACACCCCTTATTGTCGTCCAATTAAAACCAACGCTTTTTTCATTAATTTGCATATAAAATAGGCCTACTGAATATTAATAAAGCGTTGTGGACGTGTTGCTTCCACATTCATGCCAAAACATTTTGCATGAAATAAAGGAAAATTAAATCTAGGCTGGTTATCCATAGTTGGGACTAGTCACTGTTTAATATCACAATATAAAACAACACAGCATTTTTTTTTGTAAATCCCCCACCCAGGAATCAATCTATGAAATTTTACTGTATATTTGCCCCCCCCCCCAACAATAAAAAGAAATTTTCGCCCCTGCCTTTATACCATCTCTACAAAATTAGTGACAGAAATTGTTTTCAGCACAGAAAAACTCAGACCTCTCTTCTCGTTACTAAACTTGGTCAGCTGGTGTGGTGTTGCCGTGGAGACTTTGGGGTGCTGTAAATCAATTCGGTCCTGCTCGACCCACTCGGAAAGCTTGGAAGTAGCATTTAGGAATAACCTATGTATATTACATAGGGGATTAAAAACAGGTATATATCTCGAAGGAACACTTCTCAAGATCACCTTAAAGTCATCACGGCCCCTCTAAGTCATAATAAACAGATGTAATCCATCATACCCAGGTTTTATTTGACCAAACACAAATTGTCTCAATTTAGAGACAATATACTCTTATAAAACAGGCTACATATAAAAAAAAAGAACTTTAGAAAATGGAGCACCATAGGCAAAATATTATATGACACTGTTAAAAAGAGATAACAAAAGCCAGTGGTACAATATTTGGTTAAATGTTTGTAATTCTTGCGATTTTAAGACATTAGAGTGTGTAATTTAGAATGTTCCCAGTTCAGAAAACGCTTCATATAGTATTCTTTTTGGGTCTGATGTAAATGATTCAGTGGGTCAACAGTTCATAGTTTTCTGGATTACTTAGTTATATGATTCCTCTAAATAGTTGTCTTTACCCAGGACAACATTGGTACCTCCTTTATCAGCTCTTTAAATTAGTTTGGCCCTTCAGTTTACATTTATAATTCTTATATAAATTGCATTGACTGAATTATAATAATTTGTTACACAGAATTATAAATAACTTTGCTTTTAACTATGATAAACCCAAACAGTATGATATATTTGAGTATGTTCAGATTGTGCTACCTGGCTGCATTTTTTATACCATTTAATAATTTTCAACATTTGATTTTAAATTTTCCCTTTCTCAAGTCAAGGTAGTTTTATCAGTTTATTTGAATTGTTACAAGAAAGAGTGGGGAGTGACATGCGGGACACCACACACTGGATCCGAACCTGAGCCCACCCGCTCAAGGCCAAACCTCATGGGGCGCCACCTAGACCACCAGGCTATCTGTACCCCATGCAGTTAATTCTTAAGAGACAGCTTTACTGACCTCAATGATGTGTGTTTTGTTGTCAGGAGCGATGAGGAAGCAGCTCTTCTGGACACACTCCCCGCAACACTTATTAGGGTTTGCTTGGTACTCATACCCCTGGAATCAGAATGTTACCAAGTGAGGAGGAAGGGATAAACAACATCAACTAAAACAACTCTCTCGCAGAATTGAACAGATGAGATTTCAGGTTTCTTTTCTGCCTGGGAAGTGACATGTCTAATGGTCTCAGACCAAACTTAACTTTGCAACTTTGCAGAAGTTTTACCCATACATAACAATTGTTCTTGCAATTAATGTGTCTTAATCCAAGGGCCATGCCACTCAGAGGTTTTATTGTCTGATGAGGGGGTTACTTTATAACAGCATTGTCATCAACCGTATGCTATGGTATTGCCCTAGTTTGCACACAACATACTGTATTTGCCCTATCTGTGTGAGTTTACAGTGAAAGAGGATACGTTTGATTATCCTAAAAATTCATAGGGGTTAAAATGGGAGATAGCAGATTTTGAACTATATAGCACCCAAAGAACATCTTTAAACAAATTAATGCTTATTTAATATCCTCTGTTATGATAAAGGGGCTCCATGTTGATTGTTTCTGTTAGTCAAATACTAAATTCCCCCCAAAATTTGGTTTTCTTACGATCACAGATATGATGTGAAGACAGCTTTTCAAATAATAACTCAATATATTAAATGTGTGTATAAGACAAGGCTGAAGTTTTCATTGACAACTCTGTGAGAGATAAAAGAAATATGTCTGTATTAGTGATATAAAAAATAGGAAACTTACTTCAGCACACGTTTCGTTGCAAACAATCGGCACGCAGTGAATGATGTTAATCATTGTGACAGGATCCATTTCTGGGCCACAGTAACATCTCTGGCAGGGCCCAGGGACAAAAGGCTCTCCCATTCCTCTTGTAGAAGTTGATGGTTGTCCACCACCTGATGGTGTTGTGCCTCCACCTTGTTGCTGTGTTGTGCCTGATGCACCTCCACCTTGTTGCTGTGTGGTTCCTGATGCACCTCCACCTTGTTGCTGTGTGGTTCCTGATGCACCTCCACCTTGTTGCTGTGTTGTGCCTGATGCACCTTCACCTTGTCTTGTTGTGCCTGATGCACCTCCACCTTGTTGCTGTGTGGTTCCTGATGCACCTCCACCTTGTTGCTGTGTTGTGCCTGATGCACCTCCACCTTGTTGCTGTGTTGTGCCTGATGCACCTTCACCTTGTCTTGTTGTGCCTGATGCACCTCCACCTTGTCTTGTTGTGCCTGATGCACCTCCACCTTGTTGTGTTGTGCCTGATGCACCTCCACCTTGTTGTGTTGTTCCTGATGCACCTCCACCTTGTCTTGTTGTGCCTGATGCACCTTCACCTTGTTGCTGTGTTGTTCCTGATGCACCTCCACCTTGTCTTGTTGTGCCTGATGCACCTCCACCTTGTTGTGTTGTGCCTGATGCACCTCCACCTTGTTGTGTTGTTCCTGATGCACCTTCACCTTGTCTTGTTGTGCCTGATGCACCTCCACCTTGTCTTGTAGTGCCTGATGCACCTTCACCTTGTTGCTGTGTTGTTCCTGATGCACCTTCACCTTGTCCTGTAGTGCCTGATGCACCTCCACCTTGTTGCTGTGTTGTTCCTGATGCACCTCCACCCTGTCTTGTTGTGCCTGATGCACCTCCACCTTGTTGCTGTGTTGTGCCTGATGCACCTTCACCTTGTTGTGTTGTGCCTGATGCACCTCCACCTTGTTGCTGTGTGGTTCCTGATGCACCTCCACCTTGTTGTGTTGTGCCTGATGCACCTCCACCTTGTTGTGTTGTTCCTGATGCACCTCCACCTTGTCTTGTTGTTCCTGATGCACCATCACCTTGTCTTGTTGTGCCTGATGCACCTCCACCTTGTTGTGTTGTTCCTGATGCACCTCCACCTTGTCTTGTTGTTCCTGATGCACCTCCACCTTGTCTTGTTGTGCCTGATGCACCTCCACCTTGTTGCTGTGTGGTTCCTGATGCACCTCCACCTTGTTGCTGTGTTGTGCCTGATGCACCTTCACCTTGTTGTGTTGTTCCTGATGCACCTCCACCTTGTTGTGTTGTTCCTGATGCACCTTCACCTTGTTGCTGTGTTGTTCCTGATGCACCTCCACCTTGTTGTGTTGTTCCTGATGCACCTTCACCTTGTTGCTGTGTTGTTCCTGATGCACCTCCACCTCGTTTTGTAGTGCCTGATGCACCTTCACCTTGTTGTGTTGTTCCTGATGCACCTTCACCTTGTCTTGTTGTGCCTGATGCACCTTCACCTTGTTGTGTTGTGCCTGATGCACCTCCACCTTGTTGTGTTGTTCCTGATGCACCTCCACCTTGTCTTGTTGTGCCTGATGCACCTTCACCTTGTTGTGTTGTTCCTGATGCACCTTCACCTTGTTGTGTTGTTCCTGATGCACCTCCACCTTGTCTTGTTGTGCCTGATGCACCTCCACCTTGTTGTGTTGTGCCTGATGCACCTCCACCTTGTTGTGTTGTTCCTGATGCACCTTCACCTTGTCTTGTTGTTCCTGATGCACCTTCACCTTGTCCTGTAGTGCCTGATGCACCTCCACCTTGTTGTGTTGTTCCTGATGCACCTCCACCTTGTTGTGTTGTTCCTGATGCACCTCCACCTTGTTGTGTTGTTCCTGATGCACCTCCACCTTGTTGTGTTGTTCCTGATGCACCTCCACCTTGTCTTGTTGTGCCTGATGCACCTCCACCTTGTTGTGTTGTGCCTGATGCACCTCCACCTTGTTGTGTTGTTCCTGATGCACCTTCACCTTGTCCTGTAGTGCCTGATGCACCTCCACCTTGTTGCTGTGTTGTTCCTGATGCACCTCCACCCTGTCTTGTTGTGCCTGATGCACCTCCACCTTGTTGCTGTGTTGTGCCTGATGCACCTTCACCTTGTCTTGTTGTTCCTGATGCACCTCCACCTTGTCCTGTAGTGCCTGATGCACCTCCACCTTGTCCTGTAGTGCCTGATGCACCTTCACCTTGTCCTGTAGTGCCTGATGCACCTCCACCTTGTCCTGTAGTGCCTGATGCACCTCCACCTTGTTGTTGTGTTGTCCCTGATGCACCACCACCTGACCCTCCTGTGGTTTCTGAGGGTGTTCCTGGGGTTGTTGTTAGCCCTGATGGTGTCTGTGGTGTTGGGATTTCTTCACCAGGCTTTAGGGATACAGAATTTGATATTAAATTTTTGTGTTTTTTTAAACTTAAATGTCACTGAATCCCAAACGATGAGTATTTTACTTTTTTGTTAATATATCTTTTTCTCTGACTTTAGTCTGCATGGCGCATTATGTGACCCTGATTTTTTATCTTTTAGCCTGAAAGTTGACTTTTGTTTTCACAACTGTACTTCATTTCTGTATCAAATACTTGATTTAAAGTTAGGAACACTACTCTCAGTAGCAGAATTTGTTTTAAAGAACAGCCCATTTCTCTGTCTGTTTGTAGCATTGCTTGGGTGTGGTGTTGTACGAAGGTATGATTGTGACATTTTATGTTAAAGTGGTCTGATTTGTCTGAAGACAGACAGACAGAACAGTATATAAAACGTTTTTTTGTTTTGTTTTGTTTTTCAATTTCAATGTTGCAACATATAAAAATTGGAGCATTGTGTATTTCTCTGAGTGAAACAGACTCCTTCAACAGTCATTTTCCAATTACAATTGTACAAAAGCTGGTTGATGGGCATGTGATATGATGCATAAGACTGGCAGTGTGAAGTGCTTTGAGTGGTCTGAAAAGACTAGAAAACCACTATATAAGTACTGGTCCATCTTACTGGTCCATAAGGACAGGTGAACATATTGAAACTTAATAGGATGAGCAGGACAAAAATGAAAGAAAATGAATTTTGTCTCACCCAGAGAAGTTAAGACAATACCTATAAACCAGTAGAAAATATACATCAGACCTTATTTATTTAAAAGACAACAGACTTTGCACTTACCATGTACTCTGTGCCCAAATAAACACACACATTTCCCGGCACTGCAAAAAAAAAAAAAAATTATATATATTTTCTCATTTTTTTTTAAATGGAATACTTTCAAAGATAAAAGGCATTTAGAATTTTTTTTTTTTTTTTTACTTTATCTTTAGGATTCCCTTTGGGATTTTTCGGGCTGTAAAATTTTCTACAATTTAAGTCAAATCCCCAGCAAAGCATTCTAACTTATTGTAGGTAAAACTACTCCTCTTATTACTTATTGTTTATTTTTCATCTATTACATGACCCAATATAAGCAACCCATTTGAGTTAAAAAGCAGCAGAACAATTCTCTCTGATGAAACACCGCAGGAAACACTGGGCAAAAAATACAGGAGTTCCCACTGTCTTCTAAAGCCTGAGCCTGGACCACAGAGCAGGATTTCTGGCGAAAGAAATGTTGTGTGGTGATAGCTCATTTTCTGTAAATTCTGCCATCTGACCAATCAATCTCTTCATAGTGAAGTTCGGAGAACCAACCAGGATAGAGGAGAGAGACTGGCATGAAATTTTATTGACTAGAATGAATTTTTTTTTACTATGACAAACTTTGAAGTATCTCTGAGTTGGTTTATCGTGTTAATAATAAGCACTGTGAAGCCTCACAATAAGATCTCATTTGTTTGGAACTGTAACGACATATAAAGGCTTGTAGTTGATACTCTTATTTTACTGATATGACCTTGAAAAATTAAGTATCCATTGTACTGGCACCAATGACGTGAGGTCAGGGGAGACAGGAGAGGCAGTGCCTCACCTGCCTTAGCAAGAATTGCACAATAACTCGGCTAACTGTTGGCTGTGAGTCCATCTTGCTGTCTCTCTGTATACCACTATTGAAATGTTCAAACTTTTTTGCTGTATGAACTAAACTTCTATGGCTTAGTTGATGTACAGTGTTTTTTTTAATCAACAACTGTATGTGTGCGATGCATTTCCTGTGCTGAGCAATCATAAAACAGCTGCAAAAAAAGGCACTATGGGAGGCACGCAGTTCTCCTGCGGTACACCCCAAGGCTGGCTGTGCGGATGTCCAGCAAGAAATCACCTTTTCCTGCCTTCTTTTCTCAACTAATGACAATGTGTGGACTCAGATGGGATATTGTGACCTGAAGAATTTGCAAAGAAGCCTTGACAAACATGAGCGATTGACCGTTCACATTCAAAGCCAGATCACACCAAAACGGTCGGGATGTCCAGGATAGACTTGGCTTTGGACGAACAGCAACGACTCAACATCAGCATCCACAAATGCAAAGGTAAAGGAGAACCGAGAGATTTTAAAAGATCTCATCAATGTCACCTGCTTCCTCGCCAAACAGCAGCTGGCATTTCGTGGAAATGATGGAAGCCCAGGCTCTGCTAATCATGGCAACTATATTGAATTCTTACATGCTTTTGCTGAGAAAGATGACAGGCTAGCTAGACATTTGGAGACATCCACTGTATTTTCTGGCTTGTCAAATGGAAAACAAAATGATTTAATCAAAGCAGTCGCTTGTGTCATAAGAAATTACAGTAAAAAGGAGATCAGAGCAACCCTATTTGTTGAGGTAGAGGTAGACGAGACTACAGATGTCACAGCCCAAGCTCAGATTTCTGTCATACTGCAGTAAGTAGCTAACACTGAAGCAGACTGTGAGGTGAAGGAGGCGTTTCTGGGTTTTGATGAGGTGAGGGAGGACAGACATGCTCCTGCCATTGCCGAGTATGTCTTGAGAGTTTAGCTGTAGCTCAGACCTGCAAGCTTAAATTAAAGAAAAGGTGCCTGAGGCCATGATTATCCACTGTTATGCATACACGCTTAACTTGGTGCTTTTGCATTCAGCAAAGTGAAATGTCGCAACATTCTGATGACATGAAACTGCAGAGCCTGTCAAAGTATGCCAAATCCTTTGACTTTGTGAAACTGAAGGTGGACCTTGTTGGCTCACAAACCATGAAGGACAAATGTAAGTCTTCTAGCCAGCTTCTCAACTTTTTGGCCCAGAAAGATCTCACTCAAGCTGTTCCTAAAGCGACAAAGTTGCTTCACCTACTACAGCATCGGTGGAGCGGCCATTCTCAGTACTGAAAAGACTCACAACATATAGTTAGAACAGAAGGGATCGAGGACGACTTTCTTCCCTGGCAGTGATTTTCCATTGAGACACTGAGACCTTTAAAACTGAAGGAAGACAAGAAAACCTTCTGCAAACAAGTTTTTGAAGCGTTTTTCCAGAGGGAGCGTTGCATTGGCTTCATTTATACGTAAAAGTAAGGCCGTAACAACGTTGGTTTTAGTTTGTTTGCTTTTTATTAAATGTGCTTTTTTGTACTACATTTTGTATGTGTAATTGCTAATGTGAGCTTTTAAACATAACCCGTTGACTGCTGCCAGTCAAATGGTGAATAAGCTACTCTGAGAGGTTCATATGATTGTGAATCTGATTGTGATGAAGTCAGTGCCTCACCAGCCATAAACCTCATGTCACTGACCAGCACAGGGGGTTTGAGCAACTTTGTACCACTTTCCCTCAACAGAGCTAGTGGCCTAAAATGACACTTATCTCAAACAAAACTTGTAATGCAGTTTAGAATTCTTAGAGTAATTAATGCCACACCTACAACAAGGTTCACAAGACCCCAAAGATTCACAGTTGACAAAAGACCTCAACATCTCTCAGGAATTAGGTCAACAAGTCTGCTAAAGACCACATGGGACAGCCATTGGCACACTGACAACTACTGAAGGCTTATATTCTGTATGTCCACCCACCAGCGGGTTTCCAACTGAAAAAAACTTTCAGAGAGGAACTCTGCCAAGTCCTAGTGTCTTTCTGGATCAAGCTATGGATTACCATGACCTTGACCACCCAGAACCATCATAGACCTTTTCCAGACACCTGCTATGTAGTTCTTCTCCAAATCAGCTCTTTGCTATAAGACTGTTGTTGTATGTTACAACTGTCCAATACATGCACACTGATAGAGTGACGTACCGCAGCTGTAGGAAGGGCAGCAGATGCCATCTGTGGAATTGAGCCTCAAGCCCAGTGGACAAGTAATTGGTGGAGGACATGGAACTCTGCATTCTGATGGAGAGGAGAAGGTAGGATTTAATGAGATTATCTTAGTTTTCTTTTAAAATAGGACATTGACTTGGTGTAAACTAAGAGACAGCGTGCTCATTGTAATTAATAACTGTCAAATTCAGTTGGTTGTGTCCAGTTTAGTGCAGACCAGGAGCCACCTTACACACTGGAACATATAAAGGCTAAGTAACGACAGACACCAAGCTTGCAAGTGAGGAAAAGGATCGATTCAGTGGATTATTTTTCATAGAGTTGGTGTAAAAGAAAATGTAGCAACCACACACTTCTCAGACACAACAGACTCACCACATGAATATGTTACGCAGCAGCCATCTGATGTGTTAACCAGCTTCTGTCCAGGCTCACTGCAGTCAGGAATGGGCTCTGTTTGGCACGTAACTGGTTGACACTGGACACTCATAGAGTCACTGTCACATTCACAGATATCACAGCCACTAGACCATGTTTCCCCAGGCTGGTTAAAAGAAAAACAGACACCAGTTCAGACACAGCTTTGTTCCTGCTCAGTGGGCTCAGTGTTGTAACTATCAGGTAGAGTTCTCACTTGTCTTGGTTTTCCATCAGGTCCAACACAAATGTCTGAAATGTGGCGGTAACAATGTTTTGTCAGCTTCTGTGCGAAATATGTCATGAACAAGCCAAACCATGTTGCTAATAGGATGCCCACTTACCACAAGAGTTGACACATTTGTCATAGACTTGATTAAATAAGGTGGTGCCTTCGGGACAGAAGCAGCCCTCCTTTTGTACGCCAGAGAATACTGGAAGGAACTTATTGTTGTATCTGGTGACAGATATTGAATTAAAAGGTGTTTCAGTGGTGAGTTCACTTCCTTGATGAATGAGAGAACAGCTTAAAGACAGTTTTAATCTACACTTAGAGTAGTGAGTTGTCCAAAAAATCTCAAGCCACGGTCGTACTGATTTAATGGTGCCTTTGACAAGATATAACATCTATGATTCAGTTTGTTTGTTCAGGTGAACTGCTGTTTTCCTATGGAAGCAAAAATGAGACATAATTATTTGAATTTTAAGAGCCACTGAATGTTAAATATTGAAATGAAAACACCACTGAATTCATTGCATTGAATTACTTTGCTATGAAAACAATGCATCTGAATTTATTTGTCCTGATTTCACCTATTGAAAATTCAGATCCCAAAAATTCACTTATTAAAAAGTCAGATACAAAAATTCAAGTTTCATAACTCAATAAAAAATAATAATAATAATTTAAAAAATCTGGCTCGCTAAAATTCAATTTGTCAAATTCAGTTCTCAATTGAACTCTCCAAAATTCAGATTTGAAAATTCAAGTAGAAAAATTCAGATCACAACATCCGTGCTACCAAGGACAGGAGAGGTACCGTATTGACACGAATAAATAAATTAGCATCATCAGCGCTCCTCTCCATTCCTCACCTCCTGTCAACAGCTATAGCAGCTCCTGTGACTGTCTCTGCTGTGACTGTCACTTCTGTGACTGTATCTGCTGTGACTGTCACTTCAGTGACTGTCTCTGCTGTGACTGTCACTTTTGTGACTGTATCTGCTGTGACTGTCACTTCTGTGACTGTCTCTGTTGCGACTGTCATTTCTGTGACTGTCTCTGCTGTGACTGTCTCTGCTGTGACTGTCTCTGCTGTGACTGTATCTGCTTCTACTGTCACTTCTGTGACTGTCACTTCTGTGACTGTCTCTGCTGTGACTGTCACTTCTGTGACTGTCTCTGCTGTGACTGTCTCTGCTGTGACTGTCACTTCTGTGACTGTCTCTGCTGTGACTGTCTCTGCTGTGACTGTCTCTGCTGTGACTGTCACTTCTGTGACTGTCTCTGCTGTGACTGTATCTGCTGTGACTGTCTCTGCTGTGACTGTCTCTGCTGTGACTGTCTCTGCTGTGAATGTCTATGCTTTGACTGTCACTTCTGTGACTGTCTCTGCTGTCACTGTCACTTCTGTAACTGTATCTGCTGTGACTGTCACTTCTGTGACTGTCTCTGCTGTGACTGTCACTTTTGTGACTGTCTCTGCTGTGACTGTCACTTCTGTGACTGTCTCTGCTGTGACTGTCACTTCTGTGACTGTCACTTCTGTGACTGTCTCTGCTGTGACTGTCACTTCTGTGACTGTCTCTGCTGTGACTGTCTCTGCTGTGACTGTATCTGCTGTGACTGTCTCTTCTGTGACTGTCTCTGCTGTGACTGTCTCTGCTGTGAATGTATCTGCTGTGACTGTCTCTGCTGTGACTGTCACTTCTGTGACTGTCTCTGCTGTGACTGTCACTTCTGTGACTGTCTCTGCTGTGACTGTCTCTGCTGTGACTGTCACTTCTGTGACTGTCTCTGCTGTGAATGTCTCTGCTGTGACTGTCTCTGCTTTGACTGTCACTTCTGTGACTGTCTCTGCTGTGACTGTCTCTGCTGTGACTGTCACTTCTGTGACTGTCTCTGCTGTGACTGTCACTTCTGTGACTGTCTCTGCTGTGACTGTCTCTTTCCTCTGACTGTCACTTCTGTGACTGTCTCTGCTGTGACTGTCTCTGCTGTGACCGTCTATGCTTTGACTGTCACTTCTGTGACTGTCTCTGCTGTGACTGTCACTTTTGTGACTGTATCTGCTGTGACTGTCACTTCTGTGACTGTCTCTGTTGCGACTGTCATTTCTGTGACTGTCTCTGCTGTGACTGTCTCTGCTGTGACTGTCTCTGCTGTGACTGTCTCTGCTGTGACTGTCACTTCTGTGACTGTCTCTGCTGTGACTGTCACTTCTGTGACTGTCTCTGCTGTGACTGTCTCTGCTGTGACTGTCACTTCTGTGACTGTCTCTGCTGTGACTGTCTCTGCTGTGACTGTCTCTGCTGTGACTCTCACTTCTGTGACTGTCTCTGCTGTGACTGTATCTGCTGTGACTGTCACTTCTGTGACTGTCTCTGCTGTGACTGTCACTTCTGTGACTGTATCTGCTGTGACTGTCACTTCTGTGACTGTCTCTGCTGTGACTGTCACTTTTGTGACTGTATCTGCTGTGACTGTCACTTCTGTGACTGTCATTGCTGTGACTGTTATTTCTGTGACTGTCTCTGCTTTGACTGTCTCTGCTGTGACTGTCACTTCTGTGACTGTATCTGCTGTGACTGTCACTTCTGGGACTGTCTCTGCTGTGACTGTCACTTTTGTGACTGTCTCTGCTGTGACTGTCACTTCTGTGACTGTCTCTGCTGTGACTTTCATTTCTGCGACTGTTATTTCTGTGACTGTCACTTCTGTGACTGTCTCTGCTGTGACTGTCTCTGCTGTGACTGTCACTTCTGTGACTGTCTCTACTGTGACTGTCTTTGCTGTGACTGTATCTGCTGTGACTGTCTCTTCTGTGACTGTCTCTGCTGTGACTGTCTCTGCTGTGACTGTATCTGCTGTGACTGTCTCTGCTGTGACTGTCTCTGCTGTGACTGTATCTGCTGTGACTGTCTCTGCTGTGACTGTCACTTTTGTGACTGTCTCTGCTGTGACTGTCACTTCTGTGACTGTCTCTGCTGTGACTGTCTCTGCTGTGACTGTAGCTTGGATGTTGTGATATGAAAATTTCAACTTAAATTTTCGAATCTGACTTTTGACGAGTTGAATTGTGAACTGAATATGACTCATTGATTTTGAGCAACCTGAATCTTTTTGTTGTCGAGTTATGAAACTTGAATTTTTGGTTCTGACTTTTTATATCATTTTTTTTTTCATCCTGAATTTTCATTAAGTGCATTCAGGACAAATTAATTCAGATACATGGTTTTCGTATCAAAATAACTTAATGCCATAAATTCAGTGGTGTTTTTATTTCAGAATTTAGCATTCAGTGGCTGTCTCTTGTCCCACAGTTTTCTTTCTCTTCACACCCTGATGTTTGACTCTTGAGAGACAGGTGTGAGCAAGAGTATGGCTTAAGATGTGTGCCACTTGAAAATGAATTTGAATTTTTAAATTGAATTTGAAAAACATGCTGTAGAATTGAATTTGATGTTCTGAAATTGGATTATTTGCTTTGAAATTGCATTTTACCTACTTGAAAATCCAAATCTCTTTATTCCTTTAATTCAGAAAAACAAAATTTAATTTCATTTGACGAAATTCACAAACAGTTTTACCATCCAGTTTTGGTACCAAGAGAAAACAGAATTTAACAAACACTAAAAGCAGGATTTCGCGAAGAAGGAAAATGGTCAGGGTACTCTAAACTGCAGTTTAATTGTAAAACTGAAACTGAATTTTGTTAACTTATTTTATTTCTTAATTTTGAATTGGAGGGAAAGAGATTTGTTTTTTGTTTTGTTTTTTCTGGTAGGTCAAATCCAATTTCAAAGCAAACAAGTGCAGTTTCAAAACAATCTTTTTTTAACATCGTGTTTTTGAATTCAATATAATAATTCAAATTCATAGCCCATTAAAGAGTGAAAACTATGTGGTGATAAAATACATGATGAAATATTCTAGGTTATTTTTTTGGACAAACATTTCAAAACTCACTGAAAATATGAGAAAATTCAATGCTTTGTTGAAAGCAGAAATTCAAGCGTTTGACTTGGTAAAATGGTGTTTCAGATACAGACTGACTGTGCTTTACCTACAAGGGAAAAGGGAGTTTTTTCATATTTCTGAATCTGCTTGATCTCTGGCAGCTGGAGGTGGCTGCTCATCAAGACTTCATTAAATACATGTCGTAGTCCGACGGTAGAATGTGCAGGTTAACTTTAACTTTGCACGAGAGAGAGCCAATGAGTGAAGATTACACAGAGATGTGCAGACTGCCTAAACCATCTGCAAGAATAATCTGTCATCAGACTCTGACCACTAAATTCAAATGTCCAGAATAACAACGCTAGGCTAATTCTGTGATAATTGCGGCAAGGTTGTATTACTTAACTTATGGCTAAGTCCCGCCCTCAAACGCAATGAACCATTCACAGTGTGTATAACCATTCCCATATTCTCTGACATTCTCTGTCCGGACATCCATTAAAATGTATTGCAGAAAGTCATTTTTTGTTGTTATATGAAGTTTTTCTCAGATCTTTGGTTTAAAAATCGTCAAACTGTGTTCATGGGGTATCTGCAACTCAACACAAGTAATCCCGAGAGTCAGGGTGATGGTGTGTATTTTTAACCCTTTCCATAGACACATCTGAACAGAGAAAAGTGTTTTCTTTGGGTAACGTTGTGCAGCAGACCAACATCAGGTCTGAGAGAGTCAAATGAAGAAGGATGTCTCCATCTGCTCTAACATCAGCTGACAGAGTTTCTGAGGCAGCAGGTTGTGACTTTGCTGAAAAGAAATATAAAGTTATCTTTAAGACTAGAAGTTCTAGTTAAACTAATGTTAGCTTCTGGAGCTTTGCTACATTAGCTTATTTGTAATAGCCGAGATAACACAGGTTGTTAATCGTTATGTTTAATAATTCAGCGTAAATCCTGTAGCTCCAAACTAACAGACCCACTCTTGGTAAATCTGGTAAAAATGTTTTGTCCAGACCAGTGCAGATCCTCTATCAGGTTTGCTCTGAAAGCTGTAAATTTAACTGAAGCTTTTTATGGACCTCCTCAACAATAAATGATTCATAAATCCCCCAGTGTGTAAGTGTAGTTTAGATCCTTTTGGTGATAGCATCCTGTGAAATGTCTCCTACTGTGACACCATAGCACTGTCACTGTATGGATTTTGTTTGTCCAAGTAAGTGGAGGGGGCGCGCCTAGCCATAGGTTAGCTGAACTAAATGGGCTAGTGGACAAAGTGGATCAGTATTACTGTGTTGATGACAGTTATTGACAGTTATTTTCAAGCCAACCAGAACTTACTATACAATTTCATTTTTAAATATCCATCCACTCTGTTTTCTGACAAACCACACACTGTTTACCTGTCATTACATGTTGGCTCTACAGCAGGGCCACAGGGCTTGTACACTTTGCCCTCTGGACATGTATACTCTGCAAAATGGAAATATGTTTGAGTACACATTTTTTTTCGCCCTACACAACAACTATCAGAATGCTTCACAGAATGGGTGATGTCACTCACCACACTCCCCATCGGTAGCATTCCTCCAGTCAATACAGACCCCCTTCAAAGCACACAAACTAGCATAGATCTCCAAGCTCTCACATTTGGTTATATTCAGGTCGATGGGAGGCAAGCCGCAGTTATCAACCTCACAGATTTTTTCAAATGGAAGTGGGGAAAGGTGAGGACTGCATGCATCAAAGGTACTGGAAGGAAACAGAAACAACAGATAATTTGCCTGAAAACATGAAAAAATGAATAAAATTAGCACAAAAAGTTTTATTTTGAGGATGCACAGTTTGAAGAGCTCTGACATTATGTAAACTCTCCTTTTCAATCAGAAGTTTTTGAACAGTGTCTCCATGCAATGTGTTTTCAATTCTAATAAACTTGAAGGGGGAGAAGCCCAAGTTTAGCATACCAATATAGGCAATCAGTATTTACAGTTACCAATTATACAGTTTATTATTACATTAATTCATGTGTCCGGTGCACTCAGTACAATGTTTTGTAGTTTTTCTTCATCTGTGAAAAAACTGTTCAGAGGCTAATTTTTGTTACTACTTTAGATTGTGGTGATCTGTGTTCTGCCTAGTGTAAAGCGCCTTGTTTCCCCTCACCAGCCATCACTCCACCTGTGCACCTGGGTTCATTCGTGCTCATGAAGAGGCAGCATATAGGCCATGTCCACACATATCTGGGAAATTGCATATGTTCTTATACATGTACGCCTGTCGTCCACACAAAAACTACAGCTTTACATCACTAAGAAAAATGTTCTCTGAAAACTCCGGCCAAAGTAAAAATTTTGGAAAACTCGTGTTTCATGGTTTTGTGCAGACGCCGGGAAACAGAGTTTTTGGTTCTCGAACGTCACAGCTGAATGACGGGGGCTCACTCTGATTGGATGGCACAGGTTTTAAAGATGCTGTGAGGAGAATCTGTTTGAATTGCACTCCCTCACCACTTTGCGGCCCGGAATCTTCACACAGTATCATAAATTACTTTTAGTGAGGTGTGCGTTTGTTTGGAATCCCATGGAGATCGGATTAAAACAAGTTTTCTTTGTTCAACACAACTTTTAACTGGATACAATGCACCAAGGTAAGGGACGGAATAAAGCAGACGTTGTAGAGCCAGCTATACATTAGGAACATCGTCATCCCGGTGCTTCAACGCATCTGTAGGCTAACGTGACAACAAGTACACACTGTCAGTTTATAAGGAGTTTAGTAGCTGCTTATATTTAGCACAGCTGGCAGCCCGGTGCTTTGAGACATGTGTAAGGTTAGTGAATCCTGGTCATGTCCTGCCAGTCATCTACCAATCAGAGCTAACGTAACCTCACTCTACATTTTATTGACAGACTCTCAAGTTTGAACAGACCACTGCAGAATAACTGCTGACTGTGGGTTGGAGTCAACATTAGCACAAACAGTTTAGCTCCTGTGTTATAGAGTGATACAGCATGAGCTAAAGGCCTATTAGCCTTTAGCTACAAAATTAGTTATAGAAATTGATTTTAGCAGAGAAAAACACAGATCTCTGTGTTTTGTCTCTTCTCACTACTAAACTTTGCCAGCGGTGAGATGTTTTCAGATAGACCTAGACATGCTGTAGATCAATCAAGTCCTGGTCGATCTGAACTGGAAGTTAGTTGGATTTTGTGTTGACTTTTATTTTTTTGCAGTTTTTTCTTTCAAACTGAGCTTTTTGTCAAAAGATTCAATAAATATCAACACAACAACTTTTAGTCACTAACAATTTTCACTCCAATTGTACTAATTGGACAGTGTGTTTAAAACAGACTCTTCGTTTTGGATAGACTACTTCTTTTGAAGTGGGGAGGGTCTTTTTTTTAACCCTGACTATTTTGGGGGTGGGCAAACTACTTCTACACACAGGGAACATTTCAGAAGCTCATGGAAAGGGGTCCATCTCTACCCCTCACCTGCTGGTTATCAGTTTACAGATAGTAGGTCTACAGGGAAGATATGTTGTTTTAAGTGGTGGGGTGCTCAGTGATGTTCTGGTGGTCACTGTAGGGGTTGTGGTGACTTCGCAGGGTGTCTCCGGGACAGTCCAGTGGCTTGGACCTTCTTCGCAGCTGTCAATCAAGCCATTTGGAGAAAGGCAGTCATTGCTTTGGTCGTTATCACAGTTTCCTGGAGAAGAAAGAAGTGTCACTCATCCATACGTGACCCCTAATTCATACAAAAAGCATGAGTGCCACACAGTGCCGAGCACTAAGTAGTACTTACAAACCACTCTAGTCAATCATTGCATTCACACAGCGTGTACTGTGGTCCACCAGTGCCGCGATCACCAACAGTTGTGTATGGTTGTTACACTGAAAGTCTATTTTTTAACCAGAGTGTGCTGCAGAAACGCATCAATCTCTGCAGAGCAGATCGTACCAAGCAGGACACCAGACACGAATACAATCAGAGCATCGGGTCATTTCTAAATAAAGCTCCATGTTCTTGGAATGGACCAGTACTTATATAGCGCTTTTCTAGTCTCTCAGATTAGCTTTACACTGCTAGTCTTATTCACCCATACACACCACATTCACACACTGATGGTGGATTTCCTTTGGAAACCATCCGTTTTTTATCTAATACATTCATTCACACACCACTGACCAATAGTAGGAGCAATTCAGGGTTCATTGTCTTGCTCAAGGACACTTGGGCATGTGACTGCTGGAATTGAACCCCCAACTTTCGGATTGAGAGGCGACAACTCTACCACTGAGCCACAGCCGCCCACATGTTCTTGCTCTTGATCCCAAATCTCATCCGTGTTTTTCAAAACTACGTCACTGACACATGCCCAGAGGTCATCAGCAGGTCAGACCCTGAGAAAATGCAAGGTTTTAGAGGAGGAAAAATTCCTCTTGTGGACACCAACAGAAAGGAGAAGACGTGGACTGAAGGTGCTGAAGTGTAGGAAGGGCCAGGTGAGTTTAACATGCTTATTAATTACAATGAAAATACGTTGTCATGGTTGTGATTCCTGCTTGTATCCAGCTGCTATGGGCACTGTGCGGCACTCCAGAAACGCGTCCAGTATGAATTAGTGCGCACCCAAAAAACCACAGTGCTGCGAAGCACTGTGCTGATGCTGTATGTGTGAATTAGCAGTAAAGGACCAAATTACTTCCATTGTCATATGGCACTGTTTACAAGAACAACTATCTACAGAGAGGTCTTAATAACACTACTGATTACAATCTCCAAAGTTGAAGGACATATCAGTTCTTTTGAAACAGGGTAGTCCCAGGTTGTTGGCAGTAATAAACATATCTACTACCCACAAGATATTTTGGTTAGCTCAGCCTATTTATTGGAAGACATGGCAGGGAACTGGTATGGATAGTAGGCTACCTACAGTGACAGATGGGGTCAACTGTGACACATAACGTAGGGGATTTCAGACAGCCCTGGCTTTGTCACCAATGTTGGTGTATATTTAGAAGATGCACGTTCTGTTGACTCACCACACTGTCCTTCCGTGTTCCCGCCAAAGAGAGAATGAGGAATGGTAATAGTGAATGAGTGTTTCCTATAGACAACTGTTGTTTTGATTGCTGGAATGTCCAGAGTGATCTCTAAAGTTGTTTTTAGAAGGACCAGAACAGAATTGCTGAAGGCAGGATAGATGCGTTTTTCATTCACATATACCTGTAGGACAGAGTACGGACAGGAGTTAACCTTTCTAACTCTGGTAGATCACTATGAGTGACAGATTGATCAGCATCGCAAAAAAATATGCCTTAAGATTTGTAAGTTTTGCTTACCACGAGGCCTTCATCCTTTATCTGAGTCAAAACTATCTTGTCGGACTGGAAATAAACAATGAGAGTCTGGGGACAGAATGTGCTGTCTGTGGGGTCACAAACTTGATTGTCCACTATTATTGTCAGGTTGTATTTAACAACGATTTCTTTGACCAGGATGTAGTCGCAGTACTGTTCAAAATCGTAACATTTTCCATCAAATGTGTTGTAGTGAACTTGATTAATAATCCCACATTCACCTGTTGGACAAAAAGAGCCACAGTTAGCAAAACCTGATAAAAAACACACCACAAGATAACTTTCACCAACAAACACACACACACACACACACACACCACACACACACACACACACACACACACACACATACACACACACACACACACACACACACACACACACACACACAAATACACACACATGTATACATGTATACATAAATACATACATTACATACACACATTACATACACAAATACATACTATGTCAATAAATACGTGCAAACCAGGGCTCAAATTTGAGATTTTAATCACCAGCCACTGTGACTGGTAAGTTTCTGAAGTTACCAGCAGATCAGACTTTCCACTAACCATTTTTTTTCCCTCTGCAAAAAAGACGGGTTATGAGAGCATCTGAATCCATTTGATCATTTCATTAATTTAAGCTGTAGTTAAATCTTACACACTGAAGTTGGGGATGTAGAGCCAACTAAAATAATGAGAATTAAATGAAACTTAAGTAGATGTAAAAAAGATCCTAACATTTCAACACACGGGAGCTTAAGAAGGATTTGAGACCGAGGCTGAAAAGTGGGGTCTGATTCAAGGGGCAGGTGTTGCTGTCTTCACAGTGATGGCCCTGAGAGCAGTTAAAAAGGCAAACAGTTTTGCTCATCTTTGCATGTGCGCAGACGTTTGTGTGTCTGTGTGCTGTGTCTCTGTAACTCTGCTGTCCGCAATACAGGGAGCAGAGAATGATTGTGAATGTGCAACCATATAGAGACAGAAATGACACCCAACCATGTAAATAAGATAAAAAGCATAAGGCTGGTCAATTCTGAGAAAATTATTGAAATGATAATCATAGACTGCTTTCATTTTTGGCCAGAAAAACTGTCACGTGAATCTGTGTTTCAGATGTAACTCTGATGACAGCTTTGGTGATGGGCATGCCTTCATTATGTTTCTAAATCACAAACTCACACACCCTTCTGACAGCCTCTTTGTAACGGCCACTTTGACCACTATAAACTTTTCTTTTACAGTTCACATTTTTCAGACAATTTTTATGGATGCCTGACCTGCCTGACAAAGGTCTCGTCTGCATAGACCATCATCATCTTTCTCAAATTAGCATCATAACAATGCCACTTTGCTCTGTGGAACTGGGGCACTGCTGGGTCTGGTAACCTTCACTGGTGCATTGCTGAATCCAGTAACCTATACTGGGGCATTGCTGAATCCAGTAACCTATACTGGGGCATTGCTGAATCCAGTAACCTATACTGGGGCATTGCTGAATCCAGTAACCTATACTGGGACATTTCTGGGTCCAGTAACCTACACTGGGACATTTCTGGGTCCAGTAACCTACACTGGGATATTTCTGGGTCCAGTAACCTACACTGGGATATTTCTGGGTCCAGTAACCTACACTGGGATATTTCTGGGTCCAGTAACCTACACTGGGATATTTCTGGGTCCAGTAACCTACACTGGAGTTCCACTGGACCCACAGCTTCTGCAGTGATTTGTAGAAACATGGCAGATCCCTTGTGCTTTTTTTGCCAGATCTGACCAGCGTACGGTTCTTTGTAACGTCATCAGATGCTTTTTGAAAGCATTATTAAAATCCAGAAAATGTTCCTAGCTGTACATATGAGGATGGTTGTGACACTTTTTAAAGATGATACAACCCAACCCAACCCACCCCACCCCTGTCAGCTAGTGTTAAGCTGGCTGTATTAGCACAGAGGATTGAAATTGGCGTGGGAAAAATGCATCACATTGTGCCTGAGAAGCTACAGTTTATTCTAATACAAGTCAAATGGTTTTATTTGGAACAGTACAAGAACTAAACAAAATATAGTCTTATAGTCTTTTAGTCAAAACATTTACTCTCTAACCTCAAATCAGTTTTTTCTCTATAGAATCTGCATGCACCTGTTTGTGATCAGGGTGGATGTGGGTAAATACTGAAATGATCACGTGAAACCTATCTTATCCCCGATTGGTGGAATTGGTGGTGTTACAACTCTAGCCACGTTACAACCATACCCAGTCTCCCTCACTGTTGAAAACTGAGAGTAAACAACTGTAATTTGTCAATGTGCTTTTCATCTTTTTCTTCCTGCTTTCTTTTTAAACAGTTCATTTGGGAATCCATGGATAACAACATTAAATATATATTAGCGTTTTATATGTATAGTTTGATCAAAGTTTTTCCAAATAGCAATGGATTAACTATTACAGATACTTAAAAAAATATATTTGATAATCAGAACTTTATAGTTATTTAGGGCAGCAGAGGCAAACACCTTACACTGACTGGTGGTCTAATAAATTTGTGAAGCACTGTACTAACTTACGTTCAAACATGCAAACATACAAAGATGCAACAATACAAAAACATACAGATTTTTGTCTTTGTGTGCATTGATATGCATTTTTAACTTACATTCACATTCATAGTGAAAACAGCATCCATCTTCACTGAAGACCTTCTTAGGTTGGCGTCCATTGGCACATATAAGCTCATCTACTTTGGTACAGTTTTTGGGCTCATGTATCACCTGGCCATCTTTGCAGATAGCAACAGTGCAGTTGTCAACCCTTACAGTCTCTCCTTCCTGTGTTGTTGATGTGAAGCAGTTAGTGAGAATGACAAAAATGTCTTATTTTGATAATGTGGAGACAAATCGTGTGTTTTTACACAGTGCAGGGCTATGTCATGATTCTGCATACAAATTTTAAATTTTACCATCCAGACTATAACTTAAATAGCTTCTAGGTGTGACTATAGTTTTAATACCAACACAGCAAAATAAACGATTTGTCATGAATATAAATAATCCTTACGTTTCCAATTAGGTCTCTAAAATCATCAAATCTCTGTTAATTATTTTCTCTACACAAAGCAACCCCTTCAATAATGTTATCAACTTCTTTTGAACACAAAAAAAATTAGAATGTAAAACACCAATTTCATAGATTTTTTTTACCTCTAATGTTTCATTCAAATAGGTGCAGATGGGGGTTGTAGATGTCGTTGGGGACAGTGTTGTTGGACATGGAATTATGTGTGGCTCTATTTTACAAGATGCATTACAATATCCGACATAACACACCCCATCCTGGCCTGCATTGTCAGTCACATTGTACACCAAGTCCCCTGTGAAAGCAGAGTTTCATTCAAACTTAAACACAGGAAATAAAAGTGTGTCAAATGTCAAAATACAAATCTATCAAGGAGAACGAGATAATTTCTGTTTTCCAAAAAAACATATCAGGCAAACCCAGTGCCTCTTTTCAATTTCACAATTTCAAAACGCAATATTTGCACAGGAATCATTACAGAAGGGAACTCTTTGACAGTTCACTTTACTTGGAACCCTTAAATGTTTGACAACATTAATTCAGTTTATAGTTTTTATCATTGAATTCCAATAAAGGCTTCTTTCTTTTACTGAAAGTAGTTTAAATATGTCAAGCATTCAGTTTAAAAGAACGCGTTTACATTTTTTTGAGCAAGTTGGTCATCACCATGGTCTGAGGAAGTAATATTTTTGTTCTTGGTGGAAGAATAAATTTAATTTAGACTATATTGAAGAATCACAGACTTGTGACATGGTGAGAGCACATACTTCACCTACACACTATTAGTGAAAGAGGCCATTGAATCCATATTTGTTGCGTGGATTTTGGCTTTTAAAGGCTGCAGTCTTTAATTTTTGATCTGCTGATGGGGAACCCACTTCACTTTTGTTGTTTCCAATAAACTGACTTATTTTGTTTAGTCTTACTTCCATTTTTTCTTTTGCATTTTAAAAGTCTACTTAGAACCTCTTTCAAGTCCAACAGGGCACAATGTAAATTTGTGTGGTTTTTCAACTGGTCTTAAAACTTTATTCAGGTGTAGCTTGTTAATGCCATCACATGAAACATTAAAAACAATGAATTACAGTTTTTCTCCATTGGTTTGGCTCATTTCTTGTAACAGAAATTACATTCTCAAAATAACATGGACAAACCTCCAAACTACTTGGCAGTTGTTCACAACATAATTGAATTTCTCATTAATTTCAACAAATTGCAAATGCTTTTGTTTAGTTTTGTAAAAGACAAAGTACAGGTGGACTACAGCTAGCACAGTTAGCCTAGAGTTAGCACAATTTTCAAGTGAATACGTCTCGCTGATCTAAACTGACTGTTGATCCTCAGTGTAATGTGTAGGACAGTCTCTCCAAAACATGTCAGCATCATTCCATTGTTTGAGTCACCTCATGCACAAGTCTGTTCAACTGTCAAAATTAGTCAGCAGCACAACAACTTTTATACCAGATACAAATCTTTTGGAAAATTTGATAATTTGATAAATTCATAAATTGAAAGTCAGGTGAAACTAGAACTCAAAGTAGTCTTACACATCTCAGATGACCAGATGACAGGTTCTGTCTATGATTGTAGAAACACGCTATGATGTGAATAAGAATCTGTGGACAGACAGATGTCAGCCTGTGATTGGTCAGCAGAGGGAGGGTGAGGACAGCGACCAGTGACACAGTGTTACAGTTTTTCTCTATTGTTTACACACAATTTTTGGTTCCTGAGACACAATGACCGCAACATATAACCGATGCACCACCTCCATGAACCAAGTCTGCTAAACTGTAAGCACAGTTCCTGCTTTACACTCAGACTGCAGATCTACAACACACTTTTTTCAAAACACTACACACAATTCTCTCAGTTTTAGCACAATTTTCATGAAGTAAACTTCTTGTTTTGACAAAGAACACAATGCCACTCAAAACAGTAAAATGAATATTCCTATTATGCCCACTGACTCATCACATGGGTAAACACCTGTCACACAATTTTACAACTAGCAATCAGAGCTTTAGCATAAAAGGGCAACAGGTGAGTTTCTCTGTTTTGGAACAATGGATGCCAACATTGAAATCAGAGGGAGAGCCAGAGGTGTGAGAATGAGAGGAGGAGGACGCAGAGGATGAGGATGAGGAGGACGAGGACGGGGACGATGAAGGATGAGGGCCATAATCTCTGATGAGATCAGGGCCACTTTGGTTGACCATGTGGTAAACCATGGTCTAACAATGAGGGAGGCTGGGCAAAGGGTGCAGCCAAATTTGAGCAGAAACACAGTAGCATCCATCTTTCGGACTTTCCAAAAAATGAGAATAAGAAATTTAGTCTAACTAGTTTTAGGAAATTGTTGTACTGCAATTCAACACAGCACTCAATGAGTACAGTATTACAGTATTGTCAGTGGACTGTTCTGAAGGACTGTAAAAAAGTAAAGTGTTTATTTGAGAAATGTATTCCTTCCTTTTTATCAATTCACAATATTTACAGTATTTCACTCTGAGTATTGCAGAGCTGAAAGACGACCATCAAGAGGAGGTGGGGAGCATCTACTGTCTCCTGAACAGGAAAATCAAATTGTGAACATGGTCCTAGAGAATAATGCCATTACATTACGACAAATCCAAAGAAAAGTTCTAGAAAACAATGACATTTTTCCAAATGTTGATAGAATAAGTTTATCCACTCTGGACCGTGTCTTGCGAAGAAATTCTCTGAAGATGAAACAAGTCTACAGAGTTCCATTTGAACGCAATTCAGACAGAGTCAAAAAAAACTGCGATATAACTATGTGCAAGTAAATCCTGTCACTGATGCATACCCTGAAAACTGTAAATATTATACATGTTTTAGTACTGGAATCATAATGAATGTATTTCACAATAGTGACCACTCCATGCCTATTTCTGATATTATCCTGTGTTTCAGAGAGTCCTTGAGCCAGAGGTGGCTGCAGTGGAGCACCAGTTTGTCTTTATTGATGAGGTTGGATTCAACCTCACAAAAAGACGTAGAAAAGGAAGGAACATCATCAGCTATTTTGTGTTCTGAGTCAAAAAAATAAAAAACTCTGAAATATTTTGCAAGAAGTGTCACACTGAACACAAAAATGCCCTAGTCATGATGAATATTATGTAATCACAGTGTTTTACACTGAGCACATCAGTGTTCAACTGGTTCATATAAACGTTTGTCCGTATAGTGGTTTGTGTGTGTCATTTGGAGACAAAACACCATTTTGAGAAGAATAAACACTGTTTTGGATGTAAAGTTTCATTTTGCAGGAGAATTGAGGGGTTTTGAGAAATGTGTAAGTGATTTTTTGATTTGTGTGTAGAGTTCTGAGAATATGAGGCATCCTTTCAGAAAATGTGTGTAAGCAATCGAGAAAAACTGTAATTGTTAAACTCCAGCTTTATTGACTGCACTGTAGGCTACATATGATTTTTCTTGCTTTTGTTTATGTGTTTGTATCACAGTATTCTGGGCTTCCCCAATCTGGTTTTATATATTATGATAGCTAGACAAAAAATGAATACAGTAACCATTGTGAACGGGGGACTGGAGAGGTGGACATGAAGGATATTTCAATGGTCCTCTGCCATTGTGACAAAACATCGACACGTTTTGACTTACAGTGCCCAAACAAAAACAAAAGGACGATGCATTTTAGAGAGACTGACTATATGTATGAGACGGAAATTTGGTTTTGACATTTAACTGAACTGTCTTGGGAGAGATATGAGCATTTTGCAGGTGATCCATGGTGTTCTGCTGATCAATCCAGGTAATTTTGAGCAAAAGCACCAAGAGTGTTGAGAACGTTTGGTCTGTTCAAGAAATGAGCCAAAGCAACTGAGAAGGATCTTTGCATTTTTGGTGGCACTGACTTTTTGTATGGGAAAGAGATCTAATTTTGGAGCATGAGTGAACAGTTTTGGGAGAGAAATGCGCTTTTGCAGGTGAGCTATGGTGTTGTGCTGAACTGAAAGCCTGTTTTGCCAAATGATCTTCGAGTTTAGAGTTTGAGTTCTGTTTCAAGAAAATATCCAAACCAATAGAGAAAAGCTCAAACAAAAATAAAATGACAAATGATGCACTCTTTGAACTATGAAGTCGATATATGTGTGTGTGTGTGTGTGTGTGTGTGTGTGTGTGTGTGTGTGTGTGTGTGTGTGTGTGTGTGATTGATAAATGCATAGATAAACAGACAGACAAACAAACAGATGATAGATAGATAGATAGATAGATAGATAGATAGATAGATAGATAGATAGATAGATAGATAGATAGATAGATAGATAGATAGATATTAAATGTGGTATTTCTTACCAGGTTTGTAAGTTGTTCCATTTGCAAAACACACACATGCTGTAGTAGTTTCAAATGTGGTTGTTGTGGATGAAAGTGGTGGGGTTGTTGTACTAGATCCAGTTGAAATAATTGTTGTGCTTGGGGTATGAGTCACTGATGTAGAACTAAAAAGAGTTGTAGACACAGTTGTGCTTGCCAAGGTCGTTGTAGATACCTGAGGTTCGGTGACAACAGTAGATGTTTGATTTGACCCAGTGACTATTGAAAAAGTGGTTGATGATGTAGGAGAAGTGGATGTTGTAGATGAAGAAGTTGGCCCAGAGGATGTGGTGGTTTCACTTGATGTGGATGTTGGAGTTGTTGAAGTTGTAGTTGATGTTGTTGTTTCAGTTGATGTGGATGTTGGATGTGTTGTTGAAGTTGTAGTTGATGGAAAACCAGGTGTGGTGATTTCAGTTGATGTGGATGTTGGAGTGGTTGAAGTGGTTGTAGATGATGTTGTTGTTTCAGTTGAGGTGGATGTTGGAGGAGTTGTTGAAGTTGTAGTTGAAGTTGTGGTTGATGTAGTTTCTGTTGATGTGGATGTTGGAGTTGTTGTTGAAGTTGTTGTTGAAGTTGTGGTTGATGTAGTTTCTGTTGATGTGGATGTTGGAGTTGTTGTTGAAGTTGTTGTTGAAGTTGTGGTTGATGTAGTTTCTGTTGATGTGGATGTTGGAGTGGTTGAAGTTGTGGTTGATGTAGTTTCTGTTGATGTGGATGTTGGAGTTGTTGTTGAAGTTGTTGTTGATGGAGTAGAGGATGTGGTGGTTTCAGTTGTTGTGGATGTTGGATGTGTTGTTGAAGTTGTTGTGGAAGTTGTGGTTGATGTAGTTTCTGTTGATGTGGATGTTGGAGTTGTTGTTGAAGTTGTGGTTGATGTAGTTTCTGTTGATGTGGATGTTGGAGTTGTTGTTGAAGTTGTTGTTGATGGAGTAGAGGATGTGGTGGTTTCAGTTGTTGTGGATGTTGGAGGTGTTGTTGAAGTTGTTGTTGAAGTTGTGGTTGATGTAGTTTCTGTTGATGTGGATGTTGGAGTTGTTGTTGAAGTTGTTGTTGATGGAGTAGATGATGTGGTGGTTTCAGTTGTTGTGGATGTTGGATGTGTTGTTGAAGTTGTTGTTGAAGTTGTGGTTGATGTAGTTTCTGTTGATGTGGATGTTGGAGTTGTTGTTGAAGTTGTGGTTGATGTAGTTTCTGTTGATGTGGATGTTGGAGGTGTTGTTGAAGTTGTAGTTGATGGAGTGGATGTTTCAGTTGATGTGGATGTTGGATGTGTTGTTAAAGTTGTTGTTGAAGTTGTGGTTGATGTTGAAGTTTCTGTTGATGTGGATGTTGGAGTTGTTGAAGTTGTTGTTGATGTTGTTTCTGTTGATGTGGATGTTGGAGTTGTTGTTGAAGTTGTAGTTGATGGAGTCGATGTTTCTGTTGATGTGGATGTTGGAGGTGTAGTTGAAGTTGTTGTAGAAGTTGTGGTTGATGTTGAAGTTTCTGTTGATGTGGATGTTGGATGTGTTGTTGAAGTTGTTGTTGAAGTTGTGGTTGATGTAGTTTCTGTTAATGTGGATGTTGGAGTTGTTGTTGAAGTTGTAGTTGATGGAGTGGATGTTTCAGTTGTTGTGGATGTTGGAGGTGTTGTTGAAGTTGTTGTTGAAGTTGTGGTTGATGTAGTTTCTGTTGATGTGGATGTTGGAGTTGTTGTTGAAGTTGTTGTTGATGGAGTAGAGGATATGGTGGTTTCAGTTGTTGTTGATGTTGGATGTGTTGTTGAAGTTGTTGTTGAAGTTGTAGTTGATGTAGTTTCTGTTGATGTGGATGTTGGAGGTGTTGTTGAAGTTGTAGTTGATGGAGTAGAGGATGTAGTGGTTTCAGTTGTTGTGGATGTTGGATGTGTTGTTGAAGTTGTTGTTGAAGTTGTGGTTGATGTAGTTTCTGTTGAGGTGGGTGTTGGAGGTGTTGTTGAAGTTGTAGTTGATGGAGTGGATGTTTCTGTTGATGTGGATGATGGAGGTGTAGTTGAAGTTGTTGTAGAAGTTGTGGTTGATGTTGAAGTTTCTGTTGATGTGGATGTTGGAGTTGTTGAAGTTGTTGTTGATGTTGTTTCTGTTGATGTGGATGTTGGAGTTGTTGTTGGAGTTGTAGTTGATGGAGTGGATGTTTCTGTTGATGTGGAAGTTGGATGTGTTGTTGAAGTTGTTGTTGAAGTTGTGGTTGATGTAGTTTCTGTTGATGTGGATGTTGGAGTTGTTGTTGAAGTTGTAGTCGATGGAGTGGATGTTTCAGTTGTTGTGGATGTTGGATGTGTTGTTGAAGTTGTTGTTGAAGTTGTGGTTGATGTAGTTTCTGTTGAGGTGGGTGTTGGAGGTGTTGTTGAAGTTGTAGTTGATGGAGTGGATGTTTCTGTTGATGTGGATGTTGGAGGTGTAGTTGAAGTTGTTGTAGAAGTTGTGGTTGATGTTGAAGTTTCTGTTGATGTGGATGTTGGAGTTGTTGAAGTTGTTGTTGATGTTGTTTCTGTTGATGTGGATGTTGGAGTTGTTGTTGAAGTTGTAGTTGATGGAGTGGATGTTTCTGTTGATGTGGAAGTTGGATGTGTTGTTGAAGTTGTTGTTGAAGTTGTGGTTGATGTAGTTTCTGTTGATGTGGATGTTGGAGTTGTTGTTGAAGTTGTAGTTGATGGAGTTGATGTTTCAGTTGTTGTGGATGTTGGAGGTGTTGTTGAAGTTGTTGTTGAAGTTGTTGTTGATGGAGTAGAGGATGTGGTGGTTTCAGTTGTTGTGGATGTTGGATGTGTTGTTGAAGTTGTTGTTGAAGTTGTGGTTGATGTAGTTTCTGTTGATGTGGATGTTGGAGTTGTTGTTGAAGTTGTTGTTGATGGAGTAGAGGATGTGGTGGTTTCAGTTGTTGTGGATGTTGGAGGTGTTGTTGAAGTTGTAGTTGAAGTTGTGGTTGATGTAGTTTCTGTTGATGTGGATGTTGGAGTTGTTGTTGAAGTTGTTGTTGATGGAGTAGAGGATATGGTGGTTTCAGTTGTTGTGGATGTTGGATGTGTTGTTGAAGTTGTTGAAGTTGTGGTTGATGAAGTTTCTGTTGATGTGGATGTTGGAGTTGTTGAAGTTGTGGTTGATGTAGTTTCTGTTGATGTGGATGTTGGAGTTGTTGAAGTTGTTGTTGATGGAGTAGGGGATGTGGTGGTTTCAGTTGTTGTGGATGTTGGATGTGTTGTTGAAGTTGTTGTTGAAGTTGTGGTTGATGTTGTTTCTGTTGATGTGGATGTTGGAGTTGTTGTTGAAGTTATAGTTGATGGAGTGGATGTTTCAGTTGTTGTGGATGTTGGAGGTGTTGTTGAAGTTGTTGTTGAAGTTGTGGTTGATGTAGTTTCAGTTGTTGTGGATGTTGGAGGTGTTGTTGAAGTTGTTGTTGAAGTTGTGGTTGATGTAGTTTCTGTTGATGTGGATGTTAGAGTTGTTGAAGTTGTGGTTGATGTAGTTTCTGTTGATGTGGATGTTGGAGTTGTTGTTGAAGTTGTTGTTGATGGAGTATAGGATGTGGTGGTTTCAGTTGTTGTAGATGTTGGATGTGTTGTTGAAGTTGTTGTTGAAGTTGTGGTTGATGTAGTTTCTGTTGAGGTGGGTGTTGGAGGTGTTGTTGAAGTTGTAGTTGATGGAGTTGATGTGGATGTTGGAGGTGTAGTTGAAGTTGTTGTAGAAGTTGTGGTTGATGTTGAAGTTTCTGTTGATGTGGATGTTGGAGTTGTTGAAGTTGTTGTTGATGTTGTTTCTGTTGATGTGGTTGTTGGAGTTGTTGTTGAAGTTGTAGTTGATGGAGTGGATGTTTCTGTTGATGTGGAAGTTGGATGTGTTGTTGAAGTTGTTGTTGAAGTTGCGGTTGATGTAGTTTCTGTTGATGTGGATGTTGGAGTTGTTGAAGTTGTAGTTGATGGAGTGGATGTTTCAGTTGTTGTGGATGTTGGAGGTGTTGTTGAAGTTGTTGTGGAAGTTGTGGTTGATGTAGTTTCTGTTGATGTGGATGTTGGAGTTGTTGTTGAAGTTGTGGTTGATGTAGTTTCTGTTGATGTGGATGTTGGAGTTGTTGTTGAAGTTGTTGTTGATGGAGTAGAGGATGTGGTGGTTTCAGTTGTTGTGGATGTTGGAGGTGTTGTTGAAGTTGTTGTTGAAGTTGTGGTTGATGTAGTTTCTGTTGATGTGGATGTTGGAGTTGTTGTTGAAGTTGTTGTTGATGGAGTAGATGATGTGGTGGTTTCAGTTGTTGTGGATGTTGGATGTGTTGTTGAAGTTGTTGTTGAAGTTGTGGTTGATGTAGTTTCTGTTGATGTGGATGTTGGAGTTGTTGTTGAAGTTGTGGTTGATGTAGTTTCTGTTGATGTGGATGTTGGAGGTGTTGTTGAAGTTGTAGTTGATGGAGTGGATGTTTCAGTTGATGTGGATGTTGGATGTGTTGTTAAAGTTGTTGTTGAAGTTGTGGTTGATGTTGAAGTTTCTGTTGATGTGGATGTTGGAGTTGTTGAAGTTGTTGTTGATGTTGTTTCTGTTGATGTGGATGTTGGAGTTGTTGTTGAAGTTGTAGTTGATGGAGTCGATGTTTCTGTTGATGTGGATGTTGGAGGTGTAGTTGAAGTTGTTGTAGAAGTTGTGGTTGATGTTGAAGTTTCTGTTGATGTGGATGTTGGATGTGTTGTTGAAGTTGTTGTTGAAGTTGTGGTTGATGTAGTTTCTGTTAATGTGGATGTTGGAGTTGTTGTTGAAGTTGTAGTTGATGGAGTGGATGTTTCAGTTGTTGTGGATGTTGGAGGTGTTGTTGAAGTTGTTGTTGAAGTTGTGGTTGATGTAGTTTCTGTTGATGTGGATGTTGGAGTTGTTGTTGAAGTTGTTGTTGATGGAGTAGAGGATATGGTGGTTTCAGTTGTTGTTGATGTTGGATGTGTTGTTGAAGTTGTTGTTGAAGTTGTAGTTGATGTAGTTTCTGTTGATGTGGATGTTGGAGGTGTTGTTGAAGTTGTAGTTGATGGAGTAGAGGATGTAGTGGTTTCAGTTGTTGTGGATGTTGGATGTGTTGTTGAAGTTGTTGTTGAAGTTGTGGTTGATGTAGTTTCTGTTGAGGTGGGTGTTGGAGGTGTTGTTGAAGTTGTAGTTGATGGAGTGGATGTTTCTGTTGATGTGGATGATGGAGGTGTAGTTGAAGTTGTTGTAGAAGTTGTGGTTGATGTTGAAGTTTCTGTTGATGTGGATGTTGGAGTTGTTGAAGTTGTTGTTGATGTTGTTTCTGTTGATGTGGATGTTGGAGTTGTTGTTGGAGTTGTAGTTGATGGAGTGGATGTTTCTGTTGATGTGGAAGTTGGATGTGTTGTTGAAGTTGTTGTTGAAGTTGTGGTTGATGTAGTTTCTGTTGATGTGGATGTTGGAGTTGTTGTTGAAGTTGTAGTCGATGGAGTGGATGTTTCAGTTGTTGTGGATGTTGGATGTGTTGTTGAAGTTGTTGTTGAAGTTGTGGTTGATGTAGTTTCTGTTGAGGTGGGTGTTGGAGGTGTTGTTGAAGTTGTAGTTGATGGAGTGGATGTTTCTGTTGATGTGGATGTTGGAGGTGTAGTTGAAGTTGTTGTAGAAGTTGTGGTTGATGTTGAAGTTTCTGTTGATGTGGATGTTGGAGTTGTTGAAGTTGTTGTTGATGTTGTTTCTGTTGATGTGGATGTTGGAGTTGTTGTTGAAGTTGTAGTTGATGGAGTGGATGTTTCTGTTGATGTGGAAGTTGGATGTGTTGTTGAAGTTGTTGTTGAAGTTGTGGTTGATGTAGTTTCTGTTGATGTGGATGTTGGAGTTGTTGTTGAAGTTGTAGTTGATGGAGTTGATGTTTCAGTTGTTGTGGATGTTGGAGGTGTTGTTGAAGTTGTTGTTGAAGTTGTTGTTGATGGAGTAGAGGATGTGGTGGTTTCAGTTGTTGTGGATGTTGGATGTGTTGTTGAAGTTGTTGTTGAAGTTGTGGTTGATGTAGTTTCTGTTGATGTGGATGTTGGAGTTGTTGTTGAAGTTGTTGTTGATGGAGTAGAGGATGTGGTGGTTTCAGTTGTTGTGGATGTTGGAGGTGTTGTTGAAGTTGTAGTTGAAGTTGTGGTTGATGTAGTTTCTGTTGATGTGGATGTTGGAGTTGTTGTTGAAGTTGTTGTTGATGGAGTAGAGGATATGGTGGTTTCAGTTGTTGTGGATGTTGGATGTGTTGTTGAAGTTGTTGAAGTTGTGGTTGATGAAGTTTCTGTTGATGTGGATGTTGGAGTTGTTGAAGTTGTGGTTGATGTAGTTTCTGTTGATGTGGATGTTGGAGTTGTTGAAGTTGTTGTTGATGGAGTAGGGGATGTGGTGGTTTCAGTTGTTGTGGATGTTGGATGTGTTGTTGAAGTTGTTGTTGAAGTTGTGGTTGATGTTGTTTCTGTTGATGTGGATGTTGGAGTTGTTGTTGAAGTTATAGTTGATGGAGTGGATGTTTCAGTTGTTGTGGATGTTGGAGGTGTTGTTGAAGTTGTTGTTGAAGTTGTGGTTGATGTAGTTTCAGTTGTTGTGGATGTTGGAGGTGTTGTTGAAGTTGTTGTTGAAGTTGTGGTTGATGTAGTTTCTGTTGATGTGGATGTTAGAGTTGTTGAAGTTGTGGTTGATGTAGTTTCTGTTGATGTGGATGTTGGAGTTGTTGTTGAAGTTGTTGTTGATGGAGTATAGGATGTGGTGGTTTCAGTTGTTGTAGATGTTGGATGTGTTGTTGAAGTTGTTGTTGAAGTTGTGGTTGATGTAGTTTCTGTTGAGGTGGGTGTTGGAGGTGTTGTTGAAGTTGTAGTTGATGGAGTGGATGTTTCTGTTGATGTGGATGTTGGAGGTGTAGTTGAAGTTGTTGTAGAAGTTGTGGTTGATGTTGAAGTTTCTGTTGATGTGGATGTTGGAGTTGTTGAAGTTGTTGTTGATGTTGTTTCTGTTGATGTGGTTGTTGGAGTTGTTGTTGAAGTTGTAGTTGATGGAGTGGATGTTTCTGTTGATGTGGAAGTTGGATGTGTTGTTGAAGTTGTTGTTGAAGTTGCGGTTGATGTAGTTTCTGTTGATGTGGATGTTGGAGTTGTTGAAGTTGTAGTTGATGGAGTGGATGTTTCAGTTGTTGTGGATGTTGGAGGTGTTGTTGAAGTTGTTGTTGAAGTTGTGGTTGATGTTGTTTCTGTTGATGTGGATGTTGGAGTTGTTGTTGAAGTTGTTGTTGATGGAGTAGAGGATGTGGTGGTTTCAGTTGTTGTGGATGTTGGATGTGTTGTTGAAGTTGTTGAAGTTGTGGTTGATGTAGTTTCTGTTGATGTGGATGCTGGAGTTGTTGTTGAAGTTGTTGTTGATGGAGTAGAGGATGTGGTGGTTTCAGTTGTTGTGGATGTTGGAGGTGTTGTTGAAGTTGTTGTTGAAGTTGTAGTTGATGTAGTTTCTGTTGATGTGGATGTTGGAGTTGTTGTTGAAGTTGTTGTTGATGTAGTAGAGGATGTGGTGGTTTCAGTTGTTGTGGATGTTGGATGTGTTGTTGAAGTTGTTGTTGAAGTTGTGGTTGATGTAGTTTCTGTTGATGTGGATGTTGGAGTTGTTGAAGTTGTTGTTGATGGAGTAGAGGATGTGGTGGTTTCAGTTGTTGTGGATGTTGGAGGTGTTGTTGAAGTTGTTGTTGAAGTTGTGGTTGATGTAGTTTCTGTTGATGTGGATGTTGGAGGTGTTGTTGAAGTTGTTGTTGAAGTTGTGGTTGATGTAGTTTCTGTTGATGTGGATGTTGGAGTTGTTGTTGAAGTTGTAGTTGATGGAGTTGATGTTTCAGTTCTTGTGGATGTTGGAGGTGTTGTTGAAGTTGTGGTTGATGTCGTTTCTGTTGATGTGGATGTTGGAGTTGTTGTTGAAGTTGTAGTTGATGTAGTTGTTGTTGAAGTTGTGGTGGATGTAGTTTCTGTTGATGTGGATGTTGGATGTGTTGTTGAAGTTGTTGTTGATGGAGTAGAGGATGTAGTGGTTTCAGTTGTTGTGGATGTTGGAGGTGTTGTTGTAGTTGTTGTTGAAGTTGTGGTTGATGTTGAAGTTTCTGTTGATGTGGATGTTGGAGTTGTTGTTGAAGTTGTGGTTGATGTAGTTTCTGTTGATGTAGATGTTGGAGTTGTTGTTGAAGTTGTTGTCGATGCAGTAGAGGATGTGGTGGTTTCAGTTGTTGTGGATGTTGGATGTGTTGTTGAAGTTGTTGTTGAAGTTGTGGTTGATGTAGTTTCTGTTGATGTGGATGTTGGATGGGTTGTTGAAGTTGTTGTTGATGGAGTAGCGGATGTAGTGGTTTCAGATGTTGTGGATGTTGGAGGTGTTGTTGAAGTTGTTGTTGAAGTTGTGGTTGATGTAGTTTCTGTTGATGTGGATGTTGGAGTTGTTGAAGTTGTTGTTGATGGAGTAGAGGATGTGGTGGTTTCAGTTGTTGTGGATGTTGGAGGTGTTGTTGAAGTTGTTGTTGAAGTTGTGGTTGATGTAGTTTCTGTTGATGTGGATGTTGGAGGTGTTGTTGAAGTTGTTGTTGAAGTTGTGGTTGATGTAGTTTCTGTTAATGTGGATGTTGGAGTTGTTGTTGAAGTTGTAGTTGATGGAGTCGATGTTTCAGTTGTTGTGGATGTTGGAGGTGTTGTTGAAGTTGTGGTTGATGTCGTTTCTGTTGATGTGGATGTTGGAGTTGTTGTTGAAGTTGTAGTTGATGTAGTTGTTGTTGAAGTTGTGGTGGATGTAGTTTCTGTTGATGTGGATGTTGGATGTGTTGTTGAAGTTGTTGTTGAAGGAGTAGAGGATGTAGTGGTTTCAGTTGTTGTGGATGTTGGAGGTGTTGTTGTAGTTGTTGTTGAAGTTGTGGTTGATGTTGAAGTTTCTGTTGATGTGGATGTTGGAGTTGTTGTTGAAGTTGTTGTTGATGGAGTAGAGGATGTGGTGGTTTCAGTTGTTGTGGATGTTGGAGTTGTTGAAGTTGTTGTTGAAGTTGTAGTTGATGTTGTTTCTGTTGATGTGGATGTTGGAGTTGTTGTTGAAGTTGTTGTTGATGGAGTAGAGGATGTGGTGGTTTCAGTTGTTGTGGATGTTGGATGTGTTGTTGAAGTTGTTGTTGAAGTTGTGGTTGATGTAGTTTCTGTTGATGTGGATGTTGGAGTTGTTGAAGTTGTTGTTGATGGTGTAGAGGATGTGGTGATTTCAGTTGTTGTGGATGTTGGAGGTGTTGTTGAAGTTGTTGTTGAAGTTGTGGTTGATGTAGTTTCTGTTGATGTGGATGTAAGATGTGTTGTTGAAGTTGTTGTTGAAGTTGTGGTTGATGTAGTTTCTGTTGATGTGGATGTTGGAGGTGTTGTTGAAGTTGTTGTTGATGGAGTAGAGGATGTGGTGGTTTCAGTTGTTGTGGATGTTGGAGGTGTTGTTGAAGTTGTTGTTGAAGTTGTGGTTGATGTAAATTCTGTTGATGTGGATGTTGGAGTTGTTGAAGTTGTAGTTGATGGAGTAGAGGATGTGGTGGTTTCAGTTGTTGTGGATGTTGGATGTGTTGTTGAAGTTGTTGTTGAAGTTGTGGTTGATGTACTTTCTGTTGATGTGGATGTTAGAGTTGTTGTTGAAGTTGTGGTTGATGTAGTTTCTGTTGATGTGGATGTTGGAGTTGTTGTTGAAGTTGTTGTTGATGGAGTGGATGTTTCAGTTGTTGTGGATGTTGGAGGTGTTGTTGAAGTTGTTGTTGAAGTTGTGGTTGATGTAGTTTCTGTTGATGTGGATGTTGGAGTTGTTGTTGAAGTTGTAGTTGATGTAGTTGTTGTTGAAGCTGTGGTGGATGTAGTTTCTGTTGATGTCGATGTTGGAGGTGTTGTTGAAGTTGTTGTTGATGGAGTAGAGGATGTAGTGGTTTCAGTTGTTGTGGATGTTGGAGGTGTTGTTGTAGTTGTTGTTGAAGTTGTGGTTGATGTTGAAGTTTCTGTTGATGTGGATGTTGGAGTTGTTGTTGAAGTTGTGGTTGATGTAGTTTCTGTTGATGTAGATGTTGGAGTAGTTGTTGAAGTTGTAGTTGATGGTGTGGATGTTTCAGTTGTTGTGGATGTTGGATGTGTTGTTGAAGTTGTTGTTGAAGTTGTAGTTGATGTAGTTTCTGTTGGAGGTGTTGTTGAAGTTGTTGTTGATGGAGTAGAGGATGTGGTGGTTTCAGTTGTTGTGGATGTTGGATGTGTTGTTGAAGTTGTTGTTGAAGTTGTGGTTGATGTAGTTTCTGTTGATGTGGATGTTGGAGGTGTAGTTGAAGTTGTTGTTGAAGTTGTGGTTGATGTAGTTTCTGTTGATGTGGATGTTGGATGTGTTGTTGAAGTTGTTGTTGATGTAGTTTCTGTTGATGTGGATGTTGGAGTTGTTGTTGAAGTTGTTGTTGATGGAGTAGAGGATGTGGTGGTTTCAGTTGTTGTGGATGATGGAGGTGTTGTTGAAGTTGTTGTTGAAGTTGTAGTTGATGTTGTTTCTGTTGATGTGGATGTTGGAGTTGTTGAAGTAATTGTTGATGGAGTAGAGGATGTGGTGGTTTCAGTTGTTGTGGATGTTGGAGGTGTTGTTGAAGTTGTTGTTGAAGTAGTGGTTGATGTAGTTTCTGTTGATGTGGATGTTGGAGTTGTTGTTGAAGTTGTTGTTGATGGAGTATAGGATGTAGTGGTTTCAGTTGTTGTGGATGTTGGTGTTGTTGTTGTTGAAGTTGTAGTTGATGGAGTGGATGTTTCAGTTGTTGTGGATGATGGAGGTGTTGTTGAAGTTGTTGTTGAAGTTGTGGTTGATGTAGTTTCTGTTGATGTGGATGTTGGAGGTGTTGTTGAAGTTGTTGTTGAAGTTGTGGTTGATGTGGTTTCTGTTGATGTGGATGTTGGAGTTGTTGTTGAAGTTGTTGTTGATGTAGTAGAGGATGTGGTGGTTTCAGTTGTTGTGGATGTTGGAGGTGTTGTTGAAGTTGTTGTTGAAGTTGTGGTTGATGTAGTTTCTGTTGATGTGGATGTTGGATGTGTTGTTGAAGTTGTTGTTGATGGAGTAGAGGTTGTGGTGGTTTCAGTTGTTGTGGATGTTGGATGTGTTGTTGATGTTGTTGTTGAAGTTGTGGTTGATGTAGTTTCTGTTGATGTGGATGTTGGAGTTGTTGAAGTTGTTGTTGAAGTTGTAGTTGATGTAGTTTCTGTTGATGTGGATGTTGGAGGTGTTGTTGAAGTTGTTGTTGATGGAGTGGATGTTTCAGTTGTTGTGGATGTTGGAGGTGTTGTTGAAGTTGTTGTTGAAGTTGTGGATAATGTAGTTTCTGTTGATGTGGATGTTGGAGGTGTTGTTGAAGTTGTTGTTGTTGATGGAGTGGATGTTTCGGTTGTTGTGGATGTTGGAGGTGTTGTTGAAGTTGTTGTTGAAGTTGTGGTTGATGTAGTTTCTGTTGATGTGGATGTTGGAGTTGTTGTTGAAGTTGTTGTTGATGGAGTAGAGGATGTGGTGGTTTCTGTTGATGTGGATGTTGGAGGTGTTGTTGATGTTGTTGTTGAAGTTGTAGTTGATGTAGTTTCTGTTGATGTGGATGTTGGAGTTGTTGAAGTTGTTGTAGAAGTTGTGGTTGATGTAGTTTCTGTTGATGTGGATGTTGGAGTTGTTGTTGAAGTTGTGGATGATGTAGTTTCTGTTGATGTGGATGTTGGAGTTGTTGTTGAAGTTGTGGTTGATGTTGAAGTTTCAGTTGTTGTGGATGTTGGAGGTGTTGTTGAAGTTGTTGTTGAAATTGTAGTTGATGTTGTTTCTGTTGATGTGGATGTTGGAGTTGTTGTTGAAGTTGTAGTTGATGGAGTGGATGTTTCAGTTGTTGTGGAAGTTGGAGGTGTTGTTGAAGTTGTTGTTGAAGTTGTGGTTGATGTAGTTTCTGTTGATGTGGATGTTGGAGTTGTTGTTGAAGTTGTTGTTGATGGAGTAGAGGATATGGTGGTTTCAGTTGTTGTGGATGTTGGAGGTGTTGTTGAAGTTGTTGAAATTGTAGTTGATGTTGTTTCTGTTGATGTGGATGTTGGAGTTGTTGTTGAAGTTGTTGTTGATGGAGTATAGGATGTGGTGGTTTCAGTTGTTGTGGATATTGGAGGTGTTGTTGAAGTTGTTGTTGAAGTTGTGGTTGATGTAGTTTCTGTTGATGTGGATGTTGGAGTTGTTGTTGAAGTTGTTGTTGATGGAGTAGAGGATATGGTGGTTTCAGTTGTTGTGGATGTTGGATGTGTTGTTGAAGTTGTTGTTGAAGTTGTAGTTGATGTAGTTTCGGTTGATGTGGATGTTGGAGTTGTTGAAGTTGTTGTAGAAGTTGTGGTTGATGTAGTTTCTGTTGATGTGGATGTTGGAGTTGTTGTTGAAGTTGTGGATGATGTAGTTTCTGTTGATGTGGATGTTGGAGTTGTTGTTGAAGTTGTAGTTGATGGAGTGGATGTTTCAGTTGTTGTGGATGTTGGAGGTGTTGTTGAAGTTGTTGTTGAAGTTGTGGTTGATGTAGTTTCTGTTGATGTGGTTGTTGGAGTTGTTGAAGTTGTTGTAGAAGTTGTGGTTGATGTAGTTTCTGTTGATGTGGATGTTGGAGTTGTTGTTGAAGTTGTGGATAATGTAGTTTCTGTTGATGTGGATGTTGGAGGTGTTGTTGAAGTTGTGGTTGATGGAGTGGATGTTTCGGTTGTTGTGGATGTTGGAGGTGTTGTTGAAGTTGTTGTTGAAGTTGTGGTTGATGTAGTTTCTGTTGATGTGGATGTTGGATGTGTTGTTGAAGTTGTTGTTGATGGAGTAGAGGATGTGGTGGTTTCTGTTGATGTGGATGTTGGAGGTGTTGTTGATGTTGTTGTTGAAGTTGTAGTTGATGTAGTTTCTGTTGATGTGGATGTTGGAGTTGTTGAAGTTGTTGTAGAAGTTGTGGTTGATGTAGTTTCTGTTGATGTGGATGTTGGAGTTGTTGTTGAAGTTGTGGATGATGTAGTTTCTGTTGATGTCGATGTTGGAGTTGTTGTTGAAGTTGTGGTTGATGTTGAAGTTTCAGTTGTTGTGGATGTTGGAGTTGTTGTTGAAGTTGTTGTTGAAATTGTAGTTGATGTAGTTTCTGTTGATGTGGATGTTGGAGTTGTTGTTGAAGTTGTAGTTGATGGAGTGGATGTTTCAGTTGTTGTGGAAGTTGGAGGTGTTGTTGAAGTTGTTGTTGAAGTTGTGGTTGATGTAGTTTCTGTTGATGTGGATGTTGGAGTTGTTGTTGAAGTTGTTGTTGATGGAGTATAGGATGTGGTGGTTTCAGTTGTTGTGGATATTGGAGGTGTTGTTGAAGTTGTTGTTGAAGTTGTGGTTGATGTAGTTTCTGTTGATGTGGATGTTGGAGTTGTTGTTGAAGTTGTTGTTGATGGAGTAGAGGATATGGTGGTTTCAGTTGTTGTGGATGTTGGATGTGTTGTTGAAGTTGTTGTTGAAGTTGTGGTTGATGAAGTTTCTGTTGATGTGGATGTTGGAGTTGTTGAAGTTGTGGTTGATGTAGTTTCTGTTGATGTGGATGTTGGATGTGTTGTTGAAGTTGTTGTTGATGGAGTAGAGGATATGGTGGTTTCAGTTGTTGTGGATGTTGGATGTGTTGTTGAAGTTGTTGAAGTTGTGGTTGATGTAGTTTCTGTTGATGTGGATGTTGGAGTTGTTGTTGAAGTTGTAGTTGATGGAGTGGATGTTTCAGTTGTTGTGGATGTTGGAGGTGTTGTTGAAGTTGTTGTTGAAGTTGTGGTTGATGTAGTTTCTGTTGATGTGGATGTTGGAGGTGTTGTTGAAGTTGTTGTTGAAGTTGTGGTTGTTTTAGTTTCTGTTGATGTGGATGTTGGAGTTGTTGTTGAAGTTGTTGTTGATGGAGTAGAGGATATGGTGGTTTCAGTTGTTGTGGATGTTGGATGTGTTGTTGAGGTTGTTGAAGTTGTGGTTGATGTAGTTTCTGTTGATGTGGATGTTGGAGTTGTTGTTGAAGTTGTAGTTGATGGAGTGGATGTTTCAGTTGTTGTGGATGTTGGAGGTGTTGTTGAAGTTGTTGTTGAAGTTGTGGTTGATGTAGTTTCAGTTGTTGTGGATGTTGGAGGTGTTGTTGAAGTTGTTGTTGAAGTTGTGGTTGATGTAGTTTCTGTTGATGTGGATGTTGGAGTTGTTGTTGAAGTTGTTGTTGATGGAGTATAGGATGTGGTGGTTTCAGTTGTTGTGGATGTTTGAGGTGTTGTTGTAGTTGTTGAAGTTGTGGTTGATGTTGAAGTTTCTGTTGATGTGGATGTTGGAGTTGTTGTTGAAGTTGTTGTTGATGGAGTGGATGTTGGAGTTGTTGTGGATGTTGGAGGTGTTGTTGAAGTTGTTGTTGAAGTTGTGATTGATGTAGTTTCTGTTGATGTGGATGTTGGAGTTGTTGTTGAAGTTTTTGTTGATGGAGTAGAGGATTTAGTGGTTTCTGTTGATGTGGATGTTGGATGTGTTGTTGATGTTGTTGAAGTTGTAGTTGATGTAGTTTCTTTTGATGTGGATGTTGGAGTTGTTGAAGTTGTTGTAGAAGTTGTGGTTGATGTTGAAGTTTCTGTTGATGTGGATGTTGGAGGTGTTGTTGAAGTTGTTGTTGAAGTTGTGGATGATGTAGTTTCTGTTGATGTGGATGTTGGAGTTGTTGTTGAAGTTATGGTTGATGTTGAAGTTTCAGTTGTTGTGGATGTTGGAGGTGTTGTTGAAGTTGTTGTTGAAGTTGTGGATGATGTAGTTTCTGTTGATGTGGATGTTGGAGTTGTTGTGGAAGTTGTGGTTGATGTTGAAGTTTCAGTTGTTGTGGATGTTGGAGTTGTTGTTGAAGTTGTAGTTGATGGAGTGGATGTTTCAGTTGTTGTGGATGTTGGAGGTGTTGTTGAAGTTGTTGTAGAAGTTGTGGTTGATGTAGTTTCTGTTGATGTGGATGTTGGAGTTGTCGTTGAAGTTGTAGTTGATGGAGTGGATGTTTCAGTTGTTGTGGATGTTGGAGGTGTTGTTGAAGTTGTTGTAGAAGTTGTGGTTGATGTTGAAGTTTCTGTTGATGTGGATGTTGGAGGTGTTGTTGAAGTTGTTGTTGAAGTTGTGGTTGATGTAGTTTCTGTTGATGTGGATGGTGGAGGTGTAGTTGAAGTTGTTGTAGAAGTTGTGGTTGATGTTGAAGTTTCTGTTGATGTGGATGTTGGAGGTGTTGTTGAAGTTGTAGTTGATGGAGTGGATGTTTCAGTTGTTGTTGATGTTGGAGGTGTTATTGAAGTTGTTGTTGAAGTTGTGGTTGATGTAGTTTCTGTTGATGTGGATGTTGGAGTTGTCGTTGAAGTTGTAGTTGATGGAGTGGATGTTTCAGTTGTTGTGGATGTTGGAGGTGTTGTTGAAGTTGTTGTAGAAGTTGTGGTTGATGTTGAAGTTTCTGTTGATGTGGATGTTGGAGGTCTTGTTGAAGTTGTTGTTGAAGTTGTGGTTGCTGTTGAAGTTTCTGTTGATGTGGATGTTGAAGTTGTTGTTGAAGTTGTGGTTGATGTTGAAGTTTCTGTTGATGTGGATGTTGGAGGTGTTGTTGAAGTTGTTGTTGAAGTTGGTGTTGATGTAGTTTCTGTTGATGTGGATGTTGGAGTTGTTGTTGAAGTTGTTGTTGATGGAGTAGAGGATGTGGTGGTTTCTGTTGATGTGGATGTTGGAGGTGTTGTTGAAGTTGTTGTAGAAGTTGTGGTTGATGTTGAAGTTTCTGTTGATGTGGATGTTGGAGTTGTTGTTGAAGTTGTGGTTGATGTAGTTTCTGTTGATGTGGATGTTGGAGTTGTTGAAGTTGTCGTTGATGGAGTAGAGGATGTGGTGGTTTCAGTTGTTGTGGATGTTGGATGTGTTGTTGAAGTTGTTCTTGAAGGTGTGGTTGATGAAGTTTCTGTTGATGTGGATGTTGGAGTTGTTGTTGATGTTGTGGTTGATGTAGTTTCTGTTGATGTGGATGTTGGACTCGTTGAAGTTGTGGTTAATGGAGTAGAGGATGTGGTTGTTTCAGTTGATGTTGTTGATGTAGTGAATGAAGTTGATACAGTTGTTATTTCTGTTGTTGTCTCTGTTGTTGATTCCTCTGTTGTTGTTTCCTCTGATGTTGTTTCTGTTTCCGTTTCAGTTGATGTTGATATTGTTGTAGTTGTACCCCTAGTTGTTGTTGTAGTTGGTCCCCCTGAAGTCGTTGTTGATGGTGAGGATGTGCTCTCAGTTGTTGTCGTAATAGGTGAGGTGGTACTTTCAGTTGTTGTTGTTGTTGGGCCTGTAGTTGTTTTAGTTGTTGTGGTGGATAGAGTGGTTGAATTTGTTGTCTCTGTTGATGTGGTTGTACCTCCACCAGTCGTTGAAGTTGTTTCAGTAGATGTTGAGGTGGGAGGTGATGTTGTACTTTCAGTTGATGTTGTTGAAGAAGAGATTGAGGTTGTACCAGTGGTTGAAGTTGGCAAAGTTGTTGAAGTGGTTGTACCTTTTGTTGTTGTTGTTGAAGATGTTGTTGTTTCCTCAGTTGTTGTCTCTTCAGTTGTTGTTTCTTCAGTTGTTGTCTCTTCTGTTGTTGTTTCTTCTGTTGTTGTTTCCTCTGTCGTTGTTTCAGTTTCAGTTGATGTTGATAGTGTTGTAGTTGTACTTTCAGTTGTTGTGGGAAGTGTTGAGGTAGTACTTTCAGTCGTTGTTGTGGGGCTTGTTGTAGGCCCACTTGTTGTGGATGTAACAGATAAAGTGGTACTTTTAGTTGCTGAAGTTGTTATTGATGATGTTGGTGGGGTTGGTGTGGAACCAGTAGTTGTTGTTGTTGTGTTAGGAGTGGAGCCAGTAGTTGTTATTGTGGTAGGAGACAGTGAAGTTGTGCTTTCAGTTGATGAAGTTGTTGTTATTGTTGTTGTTGGGGTTGGTGGGGTTGGAGTGGAACCAGTAGTTGTTGTTGTTGGTGTAGGAGTCGGTGAAGTTGTGCTTTCAGTTGTGGTTTCAGTTGATGAAGTTGTTGTTACTGTTGTTGGTGTTGGCGGGGTTGGAGTGGAGCCAGTAGTTGTTGTTGTTGTTGTAGGAGTAGGTGAGGTGGTGCTTTCAGTTGACGAAGTTGTTATTGTTGTTGTTGGCGTAGGTGGGGTTGGAGTGGGTCCAGTAGTAGTAGTAGAAGTAGTAGTAGTTGTTGTAGGCGTAGGTGAGGTGGTGCTTTCAGTTGTGGTTTCAGTTGTTGTTTCCTCTGTCTCCTCACTTGTGGTTTCAGTTTCAGTTGATGTTGTCGGTGTAGTTGTTGGAGTCGGCAAGGTGGTGCTCTCTGCTGTTGTTGATTGTTGTTGATAGGTAGATTATCATGTTAAATAGAGCAATCATGGGGAAATATAAAGTTAGTAGAACCCTTCTTCTTATTTCTCTACAACAGAAAGAACAAAAAAAGAAAAACAAAACAAACAAACAAAAAAAACAAAAACAAGAACAAATGGACAACTGGGGGGGTATTCCACGAAACCGGCTAAAATAGGCTGGGCTATCGCCGGTAAGTGTGGCTTGAATAAGCTGCCACTTTAATCTTAGCTGCAACTCGTTCCACTAACGAGGCTCAGCTGATTTTCAGAGACGCTCATTCAAGCCAGGCTGATCCAAGCTGCGGATAAGCGTGTGTCTGCGGTAGATGAAAAGCCCCGACATGTCGATTGTCGAAATAACCAAATCATGTCAAAACCGAGAGCGGAGACGCTTCCCTCAGCGGAGAAAAAACTCCTCATGGAGTCGTATGATGACTACAAAGTGAAATTCACATAAAAGGGTAACAGGGAGGCAATAATTAAAGCCAGAGACGCTGCTGGTTCAAGAATATCATGCTTATGTGTCAAATCAACACTGACTGTTTCTGCTGAGTTTGATGACCCTTTTTTTTCCTCTCACCCTAAAGCTCCTCACACTGCTGTGGCCCAGAGGAGATTGATCTTGATTAAATTAAAGCCGTTCAAATATATAAACTTCATGTGGTGATGTTTCGTTAAACACTGACTAAAACAGCAGAAAAAAACATGTATGAATGAGATGTCATTTCTTGTTAGAAATGATAGTGATACAGTGCTCTATATTTAAATAAGGAGGAAGACACAAAGTTATGTCACTATGTGGAATCACCTTTGCACTATCATCATGATCAGAATGGACCGCTGGTAAAGGAGGGTATTTCTATGGAAAATTGTGGCTGTTGTCACCTTTTATATCATAAGACAATTTGTGCCTTTATTCTGTTATATGTTGACTGTACTTTGAGGGAGACAGAAGAAACAAAATCAGATATTTTCAAATAGTGACCACTGGTGGGATCAAACCCACGCCAAAAGGAAAACAGGGATCGCTGAGCATCTGTGTCCTGCACTCTAACCACTCAGCCACTGACTTTCCTGCATCAGGGACAGACAGTCTAGTATCTGACATGTCTTGACCCACAGTTATTCCAGTCTAGTATAACTGGGGCGGTTCACCTGTCAAAGGATCACGCAGGTGTCCTAAAGCGAGCTCAGGGAGGACGGAAACCACCTGTGGAGCTGAAGGACAAAAGCTTGCTTGATCTTGATTTTCAGTATGAATACGGACCGTGAAAGCGGATCCTCATGATCCTTCTGACTTTTTGGGTTTTAAGCTGGTGTCAGGAAAGTTACCAAAAGGTCTCAGTTTATGTTTCTGAACAAGAACATCATCTATTACAGTTAAAGATTCATTTAATGTGACACCTGCAGTTCACAAGGCGTCTTTTAGAAGCCTGTCAGACCTTCTCTGAGACGCAGCTAAGGTAAGCCTGACGTATAGCCTGACCGGGACCAGGCTCGTCGCACTGGCTAATTTACCATGGTTACCAAGCCACGCTAGCCCGAAGCCTCGTTTGTGGAACCCAACTCTCGCTAAAGTTAGCGAGGCTAACCCAAATAAGCCAGGCTTTGAGCTAAGCCAGCTTCATGGAATACCCCCCTGGTCAAGTTGAGTAGAATACCATACCTGAGGTTGTGGTTTCAGCTGTGCTAAATGTAAAGGGGGTTGATGTTGGGCCAGCAGTTGTAGTCGTTTCACACGGATACATGGTCCTTTCTATCGTATTATTGACCCCACACACAGCTTTTATACATGTTCCCATGCCATCATCAGTATCGTAGATTACTTCCTGATATTTGTAGCGTTTTCCATATATAAAGCATGCGCAGTCTGGGGATAAAGAGAAACTTTGACTGTTTTTGCAATTTTCATTAATGGAAATGCGTATTATATAATGCAGTGAGTGTGTACGTGTGTGAGGATAGATAGATAGATAGATAGATAGATAGATAGATAGATAGATAGATAGATAGATAGATAGATAGATAGATAGATAGATAGATTTAGTCATCATTTGTTATTTAACACTTAAACTTACAGTGTTGATTGTACTTACAATAAGGATTGTATTCGCAGTATATTCCAGAGATCGTACAATTACTTTGATAAAAAAAAAGAAGTGAAATATTCATTAGGACAAACACAATGCTTGAGGGTTGCTTTTTGATCTACAAATGTTATTTTGACCATTTATTACATTATTCAGTGCCCACAGTGTGAAACATTTAAAGACTTTGAATTTTAATGATTATGACTGACAGTTTTTTTGATTTTTAACATGGAAGTGTTCCTGGTTAAAGTTTAGGAAATCAAAAATTCAGCTTGGAATTTCTCTCTCCTGTTCAAAATGATGAAGCATGGGGAACTCACTGAGAAAGAAAGAGTTTGAATCAATGCACTTCATGATGCTGGACAGTTTTATTGTTTGACCTTATATATATTAACTATATTCTATGATTGATACTTACCAAAAATGACAGTTTCTTGATGGAATCACCTCTCCAAGCCTGTAATGGTTGCCCAAGTCATCAAAGCAGCCACATTTCACCAATGGAACACACTTCATGGAGTCTTCATCAAAGTAGGGATCGGTAGGAGGACAATGGGGGTAGCAGCCTAAAAACAAAAGTGGATCTTTAAATTCTTATAAGGAATAGATCTGTATTCACAGTGCTTAACAGTTTGTCTCTTTTCCACACACACAGACATTCAAGTTGTCCATAGTGTATCTACACATATTTCACATACAATTTCTGAAAGTTCCAGGTTGTTAAAAGCTAAGGTGGACCATCTTTTCAGCAATGAAACTCAGCATTTTGTTTTTGGTTGGAAACAAAGTACCCCAGAAATCGGCTGAACGTACCCTCCAAGGCCGGGATGAGTTTGGAGCATTGTCCTGATGGGTTCCTACATGTCTTCATGCAGGGAGCACCACAAGGTTTGTAGTGCCATTCACATTCATCATGAAGGTTGTAGTAGTCACAAAATATAGCTGCAAAGGTTAGAGGTAGTCAACACTCTTATCTGTGTGTGTGTGCGCGCGTGTGTATGTGTGTGTTTGTGTGTGCATGTACAGTGCTTAACAAATCTGTTAGACCAGCAGCCAGTGTGAGGTGTTAGCCTCTGCTGCCCTGAATTACCCCAGACTTGTGATAATAAAAATGTTTCTGTTTCTTTAACGGTTAATCCCCCAGAATGTGCCTGCTCTTTCATCAAAACGATGCATTTAGTGCTAAAACAGAGTTACTGCTGCTTTCTATTATCCATGAATTTTAACACTTAGGGCTCTAATTTCGTAGACCAGGCACAAGCCCGGGGCACCTGCCCTGCGCCGGCCTTTGCCGCGCGGACAGGGCGTGACCTGCGCACTTTGCAAGTTTCCTGCAGTGCCAAGAGAGCTGCGCTTCCATGCCCCCCTCCGCGCAAATGGCAGAGAGGGAGGAGAAAAGCCTTGGGTGGGTTTAACACAGCAGCGAGCTGTCTTCATCAATCAAACCTCTCCTCGCCTTCAAATGCCCTGCGGCTGAGGCGCAGCATCTGATTGGTCTGGCTGATCCCCAGCACTGCGGAAACAGTGTTGGTATCGGAGACGGTCAGAGCCGCTGTCCCTGCAGCAGGTCAATGGACAGCGGGGCGCATCGGAGGACACGAAGCGCGTCAACGTGTGGGCCAGTTCCCGGGACAGATTTAATCTGTTCCTTTGTCATTAATAGGAGAACAAAATGAAGAGACAGTTACACAGCTGGCTTATCCATTCAGAATACTTTTGATCCACCTGCACTCCTGGTTTGTCATCGCCAAATAGCAGAACCTTTGGTGATATACTGTATACTCTCCTGGTGTTGTCGCCTCATCCTCCTTACAATAATGTACTCCATCTTTTTAGATCACGTTAAAAATAAAGACTAATGCCGCGGCCACACCAAACACAAACACGCAAATTTACTCGCGCGAATGGCCTGTCACGCGCCGCGTGAACGCCTGAGTCTCGCCGCTGGACTATTTTGACAAGCTGAGGCGCGAACATGCGAATGCGCGGTACTGTGCATGCGGAGTAGAGAGCTTGTTCATTTAAAGACCGAAAGTCCAAAAGAGCATCTGAAAAACAATGAGCTGTGGTTTCCAAAGCATGACAGGAGAGTGTGTGAAAGCTTTGGAGATCACAATCAATGCCTGCTGCCTCTCCCTGGTAATCCACCAGCCCTGCTTGGCTGTTCCCTGCGATCTCATCCCCGATCCCCCGAATCTCCGACCCCCCGTACCCCCGACCACCCAAACCCCCGACCTATGTTCCCGGAGGTCTCCCTGGGGATAATGAAGGGGTGGAGGAAAGAGAGGAGCACAGAGAGCTTCCATCTTTTCCCTGGCTCTGCCCCTGCCCGCACTCTTTCCTCCTCTCTATCAGGATTAAAACTCCGCTGAGGAAAACACAGTCGGACTCAGTGATAGCCCGTACAGGCAGATCCAGCTGGGAACTAATGTTTTCAGAACTTACATTCAAAACCTGTCTCCTCAGAGACTTTCAACCAAGCCTGCTCCTGTTTTTCCGGTCTCTGTAGAGTACACACGTCGTATCGTATAACTCTGGATGATGACACACCGCACAGATTGTTTTCTCCTCCATCCTCCGGCGGAGTTGGAGCCGGAGCAGGCGGCAGTTGCCCCCCAACGTTGTCAAAACAATGACGTCGTGGGGGAATATTTTGAACTCGAGCGAATTCGCGTCTACCGCCCAAACGCGTGAACACTCCAAACTCGCCGCCAGAGGCGAATTGGCGGCTAAACGCGTCTTTGCATAGACTATGTATGTAATCGCGCCGCAAATTCGCGTTTGGTGTGGCCGCACCATAAAACAGAGAAATATGGGAAATCACGGGTAAATCCTGAGTGACAAACATTTATTTTGTCTCTTTTTTCTTCGTCTTTTCTCTCCCTCTTTTCTTTGAATTGAATGAAATAAGAGAACCAGATATATACTCAGTATCAGATTTTAAGGCTGTTATTGTTTAATTGTAAAATTGTTGATTGCATTAAAATGTGCCTGACACTCTGGAAATCTGCCTCTGAGGCTTTGATGACGTGTGTGCACATGTGCGCCTGTCACCAAATTACAGCTGCGTGGGGTGCGCTCTGCTTTGTGCCGAGGATAGACCAGGTTGGAGCTGGCGAGCTTTCAGCGCACTTTTTTGGCACGAAATTGTCACTGCGCCAACATGAATCTGAGGACACCTCCCCCTGGTGCGCCGTCAACTCCCCCTGGCGCGCAGTCACACCCATCTCTGCGCAGACGGTCAACCATTGTCAGATCGGCAGCGCAAGGCGGTGCGCTGCACGAAATTAGCACTGCGCAGGGTGCACCAGGCTTGCGCCCCCTGCGCTGCACCACGAAATTAGAGCCCTTACTGTTTTATAAGACAGCAGAAATAAGTAAAGCCCATTATTACTCTTCGATTGAAAATTTCATTCCTGAACAGACAATATAAGAACAACAATCAAACTCACGGCACATTTTTGGACTTCTCCATCTCACGCAGACCCCAGCTTCATTACAAGCTTTGGCATAAGCAGCCACAGCAGTGCAGAAACACTCGCAGTCCCCACCAGTGTCACAAGCACAAGTGTCTCTTACACAAGAATCAAAGTAAGGACCAGGATCAACCTAGAACATAGACAAGTGGACTATTAGCATTTTTTAAAGGTACTGGATCACAGTAACTTTGTTTTGTGTGGTCACTTCAGGACATGACTTCAGGGGGTGAGGGTCTGTGCTTGTTATCACCATAGTTACCTGTGAATGGCATGTATCGAAGGTGGCACTGATGATGATGCTACATTGTTTATTTGACCAGGCTGCCCTGTAGCCGTTGGTGGCACAGGGGTCAGGGATCGGTTTGGCATTTGGGCAAGTGGATGAAACCTTCCAACTATTACCAAATTGTAGCACATCAGTGACTGTCCCCAGGGAGGGTGTGGTGAAGTCGTTCTTACTGTTGTCGTCATAGGTTCCACATAGACCACAGACTTTGCCCTAAGACAGTGGAGAATGAACATTTAGCAATAAGGCGCACATTTTTTTCTGAGAGCAGCTGATTACAAAATGAGGGATGTAACAGAAATTACAGGTCCCACAGATGGCATGAGCACTGCTTGTACATGTACTGGTCTTTTCTGGTCTTTCTGACCACCCAAAGCCCACCACTAGTCTCATTCACTCACCCACACACTGATGGCACAGACTGCCACAGTACGTGGCTATTCATGTCAACCAATCTCATTCATACGAATACACACACCGCTGAACAAGTAGGAGCAATTTGGGGGTTCAGTCATTTTCCCAAGGACACTTTATTATGTGACTGCTGGACCTGGGATTAAAATGAATATTGTGTGTATAACAGTGTGGAGTTACACAAGTGGAAAAAAAGATAATGCCCTTCTGATGAATGCATAGTCCAGTAACAAACACGTCTTTTATTTTGAATGAAGCTAAAGTTATAGAATATATGAAGATACAACTATAAAATGCAGGTGGTTAAAGACAAAAGTAAGAAGTAAAAAAAAAAGAAAGAAGGAAATAGAACGGACGCCCAAGAAAAGTACAAAAACCTCAAATTAATACACAGAAATAACACACATCCTCTTCATTACCTGTTACTCTTGCCAGATGGGCAAATTTTTGAGGAATTGACTTTTGCTAGTTTCCTATTTCTTAGTAATGTAAGGGTGCTATTACACTGGCCATCCGTACTGTGCCCTATGGTGGCTGAGAAGTGCAAACCAAAACTACAAATAGCAATTTTTTGAATAAATTGCACTGTGAATGCAGAATGCTGAATGCTGGAGATGAATGACTGAAGATTTTTCTGAAAATGGTTGAATGAAGTCCTGAAAAGCTTGCCCTGAAATGCTGAATGCTGAAGGAGCCTGTCATGAACTTCTGGATAAAGGGAAACAAAAAAAAATACATGAATCAATGGAATGGATTAAACGTTTGGATGGCTAAATTAATTCAAGAATCAAAGGAATGAATTTAAAATTGGAGAAAAATCTTTGAAAATAATGAGGTGACGCCGGGAAAATTGAGGTCTGATCTCTAAAATGCTGTTTAAGTGTGATACTTTGTGTCCTGTGTGTGAGTTTAATCATGTAAACCTATCAGCTGAGGCTCATCTGAATCCAGATGTTGTCATGGTGATCATTGTTTACAAAATGCCATCACTGTGCTGGTGGAGTCTGTTAATTCCCAAGACCTTAAGGATGAAATTATGGTGTCAAACTGCCTTCTATTAAATGGTAGATGCGGTCAGAAAAATAAATAGACCGTGAGAGTCCTGAGACCCTGAGAAAGCTGTTCATGTTAGTTTCATGTCTGTGGACATGGAAATGTGGCCATGACAGCAAGAGACAAATGAGTGATCTTCCACTGATCTCTGAGAAAAACCCTCAGGAATTAACATTGAAGTACATGAGGTGATTTTTTTTTTTTTTTACTTTTCCTGACAGTTGGCCATTTTGTGATTAAGTGCTCCTTCTTTTAGCTGTAAAACCACTTTGCCAGAAGCAGGACAGACTACCTACATTTTGAAACCATATATGTCGAGTTGGGGCAAAAATTGTGGCCAAGGGGACAGATTCTCCAGAAAGTTGAGCGCAGGTGTTTCGCTGCAAACTATATTTGCTGGAGTGTGCTGCAGAAACACGTCAATATTTGCAGAGGAGAACGTACCAAACAGGAAATCAGACACAAAAGTGATCAGAGCATCCATTCATTTTAAAATAAAACTCCATGTTCTGGCTCCCGATCGTAACTCTTATCAAAACTACGTCACTGACACATGCCCAGAGGTCATCAGCAGGTCAGACTCAGAGGAAATCTGACCTTTTGGAGGAGAAAAAGTTCATCTTTGAGGTAAAAAACTTCACAATTCTATTCGACACAACACATCCTTTCTATGCGGACACCAACAGAAAGGAGAAGGCGTGGGCTGAAGTTGCTGAAGTTTGGGGAGGACCAGATGAGCTTAACACACTGATTAATTACCATGAAAGTATGTTGTCATGGGTGGGATTCCTGCAGGAACATGTGGTTCTCCTGTGATCTTGTGATTTTGGGTATCTAGCTGCTTTGGGCGCTGTCCAGCGCTGCACTGCGCAGTGCTCCAGAGATGCATCCAGTGTGAATTGGCGCGCACCTCAAAACCGGGCACACGCTTTATGTGTGAATTGGGGGATAGAGGGCTGTGTTAGACCAAATCGACTTGACATAAGCCAACAAGTAACTAAAACTGTAGTTGTGTTCTCTGTGGTCATCATTGTGCTGACTCTGATGAGACCGTGCTTTTCTTAAACAGATGCTTCACGATGACATAGGTGGGCCATGCGTGTATCTTCAGTCTGGTTGGAGTAATGTGACCAGGGGCTGTATTGGCCAGCAGGGGGGGACAGGTGCTGGGGGGGCAATCGTACTTGAATACTCTGACTGTGAAACCAAAAGGGCCAAGGATCAACAAGCAACATGTCAGACACACCAGGACTCCTCAGTCTGCATGTACGCTACAGCGAGAGCGTGACATCAAAATATGGGGGGGCTGCTGCAAATTTAAATGAAGGCTGCAGTCCAGGCTGCTTATTGGGCAAATCTGAGACCAAATAAGCTAAACTGGGGCTCAAGACTAAGGATTTTTGGAACTGTGGATCAGAGGTTATGTTGTTTCTGCTTAAAGCTCAGTGGGCCATGTTGCTAGCAACGAAAAACTGTCCTGTTTCATCTAGCAAGTTGATGTAAGGAACTTACCTGAGGCTTGGCTATGCTTTGTCCTAACCAGATTCCATTCAAATATTGATTGAAACCAAATTGCCCTGATGTGCATGTAAAGATGTTAACAGCTGCATTCCTACAGCTTAAGCAGAAAAAATAACAATGTCCTGTACAATGTCCTGTACAATGTCAATGACGTTCAAACTTGACAGCTCACCTGGAACTTTGGACTGAGTTTGATGAAAACACTGGTCTTCATGTCCCACATGAGCAAAACCCCTCTCACGATTGTCACCACCATGTAATTACCCATCCTGTGCACTTTTTGGGGGAACACATTCCTGCTGCCTTCAATCACATGGAGCTGTTCATCTTTGAGGAGGAACTGGTTGTCCTGCGGGAATCAACATGAAAGAAACCTTCATTTTGTATCTCATCGCTGTACTGCAGTTCTGTAGAAACCATGAGCAGAAAAATAGTTTCTGCTTTTAATGGAGTTGTAGGTTTCCACTAGGAGAATAAAACATTTTGAAGTTTGATCAGCTTTAAGCACTTTTTTTCCTAACTAATGTATTATTTGACCAATCACAGACTTATTTGTAGCAAGTGGTTAAATGAGTACAGATTGTTATCAAAGTCAGAGTTTGTGAAAAAAAGTTAAAAGTTCAATCAGTTGATCCTGTGTTTGAGGCAGAGGACAACAGAAGTGTGATGCACTTACCCCAACCATGATCTTTAAGGTCTTGGAGCAGGTGGTGCCAGTGCTTCCACATGCTACGTTCTCACTGATGACACTGAAGCTTTTTGAGCCCTGACTTTGACCCTCATCCTCGTTGCAATTGTTCTGTACAAGGCACAGACACAGGATGAATCAACAAGCAGGTTTTTCTACTGGAGTTTCAAATGTGTTTATCAAGACAAAGGTACAGGAGCAAGTCATTGCTGCTTTTAGTAGTGAGCAATAAAAGTCAAAACAAAACAAAACAAAATCAAATAAGGTTTTAAAACAGTTTTGATGCTTTCTGATCAGTGTTGTTCTTGAAAAGAGTATTCACTAATTCTTAAAAAGATGCAAACAAAAGATAAATAAACAAATAAACAATGGTAATAACCTCAGAGAAAAAACAGGCTCTGGTGGAATTTATGACACAGAGTACAAAGGAAACATAGGAAAGACTGAAACATATGGATGTAGATTGACTATTACCACAAGAACAATGAAAACTCTTCATGATAAGCTATTGGAAAGACTTCAGGGCCGGGTCTACCCAGGCATGTATGAGGGGGCAGCCACAAATGTTGAGGGGGCATTGTGCTCCAGCACCTTTTACCATGTCTAAGGACGCGGTCACACTGGCCAACCGTGCCGTGCCTAAGCACGCTTCAGCCTTAAAGCACGTTTGGAATGGCCAGTGTGACCGCAACTGTACCGTGCTCAAGCACGATTCCCTTCAGTGCTTCGGCACGCTTCAGAGAGGTGGGCTTCGGCACGGTTTACTTCATGCACGAGCAAAAGCACGCGGACAGCACGTGCGATCCATTATGTATAATCACCGCAAGCGCATCTCTCGACAATCATTTTTAAAAAAGCGGGGTGTTAGAGGGCTGTGTCGGGCGAAAACAACTTAATATAAGTTCAAAAGTCTCTAAAGTTGTAGCAGTGCTCTCTGTGTCTCATTGTGCTGACTCTGATGAGATAGTGCTGCATGTAAACAAATGCTTCACGATGACGTAGGGGGGCTGTGCGCGTGTCTGATACCCGCTAAAGTCTGGTTCATATAGGGGTAGTGTGACCGCTGGCCGTACTCTCCAGCTGGGGAACAGCGCTGCAGGGGGGCAATCGTGCGTAAGCCAGTGTGACCGCGTCCTAACTGACAAATTCACTCACTCGGATGCAGGTACACTGAGCAAGTACCTTGTAAAGAAGTGTCATCTCAAATGCTTGGCACTTGTTTTATTGTAGTTGTTGTTGTTAGACTAAGGCTGGGCGATATGGCCTCAAATCAATGTCACGATATATTGAGCACCTCACCTCGATAACGATAAATGGAAGATAATTCTAATAATTCCCTTATATTATTAGTACTATATTATTCATATTATTAGTTTTCAACTTGTGAAAAGTAAGAAAAAAACTGACATCTCTTTAAAAAAAGTTTGCATTGCAGTTTTAAAAAAACATTCAGAAATAAATAACTGACATCTAACCCTCTCCCATTCGTCATCAATACAGTGCAGCGTAAGGGTCATTTCATAGTCAACGCAAAGGCATGCAAACACGAACGCACCACGTGTCGGCCTCCCTGTTTTTTGTGCTATGGGGGATCCCATAAGGTTTTTATTTTGGCTTCAAGGGGGGTCATGCAACTTTCATTTGTTAAGTTTTGTATGCTTTTTTGTTTCTTTCTCCAAACTCCACGTCTTTTCTTCATTGTTTATAGTGGCATGTTTATCCTCGCGTCACCAGGCTTGAATGAAAACAGCGGCCAATGGACATACACTCTCACCCAGTACCCCTGGTTTAATGCAATGGTTTAATCCAGGGTGATTTGATTGGTCGTAAAGTACAGTGTGGGTCGTACCAAAGTATGACAAGATGGCACGAGCCGGTAGAAACAAGTTTGGAGGAGCAGAACTGTATTTTGTAGCTCATATGACATTGCAGCTATTACCGGTTTGTTAAATGCTGAATGGCTCTTTAAAGGAGCGCTTTGGAATACTACAAGAGGACACAAAATGGCTGCAATGGGTCCATTTGGTTTAAAACACAACACTGTTCTACAGCTGGGAAGGTAGGAAAGAAAAAAACTTACACCTGACAGTTGATAATGACAGCTTTTATACTCACAGCTGTTTATTTTAAAGACGAAAAATATAGCTCCCAGTATGTCTTTATTTTGCAGTGTCAGAATCAAATTGAAGACGTTTCCAGATTTAGTTTCACAGTAGCTTTGTGAACTCAATACTGACCCCACCTGGCAGAGTAAGGTTTTATATATAAACAATGGCGAAGTCAAATACAGTGCTATTTATTGATGGAAATCGTCATCATTATTGCCCTCTTAACTGCTGGTGTGATTATATACAAAAATGTTGTTTATTGTTGAGGGGGGGTCATACATGTTTCTCCAATCCTTCGGGGGAGCATAACATTTTTTTTGGATGCTTTTTTTTGGGGAAATCTTAATCACGTCCCAACTATACCCCCCTCCTATTATAAACTAAATAACGATCAGCTCCTTATTAGCAATTAAGTATGTAACTACACAAAACTTAATGAGCGAGTTCCTTTGCTTCGCATTCAAACAACCGCTGCTGGTGCCCCGCTAGCAGCGCCCCTCCAGCAGATGAGGCTCTCGGCATCTGCCTTTACCGAGGGATAGCAGACAGCTATCCCTCACAGCGAGCCGGCGGTAGGCCGATGCACTGGGCAGAGCGAAAAGGGGAGGTTGAGCGGAGGCGAGAAACATGACACGAGAAACAGCTTGATGTATTTTATATTTGAGGGGGCAAGCAAGACATTAAGACATGAAGAAGTGGAGCGGAGGAGAGAGGCATGAGATAATAAAAATATATTAAATATAATACATTTTGGGGGATTTAGTTTGAGGGGGCACAACCTTGTGTGCTTAATGGCATAATTAAAGATTATTATAAAATACTGTATCATTAAAATCAATATGAAGGAAATGATCAACAAGCTAAAAGAAAAAAAAAAAAATAAATAAAAAGGAGGAGGATGAGGGGTTTTGGAGGTAACGCCAAAGGGATAACCATTACACGCCCATATACGTTTAACGATTAATACAGATTTGGATACAGATGGAGCCCTCTGTCTGTGCTCTGCGTTCATTTCAGTTATACCAAGGCGTAGGACAGAGTTTAGCCAGAGGGTGGCGTCTATAAGAGGAGCACAGTCATGGAACAGATTACCAGCACAGATCAGAGACAGTGACAACTATTTAACATTTAAAAACAAAGTTAAACATTGGTTGAAAACAAACCAGTCTTGTAATCACACATAATGTTCATTTTCTCCTCCATAACTGCTGATGTAGCTACTGAAAGCTTGATGTTTTATTGTTTTTAGATAGATTGTGAGTTATCTGTTGTTTACACATTGTGTCAATCTTGTTTGTTAAAACTGCGTGTTTTTTATTCTTGTGTCTTGTGGAAAGTGTTGTTATTTTACTTTGTTTCTTCCCGTTTGATCACCTGCCTTAGGACAACGGATGAAATCTAGCTATTGTGCTAATTCCGGCATATTTACAATGACGTGTTTAGCGAAATTGTTGATTGATGTGCACTGTCCTAATCAAATAAATGAATAAATGAAATTTCATCCGTATTTTTGTACGTTTCCATAAAGCTTACAGATACAGACCAAACAGAGCAGTACCACGAGAAACCCTGGCGACAGTGTTACTGTTACTGCCCGAGACACAAAGAAGAAATGACAGTGGCGGAAGTTTTACTGTGTATTTGCGATGTATTAAACAGTATGTTTAACAGCCTCACCTAACATCACCTCCTTCATCGCTGCTTATGGTTTTTCTTTTATGTACATTAATTTGGAGACCGAATACGTCATAGCGTTGAAGGCAGTCCCATTTCAAAAGCTGTCCCAAATGTGGCCGACGAATCCAGCCACCTTATCAGCTGCCACGAAGGACAGAGTCGGTGAATTCTTCACTAGCCTCACATATCCCAACATCCATTGCATGTGAACGCCGAAGATGCTGGACACAGCTGAACTCCAGGAGTACTGGCTTATCCAGATGTGAAGGATTTCTGGCAACAACTGTGTTTATTGAAGAATATTTTGTTTGACTGTAAAAATGTGTTTTTTGGGCTCTTTTCAAATTATATACTGTGGATAAACACTTCTTCAAAGAGGGATTATTTTTTTTATCAACAACTACGGATGCATGCGCAACTTGGGTGAAGAAACACTGCAGAGTATATTGGTTTGTCACCTGACGTGGGAGAGTTAACGTTTCTAAAAACTGAGCACAGAACAACCGTACAATTTGATGCTGATAACAGGTTGAATTTAGTGTTTAAAAACGCCAACTGAATGAATGGAGCTAAACGCTGTCTCTGCGGTTAAGATGTTTGTTCAGCTTTTTGATGACGTAGACAGATAATCCCTCCATAAATCTTCTCATAATTATTTTTTACCGGGAATTCAAAAAATACAATACATCATTTCAGCAGCTTGTATTTTATACTTAAACTCTCATGTAAATGGTGGTTCTGAACTCCATCAATAAAGAAGATAATAATAATAATAATAATAATAATAATAATAATAATAATAATAATAATAATAATAATAATAATAATAATAAAGCCAAGTAAAAAAAAAAAAAAAGTAAAAAAAACCCTGCTTTAAGTGTGTGAGGTTTTGGTTTACTTGTGTATAAAAAGTAGTGTAAGCCTGTGAGGTGAGGGCGGCACTGTGTGACGACGTGGGTGACAAACAGGAAATGCTCCGTAGACCAGACCGTCTCAATTCAGTTTGGCCTTTGTGGTCCACTACACAGGCTACGGAGGCTAGGTCCTCCTAAAGCTGCAGTCTCTGTTGGCTGAAGCCCCTGACTTTCTACACAGCCAAGACCTCCTCCACAGCCGCCATGTCTATTTTTGAGTTTGTTGTTTTCACAAACTTTTGACTCTGGGCTGCCACCTGGTGGATGTATTGGTTAACAGTAATGCTATGTAAAGGACACGTTGAAGTATGAGAGCACCGTTGGTAACATCGTTTGAAAAGGACGGATACATTTTCGTACAAGAAGGGAAGCGAAATGGGCCTGAAGACCATAAATGATCACTGGGGTGGAGGAAGAAGGTGAAATAATACTGAGCTGATATAAACATGCCCCTTTCTTTTCCTGAGTTTTAAAGCCAAACGGCAAGGGCCACGTTGGAAAAGGTGAACTCAAGAGCTTTGAGCCTCCTCACTCAAAGCTAAAGGGTGCCTGCCCATAATTCAGATGACCTGTGTCTCTGGTTTAGCAAACAGTATGAATAAACGTAAATTACCTGATGAAAATATCCACTTAATCACATGCTCCAATTATATCTGGTGCCAGACTTTATGATGCTATATCATTATTTGCCTTTACTGAGGTGAAGCCATTAAGTTATTAATATCACTGTCCACCTGACCATGTGCCACTATACCTGCACGAGTGTGTATTCACACTGTCCGTTGAAGTCAAACCTCTTATCGTCAAACGTGACATAGTGGCCGTCACCATAGACCCCACAAACAGCATCACACACGTTGTCGGTGCATGTGAACTTTCTGTTAGAGCAGGTACTGAGAAGGAAAAACACAAGAAAAACAAGGTTAGACAGGCATGTTAGAAATGAAACTACAGGTGTCAGAAAATCAACAAATTAATGGAAATGTGATTATTTTATGCCAATGTAGTGCAAAGACCTAATTAGTTTGAAACACAGCCTGTAATTGAAGTTTAAAAAAATAGAAAATCAGCTTCTTTTATTAAAAAAAAAAAAAAATGCAGATTTTTTTTTTTCAGAATTTCCTCTTCACAGGAACTTTTTCTCCACCAGAATGGGGCCAGCCATATGTTCCTGCCCAGACATCGTCACAGTCACAGTCATTATGAGGAAAAAAAAAAAAAAAAAAAAAGACTGATCAAAAGGGTTTTGGTGAAAGCAGAGCTAAAGATGCCGAACCCTTGAATTCATTTCTTTAAAGGCTGGCGTACATCACAGAATTCTCCAGACCTTCACAGATTCAGGGAGCACACACTTGATGAGGTTATGAGGTGATGTGTTATGAGGTTATTTTGTGCCATTTGAGACTAATTGAGCACAGATTCATAGACACCCTTTACACAGCCGCAGACTCTCCTGTGTTGAGTCTAGCTGTGCTACTCCTCCGCAGAACGGGACGATCGTCAGTTCAACGATGGCTGAAGACCAGCGGTTGAATATTCAGGTTTGAAATCACATAATACACATGGTTGTCTGTCCACTATGTTACCCTGCAATTGACTGCCAACCGGTACCAGGGGGGTTGTGTTTCATATGTTTTGCTCATCACTCCTCATTGTTGCTATGTGAACTTATCTGCTTGGAGTGATGAGGCTGTAGCCTGGGCGCCAAACTTAAATTATTTCTGCACTTAACAGTTAAAACATGAGTTGACTGACTGAAAAATGAAAAGTTTTAAAATTTAGTAAAATTTTGGCATTTGAGTCATGGAGATTAATGATACATCAGATGCAGCAGCAGTTTGTCTCCACTCCGTCACAGCATTGTGACAATCAGATAAGTTTCCATTCAAGTGAACAGCTGCGTTACCATTCAGCAGCTGCAGCCTACGGAGGCTGACATTGACCACTGATTATGTCACAGCGCCGCGTTGAAAGCTGTTCCATTTCAAAGCCCTCTCCAAAATGCAGCCGATATGAACAACAAATTCAGTGACTCTTTCATAGCCTCACATATCCCAAGATCCATTACGCGTGAACGCTTAAAATGATGGACACGGCCAAACTCCAGAAGGAGTCCTGGTTTATCCAGATGTGGAGGATCTCTGGCAACAACCGTGTGATTGTTTTTCTAAAACATTAAAGAAAAGATTGTTTTACTGTGTAAAAATGTGTTGTTTGGGCTCTTTTTAAGTAACATACTGAGGAAAAACAGTTCTTCTTTATAAATCTTCTCATTATGGGAAAACTTGATGTTTAAAAATTTAAATTCTCTGGGAAAAAAAAAACTATATTTCTTTTTAACATGGAATTCAAACAATATATTAGATCAACTCAGTACTCTAAAAAAAGCGATTTCATCAAAAACAGTTTGCATTTTTACACTTCCTTTTTGGGGGGGATCTAACCCCCCCAGCGCTTGTTCAGATTTTGAAAATGTCCGTTGTTTCTTAACTATTACATGTATATCCTGGTTCTATACTCTGTCAATAAAGAAAATAAGAATATTAAAGGAAACAAATTTTTAAAATACTAGTAAAAAACATCCTGTTACAAATGTGAGGTTTTAGCTCCTATGGTTGAAAAGTAACGCAGGCCTGTCAGGTGAAGGCGGTGCTGGTGGCGCTGAAATTGACAAACAGGAAATGCTCCGTAGACCAGACCATTTTCATTCAGTTTGGCCTTTGCGGTCTACACAGGCTACAGCGGCTGCAGCCTTCAGACACAGCTGATGTGTGGACTCACAGTGGGTGCGTTCCTTTGCAGTCTGTCTGCGTGGCTGCTCAGTCATATTGCAGGTAATATGCAGCCATCCTATTTTTGCCGGACACCAGAGCTGTGACGCATAAATTCAGCGAAGGGAAGATTGAGCGGGACAGGAAGTAGTGACCGGAAACTATCTTAAAACAGCCAGTGACTTTTAAAATAAAACAGACCGTTTCAAAATCAGTTTGTATAAGCTTGACTACAAGCAGACATGATGAGTGGAGCCAGACCAGGAGTCAACAGGTTTGAGGTTTTACAGCCCAACATGAATGAAGAGAGACTGATCAATGGAGGGGGAAGAGCAGGAACTCCTCGGTCTGTGACTTAAAGTCAAGGTTTTTTGCATAAATATTTTGTAAGCACAGAGATCGTTTGTGTATAATCTGGAAAATGCTGCAACAAACTGCCCTAATTTCATTCATTTTATCATAAAAAGAGGAAACATTTGACTTTGTTTTATAAACATTACCAGCAGAAAAGGTCCAATAGTAACTTAAAACTTAATCAGCAGATTTATTCAATGAAAATATTTATACAATTATTTAAACTTAAACTGATGTTCATGTTGTGGCTCATACTAACCAGGTGTTGCAGTCCACAGTTAGCACATCTCCAGCCTGGTAGGCATGTCCGTTGTGCACACATGGACAGTACCGTGCTTCGATGCAGCTTCCTGTTCCATCTGACACCAGGCCCTCGGGGCACATGCAGCCTGATGTACAGGTTGTAATGACCTGTGGTCAAGCAAAGCGGAGGGCGATGAGACTGTTTGAGACAAACCAAACTGGTACTTGTTAATCTTCTGTTAGGGTGGGAATGCTATGTGACACTTACACAAACCATGTCCAGAGTGCTGCAGCTCTTCTCACATTCAGTTCCAGCCTCTCCAGGTGGAGCATTGGTGCAGTCAAAGTAAACCATGGGGTACTTGCACTGTGGCTTATCTGTGTAACATGAAACGAACATGCAACAAAAAACAGAAACAGAAAAATAAAGCCATGTCACAACTTCCGAGGCTTGTCAAATGAAGCAGGGTTTTTTGTGATGTATCCTAAGGGTAAAGTGGGTTTTTAGTTTGCCTTCCTATCACAGGGGCACCTCGAAGATGATTACCTTACCTGCCTTGAAAGAGGTTATAATGATGTAAAAGAGCCTGAGCAAGCAGCACCAGGCCATCAGTGCAGTGCAGTGTTGGCAAAGTCAAGGTGTGAACCAGCTGCTGCTGTTGTTGAGATTTTTCCAGAAAGATTTGCATTCACTGCTGCTGTCTTAAATATTGTTACATTGTCTGCTCTCTATCTGCAAACTTAAAAGCAAGGGCACAGTCACACTGGCAACCCGTACAGTGCCATCTAAATCTCAGATGGTTTGGCCAGTGTGACCGTAACTGTGCCGTGTTTAAGCACGGTTCCCTTCTCTGCTTTGGCACGTTTCAGAGAGGTGGGCTTCAGCACGGTTTTCCTCGTGCACGAGCACAAGCACGCGGACAGAGCGTATGATTCACGATGTATGAGCGCCATGACCACTCCTCTCGACAATCATTTAAAAAAAGTGGGGTGTTAGAGAGCTGTGTCGGACCAAAACTATTTAACATAAACCAGTAAGTCTCTAAAGTTGTAGCAGTGCTCTCTGTGTCTCATTGTGCTGACTCTGATCAGATCGTGCTTCATGTAAACGGATGCTTCACGATGACTTAGGCAGGCCGTGTGTGTGTGTGTGTGTGTGTGTGTGTGTGATATGCGTTGAAATCTGGATCATGTAGGAGTACTGTGACCACTGGCCATACTCTACAGCTGGGGAAATACCTACATTTTGCTTTGTTTGGCCACTTAAACAAACAGCCCCCTGTCGCCTAAAGCCTGAAGCTGAACCTAAAGACTGCTGAATCAGCATTTTATGAAAGGGAATGCCTTGAGAGCCCACTCAATTTAACAAAAGAGTGGAAAAATGAATAGGTTTTTACCAAAACCTAGAGACAGTGGGGGTCTTTCAGCACTTTCACACATGTTGAAACCTACCTGGGTGGGGTCCTCCCGGCTTGCCTGGGCAGCTGAGACTTCCATTTCTGCAGAAACTGAGAGAATGGGAAGAAAAGCACACAAAAATGGTGTTAATGCTGTCATCAAGTATCAGGAGGAAGATGATCTTTGACTCATTTTGGGAGATTTGACCTGTACCCTGACATAGTTTCTTCCCCTGAATTAGAAAATGGTGCCAGCTCTATTGAAGAGTTCCTGAGTGCTCTACTTCTCTGGAAAAGTGTTTGAGGGTCCATGTGTGTGACTTAGCTTTTAGCACCCATCCTTTTCTGAAGTACAACTATGTGTTTACCTCAAATAGACGCTAATGTCAGGATAAAAGGTCTCTGGATACACACATGATATTATTTTCCCTGTGTGCTGCTGGTTATACTTGGGTTTGAAGGGTTTTTTTTGTTTGTTTGTTTTTTTTGCATCTGGACTTCTTTTTACGGTGGTGTATTGTGTTCCATTTTAAAAAAATACTGTTTTAATGAGACTGTCTCATACAAACAGTATTTTTTATTAATTTTGATTTTCTGTTTTTATGAACTACTATCTCATAAAAACAGGAAATTACTTATTTTCTAATTTCCTGTTTTACTAGGATACTATGTAATAAAGATAGAAATTCGAAACACAAAGGAGTTTCTGAAAATCTTCAATGGATGGTCTAGTCTGAGGGTGTTAATGTGGATGGTAAATGACTCCCATAACTTTAGCCTAAAACAAACTTTTGAATTAAAGCTGCTGTGAGGGGGATCTGTTTTAAATGGACTGTCTTGCCACCTGCTGGCCTGGAGTCTCACACACACTGTCACAAAGATGTGACTTTTAACCAGGCGTGTGTTTGTTTTGGAACAAATTTTCTTTGCTCAAGTCAACTTTTTACTGGATACAACGCGACAAGATAAGGTATTTACCAAAACACTTGCGTAGCGCTGTTGTTTGAAGACTGAGAACAAGCAAACATTCTAAGTTTGTACCGTACGTCAGTAGCCAGCTAAATGTAGCATCTACTAGCAGCCCAGTGCTCTGACCTATCTGGAGGCTAACGTGACAACAAGTAAACACTGTCAGTTTCTATGTAGTTTAGTAGCTGTTTATATGTAGGTCAGCTGACAGCCCGGTGCTCTGAGATGTGTCTTGACTTTAGGAAATCCTGGTCATGTCCTGCCAGTCATCTACCAATCAGAGCTACTGTAACCTCACTCTTTATTTTATTGATAGACTCTCAAGTTTGAACAGACCACTGCAGAATAACTGCTGACTGTGGGTTGGAGTCAACACTAGCACAAACACATTAGCTTCTGTGTTAGCCTTTAGCTTGTGTTTTAGCCTTTAGCTCGTGCTCTATCTCTCTCCTGTTTCTCTGTCTTCTGCTCTTCTGTCCTTTTTCTGTCTGACACTTAGGCTCCAGTGTCCACCATCACTACAAAATTAATCACAGAAATAGTTTTCAGCAGAGAAAAACACGGATCTCTCTTCTCTCTGCTAAACTTCCTCAGTCGGCATAGTGTTGTCACAAGCCGCGTTTCCACCAAGCAGACTGGTTCGGTTCGTCTTGGTACGGCACGTAATTTGCAGCGTTTCCACTGACTTATCCCGGGATAGATCCCCAAAAACCGAGACGAGCTGTCCCACTTTTTTGGGACCCTTCTGTATGGGTGCCAGACAGAACCAATCTGCTCTCGGAAGGTGGAGCAACACACTGCAGACTGATGATTGGTCAAAAGAATCGTCACTTACCCTGACAATGGCTGCATTTCTCCTGGCGGCATACAGACTTCTCTGAAACGAAGCTTGATTGTTCTTTGTATCAAAGAGCTACAGAGAGGACAAAATGCTGCACGTCTTCCATCTGTGCTCTTTGTTTACTGTGTTGCATTTTTCTTCTTTATTGGATATATTAGCGGGGTAAACTGTGTTGGGCAGCTACGGCGTCACACCACTGTTAAACCGCTGTGGCTTTCGGCATCTGGCTTACACACCGCCTACCATGAGAGGGCACAGTTTGCTGTGGAAACGCAAACAGGATCAGGCTTAACTGTACCAAACCGTCCCAAACCGTACTGAACCGAACCGGACTGCTTGGTGGAAACGCAGCGATAGAGACCTAGATAAATCAATCCAGTCTTGCTCGACTTGATTGGAAAGCTACGAAGTAGCATTTAGGGATAACCCATATTTGTGTTTTAATGTAAAGTGTGACCCTCAGCCGTTGATCACTGACACGCTTAGCTCAGCAGTTAGCAGTTAGCAGTTAGCAACTGGCACAGTCACTTTTAACTCCAGAACACCCCAGCTAATCTGTACAACTAGATAGAAGTTGACTCCGTGGTGTAGTAGTGTTTCTGGAAACAACTGACATTTATATGTTGCTTAGAGTTTCAATGTAGTGTTTAAAGAACACAAACTTATTTGAATGAATGGAGCTAAATGTTGCTCCTGTTGTTCAAATGTGTGCGGATATTTATGATGATGTGAAAATCAAAAATAAATACAACAATTGTGCTTCCACAAGATAGCTATCTCGTAAAAGTAAGGGAAAAAAATCTTTAAAGTGAGGGCAATATGCCACCGTACCTCTCTGAGTGGAGAGCAAAGCTGTGCAGCACTTATGAAATATTAAACTTCTTTGCCTCCAAGAATACTTTCTTCATTTTCACTGCGTCAGACCCACTACTGTTGGGTATTACCAGACCCTTTCATGCCCAACCTTTGACATCACCAAACTTTGTATTTACCAAGTGTGACTGTCTTTGATCACAGTTTGTCTAGCAAGGATGATTTCGTCTTTGTCGTAGCAGGGACAGTCTTTACTGGTCACACATTGTCCTTTCTCATTCATGTAGGTTCCCTTGAGACAACCGCAGCCATCCACTGAAACAAAGCTGGCCTGGCAGGAGAAGTCAATCTGACTCAGAGATCGGCAGGTACGCTGGCAGCTGGTCATGCTGTAGGCAAAGTCGGTTTGCTCTGGACACTTTTTATATTTGCCTGGTGGAGGAGATTGGAGATGAGTGCGGCATAAGGCACTGAATGTGCTTCCCTTCCTTTTTATTGCATGTGATCAGCCTGATTTCCAAACACCAGATCTACAATACCACACTGAATAAAGAAGGAAAGTCTTTCTTGTTTGCTCACCACAAATACTTTCCCGCCAGCCATCGAGGACTATTCCTCGTGTTGCGCAGGCAAAGACATACGCGGAGACAGCAGCACACATGCTCTTCTCATTGCTGTTACTGTTACAGAAGTCATACATGCAGTTCTGTAAGAAGACACAGCAGACATTAGGAACAGGGGTTTAATGTATTTGTCATTACATACTTGTTTGATCACACTTACCTCTTTGTAAGAATGGGGTTCAATGTATGGATGGCAGGCTGCAAAAACTCCTTTGGGATCCTCTAATACGGAGCACAAGTATTCAGCGCTGCTCCCTGAGTAGAAAACCAAATGATGTGATTAAAAAACAGAAAGACACACTTCATTTGGAGGTGAGTCATGGTTTGTCTTATTTTCTGTTGTATGAACTGTTAGGACAGTTAAATAAAGGTATGTTTGAGTCATACCTTGGTTGATGCCCTGGTTGCAGGGATGTGTAAAGCGTGCAGTTATGTCCGGACAGTTTGCTTTTGTTTTCAATGTGTTGACAAATGCTGCAGCAGTGCTCTCTATTAGACCAGCTTCAACTTTGAAATCATCATTAACTTTGTCGTTGAAGTTACCACACAACCCTGAGGAAAAGAGAAAACACATTTTTTAAACATTGGAGTAAATTTGGGGGTCGGAGTTTTCAAGCTATAATAATGTGGAGACATACCAGTAAGAGTTCCTTTGAGTGAAGCGTCCGCCATTATGAAGACCTGCATCCTGGGTTCCAGCTGGACCGCAATATTAACACCAGACTTGACAATCTTCACAAAGATGTAGAATGATGACTCTTTGCTTGCTATGAGCTCCGCTGCAGCAGTCAGAAGGTTTGAGAAAGTCAGTGTCACGGCTTAAGGACTCAACTCACACACACAACACATTACTGCTGGTCTGTAGATATCTACATGTTCAACATGTGATCATCCTCTATCACCTATGTATGTATATAAAAAGCTTGTATAGTTCTGCTGTAGATGCAGTACAGCGCTGTTCCATTAGATTTGGGCTTTAAATGTTTTGGGGGTTTTTAAACTTTGTTTCAGTCTGTTTTGGTTTTTATAAGTTTAGTTTTTGTGTTGAAGCTGTAGTCTGTAGATCCTGTATCTGTGATACAAACAAGCAAAAATCAATGATTTTGGAGTGTCGCCTCACATAATCCCGGTGCCCTGGTCGAAGCACCAAGTCTAAAAAGTCCGCACACACTCCTGCTTGTCAGCACGCGCCTGGTCGCAGGTAGCCCACTCTGCGTTACTGTGCTCACGCATGGATGGATTTATGCTAACCAGAGGGCTCAGCTCTTGGAATCAACTGTGTTACAGTGAAAGACGGGACTCAACTTTCCCCAGGTTAACGTCAAACAATCTCTTCAGCATTTATGGCGATATGTTTCACACTCGAGTTGTGCTCATGCTGAAAACATGACTTATTGCATATGCAACTTCCATCCCTCCCCAAAATGCAAGAAGAAAAACTTAGTGAGCATGCATTGTGACACTTACTACCCAACACCACAACAAACCAACACGTGAGGCAACCACCCACCTCACGCCATACAGTCTATGGTAATAACATATCCTAAGCTACGGCTGCTGCCAGGGAAAACAGTGCCTTCACCCTTGGAAACTGTGCCATCATTCTGAATTAAAATCACATAAGGGAGCAACATAATAGTGCCTCCCAGCTGTCAAGACACTTTCATCATCCAGGGACTCCATGTCCAACTTGGAGAAACACCTACAGGTACGAAGACAAACTACTAACGTCTGCCGAAATACACAGAAGTCCAGTAAGCTAAATGGCAGGTCTGTTAGCTTGCTAAGCTGTTAATAACCAGTCAATACTGTTACTCATGCCACTACTGTACTGTATAACTACTGGTAAACATCTTGGGACTGTAGCTGCCGATGCTGACTTGTGCTTGTGTCGGAAAGTAATAACATTAGTCTGCTAGAAACTGAATCACCCAATTTAAATATATAATATCGTGACAGTCATATCTGGATCAAACAGTCATAACATGTAATAAACACAACGTGATGTCCTGATGTATACATGTTTGGTATGTCTTATATTCTTCCTTATCCTCTGCATCAATTTATCTGCTCTGTGCTGTAAATCATAACCACCCAATTTCTTTCTCATGTGTCACAAGATGGAGCTCTGAATACATTGCCATTTCCAAACTAATTGAACTTACAGGAGAACGGTCACAGGGTGACATTTGTGGGAGGCTTGGAGTCACCAGGCTACACCCCACGAGCTGACTTTTCTCAGGAAATATACACTCACAGGCCACATTATTATCACGCCTGTCCAACTGCTTATTAGCGTTGTATGTTTTTCTAGAAAAAAAAATTTAAAATACCCTGAGCAGATGACACATTTTTATACTCTGTCTTGCCTTGCATGTTTGGTATTGAAGTAATCTAAAAGTAACTAAAAGTAATCAGTTATATAAACTTTAACATTGTGATACTTAGAGTAAGTTACTGATTACATTTTTAACAGGTAACTTGTAATTGTAATGGATTACATTTTCAAAGTAACCCTCCAAACCCTGGTAGCCGGCAGCACTGCTCGCCACACACTCTGCTGGAAGAGACATTACCTGAGCGCGCATGCAGGTAAACCAACACATCTACCACCCATAGCCTGAGACTGACCACAGTCCATCTAGACCTGCCCTAGTAGAGAATTTTCCAATGTGTTTCATGTGTCGCAGATATGTGTTGTCTCAAGCACAGACTGTGTGTCGAATGGACAGCATGCAAAAATACACAAGAACAGCAGCTGTCAATCATCGTTAAACGTGATGTAAAACCTTGTTTTCGACCTTGTATAACTATTGAAAATAAAACTTTCCAGAAAAAAGAGGACTTGAATACAAGATAGCCAAATGATGTCTTCAAACCACCACAACAATCTGATGTGAGAAACTTTTCTACCAGGTGTATTAATTTCTTAAATTTTGACCACAGCCCATCTGGAATGACTGGGGAGACAGATTATTTGAGCTGTACTGCAGCCAGCCACCAGGGGGAGCAGTCTTTATGGCAACCTCACTTCAAGCCGAGCAAGATGACGTCTATTTTTTTTTTTTTTTACAGTCTATGGTCTCAAGCCCACGCCTCGAGAGAGTTGTTGTCTTCAAGAACTTTACCTGGGCTTTTTTCAGACCCAGCCTGGAATTGTCATGACTTGGATTACTAAGACCTTTAAAAAGACATTTAGATGGACATATTTGATTGGTAAACAGTAATCCGTAACATTTGTACCACTTTTTTTTACCTCTTACAACATAGCATAACGCATGTGAGGATAAAGATCAGTTTGGCTCTGTAAGATTCTGTTCTTCACTTTGGTTAAAAGACAAGAACTGAAAGGGATAAAGGTCTTTGCAGCTCTTATATGTTCTGTGTCTTCTGAAATAAAACTGAGGAAACTTACAGCTCGACACTGGAAGCTCAGAACGCATCTGGTTCAGAAATATTTGTCCGGTTGATTGGATTTTAAGCACCTGGCATGTGGAGGAGAGATGAAACATTTTTTAAAGAAACAAGTTCAACATTAAAGGGATAGTTCGGGTTTTTTGACATGAACCTGTATGGCATCCTCATCTATAGTTATGTACATCAGCGCTGTCTTACCCCTGTCAGCGTCCTGTGACCCGAGATCTGGTGTGGTTTTGGTCCAGACGAAATTATTTGGGCAACATGGCTGGGGTCACAAAAATAAAGCTTTTTTCCTTTCAAAACAAATTGTGATCAAAAGAGTGATAAATTTGCATCACAAAACTGCAAACCGAAAAAAAGTCAGACTCCGTTACCGATTGGCACTACTTTCTGGTGCATATCACTGCGCCATGAGGTGCATCCAGCTGACCGGCGCGTGTTGTCACTGTCATAACAACTTAAAAAAGTTAACTATAACATGTCTGACTACGACACTGATGAAGATGACATTACATTTATCACAGAGCCAAGGGGATTTATTTCTGAACCTGAATATACCGATGCTGAAATTCGTCAGATGGAGTTAGAACAGGTGGAGAGAGACGATGACAGTCATGTGGCTACTGGAGCCACAGCTGGAGTCATCATCAACCCTCTGTGATCTTCTCACATACAACTGTAAAATCACTCGTTTTTTTTTTTGTTTTTGTTTTTTTACGTTTAATGCTTTTAAACTTTTAATCTCTTAAAGGACCTTTACATGTGTAAGAGTGGACTTACTTTCTGTCCAGACTTAATTGACGCTCAGCAGGTACGAGCCGTGATCATGTCACAACCATGGATGTATTACAAGAACTGGATAGCGTGGCTCAGCCTTCCACCATGTTAAGGATTTAAAGCCAGAATCTATATGGTCACAGCCCTACAACCAGCTTACAACTTACGTTTTCATTTTATTGTATTTATTATTATTTTATACTAATTTTGATGTGTCAAACTAAAACCCGCGACCTGACCCGCTTGTTATTTTTTCCACCAAGATCCGAACCCGGAGAAAAAAAGGTTTTAAAAACTACCCGCAAATCAGCTGTGTTTGCGGGTACTCGTCCCAGTGCAGGACTCCGCTGCACACTTCAGACAAGTGCACCAGCATTTGTCTGTCACTCTCTCTTTCACTGCTCCAGCTGTGGCTCCAGGAGCGACATGACTGTGATCGTCTCTCTCTCTACCCGTTCTAACTCCATCTGACGAATTTCAGCATCAGTATATTTGGGTTCATAAATAAGTCCCCTTGGCTCTGTGCTAAATGTAATGTTATCTTCATCAGTGTTGTAGTCCGACATGTTATCGTTAACTTTTTAAAGCTGTTATGACGGTGACAACGCGTGCCGGTCAGCTGGATGCACCGCTCGGCGTAGTGATACGCACCAGAAAGTAGTACCAAGCGATAAAGGAGTCTGACTTTTTTCCGGTTTGCAGTTTTGTGATGCAAATTTATCACTCTTTTGATCACAATTTGTTTTAAAAGGAAGAAAGCTTTATTTTCGTGACCCCAGCCATGTTGCCGGACTACTTTTGTCTGGACCAAAACTGCACCAGATCTCAGGTCACAGGACACTGACAGGGGTAAGACAGCGCTGATGTACATAACTATAGATGAGGATGCCATACAGGTTCATGTCAAAAAACCCGAACTATCCTTTTAATTTCAAGAAGAGCGTTAATGTTTTTAGGCCTTTAAACTTTCTTAGTGAACATATGGATGGTGGCTGGAGCATATTTGTGTGAAACTTACCACACTCTTGCTGTTTATGGCCACAGTTACAGATCTGAGGCAGGTGCTTCCATGAGTTGAACCACACTGTTCCAGGCCCACCAGCACCGAGAATAAAGAGCCATTGCTCTGTAGCAACACACACAGGAAATGGGAAAACATGAATGACTGTAGCATGAGAACTTCAAACAGCAAACACGGATCAGTGTAACAGCAGACTAATGACTCTACTTCCTGGTGGTGCAGTTCAGAATGAGCATGTAACCATCAGGGGCTTACAGAGATTTTTTTTTCAACTTTTTTAATAGGTTCCCTTTTTCCAGAGGACTTTTATTTTTCAACACTGAAACCACAAGACAGGTATGCAGGGGACAGCTGTCCTCAGCAGAGCAGAGAGGGACAGCTCGGCACAGTTTAACACATGAACTGCATCTGAAGTTTCTGTAAGTAACAGCAATAAAGCTCCATGATTCCAACACCAACACTACATTTATATCACTGTGGTTCCTGCACAGACCTGACCATATAAATGCCTATTCTTTCTGCTCTTGGAGTCTGTCTCTGTGCAACAGGCTGGCTCAGACCGCTGTCTCAGAGCACGGCATCATATCAGGGATAAAACGTTGGAAAACAGCGCTGCTTTCTCTGTGTTTTATTGCTCTTAAATGTAGATTATTTGACTTGTGACGAGTCCAAGCTTTTGTCCAATAGTTGTTCTGAATGGATAGAAATCAGGAGATGTCAAGAAAGGATGAAAAGCTTTGCTGCAGACTGCGGTAAAGAACGTGTTCATTTGCTTTATGGAGCTAACAGAGAGCGCACTTTATGGAAATGCCAACAGCTATATCCAAGGTGAACTACGGTCCTTTTCTGAAGACTTTAGGATTAAAGTTAGATCAGTTATTGTTGCTTCACAGACTCACCTGCACATATACCTCAAAATTCAACATTTCTGATGGTTGATTATCTGGGGTAGGACTAAATAAGAACTGATCTTTTGCATTGCAGCTTCAAGTTTTAAAATAACTTAGTTGATTCTGCATATCCTGAAGTTTTCAGCGCATATTGTTTGACTGAAGCCAGAAGTGGACATCTTCTTCTTTTATCACGGTGTATGGCTGACTGTGTGCTGCAGAGGGAGGTGCAGCAGGAGGAACATCGAGTGATTTACAGGCTCAGGAATGCACCACCCTCGATTATCAGAGGTCCCCAATCCACAATGTTTCAAAGTATTTGTTATTATAAAACTAGCAAACCGCTGGTTACATATTAAAAAAGTGTGTATTTATATATGTGTGTGCGTGTGTGTGTGTGTGTGTGTGTGTGTGTGTGTGTGTGTGTGTGTGTGTGTGTGTGTGTGTGTGTGTGTGTGTGTGTGTGTGTGTGTGTGTGTGTGTGTGTGTGTGTGTTGGGTTGGTGTGTCGTCAGTAACTTTTGGTACTTCTGCAGTTTCTCAGGCCGGCACTGGAGAAACTGCAGATTTTGGCGTCTCAACATTTTTAGACTGGATGTTGCTGCTTGGTCTGAACAGGTCAGGGAGGAAGGAAGAATTTGATCATCATCACTTTAACACTCAACAATTGTCATGTCTTTTTTTGATAATATATAAAAATAGATAAAAAATGAATAAAACCAAAACTCTAGACTTCTTCCTGCTTTCAGTAAACCCTGAATGATAGACACATACCCCGTGCTGTGCCTCTCCTGAGTGTTAAATTGTTACGGAGACATTGTTAAGTTACATCTGACTTTAGTCATGGTTGTCCTGACCCCATAGAGGACCCATACAGGACTTTTTACTGCAGTGAAAAAAGGGGTCCACGGTGGGTAAAAAATTACAATCATTAAATTTGAATACATATATTCAGTAATGACTTATGGCTTTTAAATTTCAATATACTGCATGAAGACGTAACTTGGTTACCTCAGCCTATAGCCTTGTTGTCCTGAATCCAGAGGTGCAGGACTTTACTTTGCAGAGAAAACTGAGACACCAGTGACAGAAACAAAGAAACTCTTTGGGGATCTGGGGGTTAAATTAGAGTAGACCAGACCCTTCAGAGTAACTCTTTTTGGGAGGTTAACTGCTACCTTCCTAAGATGCAACAATCACACAGTCTGGTGAACTGGTCTAGACAGTATCTAGGGTGATGGTGTGTGGTACCTTGGTGAGCACATAGGTGCAGTCTCCATGAAAGGTGTAGTCTTTTCCATCAAAGCTTTTGACATGAGCTCCTCCCGTCACAAAGCATGATCCTGCACAGTTGTCTTCTGTGCACTTCCACCTTCCACTTATACACACACTGTCAGCACACACACACACACACACACGCACACACACACACACACACACACACACACACACACACACACACACACACACACACACACACACACACACACATACGTAAAGACTTTTTTTTGTAGCAGCCATGAATGTATTCATTTACCTTTATAGAAAGCACAGACAAAACTTGCACAAAAGTTATTACAAGTGTTTTTCCTGGCTCATTTTAAAGTGTATGGGATTGTGGTGAGTAAAAAAATAAATAAAAAAAGGTTAAATGGGGGATTCAGGATGAATTTAATAAAACAGTACCAGGACAGATAAAGAGGAATCACAAATTGATTTGGTATTTGACAACTCAGCAAAAGGCTCTGTTCTTACCAGGATCTGCAGCCTTCGTGATAGGACTGTCCTGACTTGTAAATGTTGTCGTTGTGCACACACGGACACTGTTCCACTGTCACACAGCCACTTTTAGAGATGTCATCATAGATAGTTCCTGAGAAGGTAAGGAGAGATGGTCAACGTCACTGTCTTTTTTTACCTGTGAATGTGGGACAAGTGTGTGTGTGTGTGTGTGTGTGTGTGTGTGTGTGTGTGTGTGTGTGTGTGTGTGTGTGTGTGTGTGTGTGTACCAGCAGGGCAGCCGCAGCCATCATGGCAGTGGTTATCACATGATTTACTGGCCCTCGGTGTGGAGCAGGTGTCAGGACAGGTACTGCTACACTCCTGAAACACCATGTTGTGTGGACATGGCTCGTCTGTGGACACAAACACTAAGCTGTAGCTGCAAAATGTAAAAGATGAGGCAAAAGTTCCTGGCACTGATGACCAAAACTGCTTCTGCTCATTAACTTTTTCTCTGTGGGACTAACTCTGACACCAACTTACAGAGTCGAGACTCGAATGCAATTGTGAAAATAAACACAAATGTTTAAAATGTCTTTTTAATGACTGCCCCACTCAAACTAAGTATTGGGCTCCATGGGTTACTGTGTCGCCCTGTGGTAATGTGAACCCTGCCCCAAGTTTGAAAAGCACAGTCTTAAGTTGCTGAAAGCCTTACAGCAGAAGGTTTCATTCCTCCACTGTCTGGGTATGCCATCTGCATGGACACACTGTCTGGAGAACTCTGAGATTGTTTTGCAGAGCATGGCATTCGTGTCATTTCCGGTGAAGCACTTATCAGCCATGCAGACTTTGATGAAGGCTTGGGTATCCAAACGGTTTTTGCAGTCCTGGAATGGAACACTGTAGAAGATGTCCTCACAGAATTCCTGAAGACCGAAAATGAATCAGTGAATTACAGTCCCACACTGTCCCACACAGTCCCACACCGTCCTACACTGCCCCACATTGCCCCACACTGCCCCACACAAACACACTCCTTGTCCCACATGTGGCTTGTAAGCACCTGGTCACCCTTAATGCTATTAAAGATGATGATGATGATGATGATGATGATGATGATGATGATGATGATGATAAAGTGTGTCAGCCTACCTTTTCCACACAGCTCTGGTCAGGGCTTGGGTCTGGCTCCATACACTCTTCACCTATACTGTTCACCTTATGCATCTCAGCAAAGTCTGGCACCAGTATTTCAGACCCTGCAGTAGATGAAGGTTGAACACAGAGTTATGAGATTATTTCAGGAGAGAAAAGTTTTGGGTCCCTGTGCGAGGACACTCAAAATAAATTGCAGTGCTTCAGTGTGTAAGATTTTCCAGGGAGAAAAGTCAGCCGAGGAGATGGCAAGGATTGCAAGTAATGTCAGGGAGTTTAGGTTATTCTCATGTAGTGCTCTTGGGCTCAAATATCTTCTAAATTTGAAATGTTTGTTTCCCCCAAGGGATTAGTTCTGGTCCCCACTACCTGAGGGGTTTGTTGTCAGGTCGTCTGGTGAGAGAAACTTCCTGTTTAGATCGAATTAGAAAAAGCTTGCTGAGTATAACTATAACAGGTTAAACTCAGGTTATATTTGTTTTTCCTAAAGTAATATGAAGTTAAGAGCTCTCATTTATCTTAGTAAACTGGTGGAAGTAGGACAGAGGATTAGGGCCATGGAAAAAAAAAAGTTTTAAAATTAATTGTTTAACTTACATTACAAATTACATGATTAATCTCAAAATTTACAAGAATAAAGTCATAGATTTAACTCTATAGTTTTAGGCATTCATGAGAGTGCCTGAACAAAGATGAAGACCGTGGAGCATCTTGAGTTTTACTTTAGCACAGGTTTTCACAAATTTAGGATTATTTCTTGGCACACCAGCATAATTATAAAGAGTATAGAGACTACGCTGATGTTTTGCGTTGCCTTTCCAGTCCCCTTAAAGGGATAGTTCAGTTTTTTTGAAGTGGGGTTGTATGAGCTCTATGTGACCACTAAGGACATTAGACACAGTAGAAAGGTGTCTCCTCTCCCTCAGTAAGACACAAACTTTAATTGATGGTGACGAGGAAATAGACGCTAACAGGGAGAGACGGTACCAGATTCAAAGGCTATTTTCTCTGCCTACAAGAACTAAAATCAAAAAGTAATACCACAGTTTAAGAGTACGCTACATAAAATATTTTTTAAGTGCATTAAGTCTACGGAAATATAAACATTTATCCGGACCTAACTAACTGGTCATTTATCCTTTCGCGCAGCGCTAGTGTGCTCCGTCCCCCCTCCTCCTTTCAGCTGTAGGGAATGTAAACAAGCTATGCTTCGGGCGCCGGTTGTAGCCTCGTGTAAGTTTGATCAAGTAACGTAATTCTTTTGTTTGTACTCTAAGTATTGTGAGGCAGCGTAGGAAATTCAAAATGAGTGACTATGACAGCGACGATGAAGTTTCATTCACTTTGGAACCAAAAGGACACCTGTATGAACCGAAGTAGCTACACAGAGCTGCTACAGATGGAGACTGAAAGGAATACAGAGGAGACATCCACGGACACTGGACATCAAGACAGAGTCTGAAATACTCAGTGGTGTAAATGTCTGAGCTGTGACTCAATGCCCACAGATGCTGAGTGTTACTGCTGTCACGAGTGGAACTTGGTTACAGACACTCTTCAGGAATTGTCTGAGTTAGAGGACACTGCTGGCTCTAAAGCCGTCTGTATAACTCATCACACAGATTTCCCTGCTCTTCTGAATTCTGGGCCCTGTTCTACGTAGCAGGATTACTGCCTAGCGAGATAGCTTTGAGGATAGGTTCCAGATTCCCTGTTCTACGACACGGGATCACTCCTCAGCGAGGCGAGTCTCCATGACGACATACGCTGAACAGCTAATCTGCTCCAGGGCAGGTTAGGTTCCAGATTGAACTCGCGGACTATTAAAACCCCGCCCACTGACCAATGAGCCGTCACGAAAAAATGGCTTGTCCGTTCTTAGAGGATCCCGTGGACATCGGAGCCCGACCCACTCTGTTTTTCTGATGACCACCTATATGAAAGGTACTGGTTTTCCAGGGAGGGGTTGGTAAGACATGACACTTTCTACAGGTAGTTAAAGGGAATGAAGAACTCTCATTGCCTTAATAAGATCTTCACTGCCAACACTTCTGTTCCATGACAATATTTTATTGTCCGTCTTAAAATTGTGACAGGAATTCATGTAGGGCTCATATGGGCTACATATCACACACAAAAAAATGTAAACACGATAGGAATGAACAAATGAATAAATTCATCTAAGAAATAAATTAGGTATGGTGCATGTTACAGTAAAAGTGCATGGTGAACAGTGCTATTTCAGGATGATAATGGCACAAAAGATTTTTCTTTTTTTGCACTACACCACTACTTCCACCACTACTTTTCGGTTGCCAGGCGCTACCCAAGTAGCTGCCTGTTGCAGCAGCTCTCTCGTCTTTGTCCGTTTCTTGTAATTTCTTTGTCTCTTTTTCGTAATCTTTGTATTTGGAGTGGATCATCACTTTGTATGATTCATTGTTGGTCATGGACACCAAACTTTTTGTGGCTTCAGCGGTATTTTTTACTACTTTTCTCCTGTGTTTGTCTGGAGATCCTAACCATGGCTGCATTGTTTACATGCGAAATTAGCTGTTAGCAGCCTGTAGCATGTCAATGCTAACTAGTGTAGGGCTTGATGATTTCCCTCGAGCTGAGGAGGAGGAGGTGAGGACGACGTGCTGGTTCTCGGATGTGAGCTGGGAGGTGACGACGTGGACCTGTCCTTCCATCCATCGTTGTTGGGAACGTGGGATCTCGCTCCGGGGGATGGATGAGCTAGCTGTGCTAACCCAGCGGCATCGTGCTGTTCACGGACGTGGCTGACGGAGCTGACATCGGACGCCGCGACACATCGGAGGAGCTTCGCCTGCTGTGAGCAGACAGGATCCAGGAGACAGAGACTGAACAGACTGCTGGGGAGGCTCAGTCCTGGACCCTGTGGAGGTGGAGACTGGCTGGGCTGGAGAGTGGTGGACGGGCTGTCGTCATCTATTTTCTTATGGACATTTTTGCACTTTCTATACTCTTTCTTACTTTTGTTTTCTTAAATGCTGCGGTGACTCCTGAATTTCCCCTCGGGGATAAATAAAGTATTTTCTATTCTATTCTCTATTCTACACTGACGCATTTAGACTGTCAGCAATTTTCTGCCAGCACTCCTTCCGTGCTTTAGCAGTGGCGACGGTGTTGCTTTTAACGTTAATTACATGTTTCAGCTTCCTCATGATCACCTCCTGCTCCTCCTGTGTGAAGTATGCGGTCCTTCTCTCTCCGGCCTGCTCTGACGCTCCAGGCTGCTCCATGTTCGCGATTGGTCAGATGCAGCGGGCTCCGCCTTATATGTGTCCACGCGCTCATTGCCGAGCTGGATCCACTTATGAGGTTGATAACCAGTGTCGTAAAACCGTGTAGCGAGACCACCGGCTACCGCGCTCAGTTCAGCGAGGTAGCTCCAAGGCTATCTCGCTAGGCTGAACTTGCTTCATAGAACAGGGCCCTGGAGTGTCCTGTTACAGCAACAACAACAACAACAGTCGTGGCAGCAGTAACACTCAGTATCTTGATGTCCAGTGTCCATGGATGTTTCCTCTGTATTCCTTTCAGTCGTCATCTGTAGCAGCTCCTCTTCTGTGTAGCTACTTCGGTTCATACAGGTATCCTTTTGGTTCCAAAGTGAATGAAACTTCATCGTCGCTGTCATAGTCACTCATTTTGAATTTCCTACGCTGCCTCACAATCCTTAGAGTACAAACAAAAGAATTACGATACTTGATCAAACTTACACGAGGCTAAAACCAGCGCTCAAAGCATAGCTTGTTTACATTCCCTACAGATGAAAGGAGGAGGGGGGACGGAGCGCACTAGCGCTGCGCGGAAGGACACATGACCAGTTAGTTAGGTCCAGATAAATGTTTATATTTCCGAAGACTTAATGCACTTAAAAAATATTTTATGTATCGTACTCTTAAACTGTGGTATTACTTTTTTATTTTAGTTCTTGTAGGCAGAGAAAATAGCCTTTGAATTTGGTACGGTATGTCCCTGTTAGCGTCTATTTCCTCGTCACCATCGATTAAAGTTTGTGTCTTACTGAGGGAGAAGAGACAACTTTCTACTGTATCTAATGTCCTTAGTGGTCACATAGAGCTCATACAACCCCACTTCAAAAAAACTGAACTATCCCTTTAAGGCCTTTTTCCTGACCAGTAACTCATGGACCAGCAAATGGATGGACCAGTACTTATATAGCGCTCTTCTAGTCTCTCAGACCACTCAAAAACCTGAAGGAAAAACCTGAGTGACACGGAGATTCAAAGACGGCTTATCATGTGCAGATTGTGGGTCAGTGGCTAAGGTTGGATGCTTAGTGGTTTATGCCAGTGGTCTAAAAGCTTATGCCAGCTGTTTATGCTTAATGGCTTATGCCAGTGTTTGTGGCTTATGCTTTTGTCTTCAGTGTTTGTTGTAGTTTTCTATGTTTTTTACCATGTCTTTTAGTGAGCTTCAGTGCTTATTCTGTTTGTTTTCCTGCTGTAGAGCACTTTGGCACAAACTGTCTGCATTCAAAGTGCTTTATAAATAAATGTTAAAGTTAATAATCACATCTGCCCTGTTTTTTTTGATAAAGTTTCCCATCATGGCACCATGAATAATGGATTATACTCATTTTGTCTAACTTGTTCTCTTGCTGTGTGCAATGCTTTTGAAATGACAGTTAATTCATTTCATACAGGCCTGTCCATTCCAATGTGCCCAAAGTTTGTATCAGAGATAGTCCTAGCTACATGGCTATGGCTACTGTTAGCCTTGCCACCAAAGCCAGCCTGGCTAGTCACAATAGGAATTTAGAGCCAAAAGACGCTTTTGTTAGGACCAGGAGAGTAGGTGAAAGTTCAAGGTTTACACAAACTTTCCAGCTGTAGTCAACTGTCATAGCACTTCCCTCTGGAAATGCATGGCACTAACTTTCACCAACATTTTCCAGCCTTAAACATATTTTTCACACTTTTATTGTCCCAGTCTAAACTATGCCCTACAAATAGCAACACCCATTGGCACCAAACTGTGCACACATTTCAATCAGGACAAAAAAGGGCTCTGGTTTGATTGACCTCCCTTTGCAGGATTTTTTTCACAATTTGAGTATACTTATAATTGTCACTATAAAATTAGTACTTACCCTCATCCAGGAAGTCATTGGGTTCACCATCAAAGTTTCCACAGAGTCCACAAGTCTGGTTCTGGAACTCTTCTGGCAGTCTAATCTGTGAACACACCCCAAACACTCAGTTATTCAAGGCAAATCTAAAAAGCCTGTAACTTCTTTCAGGGCTGTCTCTCAGAGAATTCGAGTTGTCAACTGGACTTTGCAGTTAAAGAAAAATTCAGGACAAGAAAGAGGGTCAAGAAGCAAAAGCTCCTGATAAATAGGTACACTGTGATGAAACTGTACATTGATGATGTCTCTTCTCGGGAGATTTCAGAGTTTAGGGCTCAAAATGCACTGGGAGTTAAAGTGATCAATTTTAAATGAAGTGTGTTTGTGTGTTTCTACAAGGTATTACGGCAACTCAAGTCCATGGTCTCCAATGCATCATCAGAGTTCTGCTTTATCTTTAGAAGCTGTTTAAATGAAATTCTGTTAGTATGTCAAACAGAAATTTCAAAGACAAAAACTTTGATTTATTTAAAGTGACTCGTTCTTCATCTTGTGCCAGAGATGGGAAGTCCAGCTTGTGACTTGAGGGAACAACCCAAGTCGCACTTAGGTTGCGTTCACAGAGACTTTAGACTTCACTTGGACTTGTGCCGAAAGACTTGGTGACTCCTGACTAGTGTTTGGGGACTCGTAAACAATCACAGCTGAGGAAATTCTGATGAGCTTAATGTGAGTCCTTCCTTTTTTTAATGGTAACCATGGTAACCACTTGACACATCAGGTGTGTGCCTCGCAGCATCACGAGGCACACACCGCGGTATCACTTGTACATCTGACAGCTGCAGGCAGACCAGCAGCTGCTGCTGTACCATTTGCCTTTACATTTAGCAACAAAATTATAAACAGGACGGCACCATCTATAGAGCGTTTTCTTTATTTGTTCTTATTGTGGTCCCACTAAGCCGGATATAAGTGGGCAAGATGTGCTGAAACTATGTTCATGTTGGAAGAATACAGTTTCCTTCAAAGGAAAGCATTCATTGTGTGTTGTCTTCATGTTGCATTGCAATGGCCCATTAAATTTGATCATTTAACAAACTAATGAGTCCTGATACTGTATGCTAACAGACAGCAGTGATAATAGTACAGTTAATGCTCTGAATGCTTTTTGTAGATCTAGCTGTGCAGCATTCTTAGACCAGACAGCAGCAGATGGCAAAAGCTCATAAGACTCACTTTTTAGAAACTCAAGACTTGACTTAAACTCATGACCAGAGACTTGGGACTTGACTTGGATTTTCAAAAAAAAGACTTGTGAATATCTCTGTCTTGTACCAATAGTGACCTGGAGGAATGGGTTGTACTGACAATCACAGTTTGACCTGTTGGAGGGGCCCTAGAGCTGTCCAACATTGAGGAAGCATGATGCGCCCAAAGGGGGAGCTACAGTTATTTTAACCTCTTACGACCCAGCGCCCATACAGCTCTGCCTCTCAGACCCATGATACATCATTTTTTTAAACTTTGACCTCTTCGCCAAATTTAGGGACACCACCCACACTATCTCTGGGTGAAATCACAACATTACATCAATTCTAGTGAAAAATCAATGCATTTAAGTTCAATAACACTAATAACAAACAACTAATAGAGACCTCATGACAAAAATAACCAAACTTTCTGTCCAGTGACCAAGTTTAGTTATTATACCTATTAGGTATAATATAAAAAATGCAGACCAGACAGAACATGGGGTCTTAAGATGTTAAAAAGAGTTGTTAAGAAGTTTTGTTTATAATTTCCAAACAAACATAGACAGAATTTTATCTAGTTGCCTCAGCTGACCTGTGGCTTTTTTTTCCTAAACAATGTTGAAGTAGGTAGACTAGTACAAACACTTAGTTAAAAAATGTTGTTCCAGTAAAAAATGTGACCTTAAGTTAGGAGCTTAGGCTGAAAAAAGCCGTGTTCTATTTTTTAAGGAAAGTATTATTCGCGTTGATGAGATAGAGATCTTTAAAACTCATGTATCAAATATGACACGTTCTACTATATAAGGCTAGCTCCATATTAGTCCTCGCCCTGTGAAAATGGGAGCAAATAGAGTCGCTAAACATGATTGTACCTATTGTAAGTGATGAACCAGTAGGAGGGGCTCAAGATCTGTGGGAAGTTTGAAAGGTTCAACATAAGCTGAGGATGCTGAGGCATGAGAATCTGCAGCGGACAGCCATAGCAGCTTTAGGTGCTGAAGATGAAACTGCTCTTTTCTGTTGGACATTAAAGCTTCAAGAAAAATGAGAGTGAAAATGTTGTGTCAGGACTAACCCTTGCCTTATTTAAAGGGATCTCAGCAGCTCGCGTCACTCAGATTGCTGTTTGTGTTGATCACACTCACACACCTTGCACAGGTTAGCTGAACAAGTGTTAGTTTCTAGCATGGCTTATGCTCATTGTATTTGATACTGTAAAGACCATATCTGACTAGAATCTCCATGTGGCAAATATGAGCCGCCTGAGTGAACCTACTCACAGAGTTGGCCTGCATACTGGGCATGTGTATGAGAAAACGTCCAATAGTCTATCTGCTGTGAGAATGTGTTTCTTACATCCAGCGAGTCGTCCATGTTCCAGATCACTCTGATTCCCATCACTGAGTCAACAAAGATACTGGACTGGGTCTTTGAGACGTGCACACCATATCTGGCGTATGGCAGAGTTACCCTGAAGGACACAGTACAAATGAATGAAACAAACACAAAGAGATGAAACAGGACATAAGAAGAGTACCACCATGTTACACCTCTGCTTGCAAAATATTTAGTTCTAAAAACAACACAAGTGCAAAAACGCTTTGCAAAATATAAGAAACCAAGCTGTACAACTCTCTCAGGTTGGTCATGACAGTGAGAGAACAATGAAAGTTAGAGGAAAAATATATGAGAGCAGCCTGAGGAGAAATAACCTGTCCTGCAACCCGGACATCAGCAGCAGAGCGGTAAGAGCAGTTGGTGATCTTCAAAAGTAACATGGGAGAAATCATTTATCGTTTGGTGTCAGGGAGGCAGGCTCCTTCCTTTGACTTCCAGGTGAAGCCTTAAAATCTTTGAAGTCTTGCTTTGGACTAGTTCCTATTTGTGCTGCTGTACCCTGAGATAACCAAAGGACCAGACGCAATAAGCCACTGCCTCCCCCGGTCTGCATAAGCATCCAGTAGCATTAATTCATGTGACTCTATATAAATCTCAGGGGTTATTGTCTTTCCTTGTCTCATGATGAGTTCCTCTGGACAATGCTGCAGTCTCTTTGTCAATGTCTGACCTGCACGACTCAAATTGCTGCAAATATCATCACCAGTCATACTCATATTGCAATGACTAAAGCTTTTCTTGCTGCTATCACATGGATTAAACTCCAATAATTGTGTACTTCACGTTATCACTTGTCAAGTTTTGCATCATCCCGGGACATAAAAGTAATCTCTCTTTAAAACACAGAGAAAACTCCAGATCACCTTTTTGGGAGGTTCAATCTTCAACTTACGTTCTGCCATCGACGTCCACATCCCGGCTGCACAGCTTCACAACAACATTATTCAGCTTCATGATAATTTTGCTGATGGTAGGCATGCCATTTTCTACAGTGTGCCTCATGTGGATGTTGAAACTCTCGTAGTCTCCCTTGCAGTGTGAGACCAGCCTGTGGTTACAGCTGGATGGGAGCCTGAAGAATATTCCGTCAAAGTTCTTCCAGTTAAAGTCGCCCCAAGTTGTGCACACATGATCAATGTGAGGGCCATCCGTAACAACTGTAACACAGAAGTGATATTTATTATTTCATCATGGTAAAACCATCTCTTTGTCCAGCCTCTTGCCTGCGAGAATTTGCTACTTTGCTAAATCACTTTATATTTTATTTATTATTATTTCATTAATTCATGTTAAAATACTAAAAACCTATTTTTTGGTGTGTCATGTTTCAATATGTCATGGGGAGATGGAGGTGCTGGATGAAACTTATAGTAGTCACTCACCAAAGTCAGGTAGAAAGCAGAGGAGCAGAGTCACATAGATGAGCTGTGATGTAGATCGCAGTCCTTTGGTCCCCATGGTCCCCGGAGGACTTGACTCTGAATGAAGACTCTTCCCAGAGGATGTCTTCTTTTATATCCTGTCAGTCAAGGTGGAGCGACAGCACTTCTACAGGTAGGAGCAGAAGAAAGAGGCCGGTGCATCACCAATCCCTCCCTTACTCCAAATATCTCCAGTGTGGTCGACCTGTGACATTTGCATATTAAACTAATACCCGACAATGTTCACAAAATGATCACTGGTTTGCTCAGCAAACAAGTCCTCACCTCGTTCAGTGAACCCAGCAGTTTGTTCAATCTACAGATCACTAATAACTTATCTTATGTATGAAGGCATCAGCGTCAGCAGGCTCCTAAAGTTGTTTATAACTTTGTTAAAGAAAACATTAAAAAAGGGCAGACTATAACAGTAAAGCATTTCAGGATAAATGACATAGGATGAGTTAATTAATGCCTTGCTCTGTTTGAACTTCCACCAAGTTAAAGGTTAGACAGATCCTGCTATCTCTTCATTATGACTCAAGACAAAGGGTTTTGTGTTTTATGTTTACCAGAGTGAAGCCGATGACGTGTGGTTGATGTAACTGTCCCTGCTTGATTTGATAAGTGGAACATATTTCATAAAGTAAACCCCTGCAGTGTGTGAGCTAAAGAATACACCTATCTCTCTCTCTCTCTCCGTGTGTGTGTGTGTGTGTGTGTGTGTGTGTGTGTGTGTGTGTGTGTGTGTGTGTGTGTGTGTGTGTGTGTGTGTGTGTGTGGCTTTTTGTGCCAACATCAGAATGGTGAATGGTGCTAGAGAACAAACAAAAACAGTGTTGTCAGCTCTTTCTGTCATATTTTGGCTTTTTTGTCGGGATTATTCTCACTGAGTCTTGTGGATTTTATGGATTCTTCTTATTTCGATGTGTCTTAAGTATCATGTTAACAAGGGAAAAAAATGAGCACCCTTTTCAGTTTAATTATTGTTTGAAATAATGAAACTCTTAGCTCGTTTAAATCCAGGGTGAAGACTTACCTTTTTACAGCTGCCTTTTATTAGAGCATTTTTACAATTCATTTCAATATCTTGTCTTTAATTCTGTGCTGCAAATTTATCTTAAAATCTGTTTTCAAAAACTGTTTTAGAAATCTGTTTTAAAAATCTGTTTTAAAAATCTGTTTTAACATCTTTTTTATTTTTTTATTGTTTTATTGTATCTTTTTGATTAATCTCATTTTTTGATTGAATTTTAATTGTTTTCTATAATTTGTTCTGCCTGTAAAGCACTTTGAATTGCTATGCTGAAATGTGCTATACAAATAAACTTGCCTTGCCTTGCCAATGAATCGCTTTTACTCCCTTTTTGTTCCCTACTTCCATTTCTTCATTTTGTATTTTGAAACTTTGCTTCGAACCTTTTAAGGATCCAACCGTCCAAAATGTGAATTGTGTGATGATTTCAACTTGTTTTGAAAATTTGCCCCCCAAATTCTATCGCATCAAAAAAATGACTGTTTACTACTGTAAAATAAAGGTAAAATACTGGCAACACTGCTGCCAGTATTTTCACTGTTGTAAACTCTGCATAGAGCAGGGAATCAAACTAGGAACCTTCTTGCTGTGAAGCAACAGCACTAACCACTGTTTCACTATGCAGTTATTTTTATGTATCTTAATTTTAAAAAATCTCAGTTTTGCATTTTGAAACTCTACTTTTAACCCTTTAAGCATCCAACAGTCCAAAATCTAAATTGTGTAATTTTTTTCAACTGGTTATGAAATTTTGATCAAGTGTGTATTTTCATGTATCTTTCATAAAGATAATCTTGGCTCAAACACTGGTGTTAGGGGAAAAGACAGTAGGGTCAATATGACTGTAAGAGTCTCTGGTCTCCTAATCAGAATCACTCAGTCATCAAGAAAATGGAGCAGAATTATGAAAGGTTGAGGTCTTTGTTGTAAACAACCAAACATTTGCACACATATCATCACAGTCTTTTATGATGTACTTCCTTCATGCTATAGAGGGATTATTTGTTTATCAACAACAACAACGGATGTGTGCGCAACTTGGGTGAAGAAGCACTGCGGAGTTTACTGGTTTATCAACTGACGTGGGGGAGTTTACAACCAAAAACACATTTTAAACTAAATATCATCTCTTATACGGACGGTAAACGGACGGCTCCCAGGTTTGTGGAATAGCAGTGAGTGAACAGAAGAGATCAGCAAGTGGACAGATTTTGGGTGGACAGACGTTTTTGAGGAGAAATCCGTCACTGTCACTCGATGCTCATGACTGCATTTTGTTTGGACACTTACCAGACTGTGACAGACCAGGACGTGAACATGTGTCAGTAAATCAGAAACCCTCCCAGACCAAAGAGAGCACACAGACTGCTGAGTCTGAGACTATGTCCAGAGAACTTAATCAATTAATTAATTAATTTTGGAAAGGAAATAAAAAATTTTCATGCCCTTAGAAAAATAAACTCAAGGAAAAATGACTTTTAGGAATGGTAATATTGGAAAAATATCCTTTTTGCTGTATTGATTAAAACTATTTTTATGTCTTGATAGAAATAAAGGATGTGATGTTTTCAGGAAAAAGAAAAAAAAAATTCTACAGCTATATTAATAGTCAAGCTAAACTGCGTAGCCACATGCTAACCTGAGCTTCAAGTTGGCGAAAGCCATTATTTCTGCCATGTTTACTACTTGTCACCGAGCGTCTGTGCACGTTACATGAGCACACAGGCTCTGAGCGGTGTTTTGCAGATGTGGTAATGTCGGGTATTTGTTTGTTGTTCTAGTTATGAGACAGATCCCTCAACATTGACGCAGAAAAAACACGGTGTGAAGAGAACACCATCCCTTCCTGTTTCAACTTTAGCTTTGGAGTCTCTGTTGGAGCTGTGAGTTCATCTGGCTGTGCATGTTCACAGACTATCCAAAGAAAGGGCTAACAGCACTGTTTAGGGTGTTTTACAATTAGCACTCCTGTTTATGTCTCACTGAATGTAGTTTTGAGAGGACAAAGCCAAGTCCCTCTCCCTTTTTCTGTGTGTGTGTGTGTGTGTGTGTGTGTGTGTGTGTGTGTGTGTGTGTGTGTGTGTGTGTGTGTGTATGTGTATGTGTGTGTGTGTGTGTGTGTGTGTGTGTGTGTGTGTGTGTGTGTGTGTGTACGTCACCATGGTCTAACATGCCTCTTTTTGACAGAGCTGGTGCTAGTGTTAGTTCCAGACTAGTGCCTGACTTAGCGCTGGTTCTTGGTATTTCCACTGACAAATCACCAGCTCCAGCTGCTCAAAGCTGGTGCTAACCAAGCAACAACTTTTTGTTGGGTTAGAGTGAAGCACAGACTACATCAGAGGCTAGAGGCTACCGTGGCCAACAATCAGTGGAAAAAAGACAAGCTGCTGAGCAAGTCGTCTGTATTTTTGTGAGAGTTTCCCATTCAAAACTTGAGACAGAGGTGAAACTGAAGCAGCAGTGTTTGCAAGCAATGAGCTCCTCCATTGTTGCTTTGTGGGCTTCTGTATGGCGTGAGCATCCTCGGGTAGACAGTTACATATGCAGTGACATACTGGTGTTTAATGATAATGCAGTGACGTGGCTCAAATTTGGCTCCTTGCTGATGGAAAACCAAACCAGTTCTTATGAAGAACAGGATTAATACCAATTAAGTACCAGCAATAGCAATAGCACCATCCCAGCACCTGGTCCTATTGATGGAAAAGGGGCAACAGGCAATGATGCCATCCTTTGAGACAATAATGTCAACAAAGTCATGTGACTGACCTCAAGAGTCTAGCCAACAGCTTATAGATCATCACCATCATCAGACCTCAAGCTTTCCCTTTTCTGCTGCTGTTGCTGTTTTTGATCTGTACCCTTTAACTCTGAGGTTGCCTTCCGAAGTGAACAATCATTCAATATGTAAGTGAGAGGAAAAGGGATCCTAATCCACTCATGGAGCTCCAATGAGATCGTGAAGGCTGTGGCTTCTCTTGAGTCTTTGTAGATCCTACTGTGATGATAGGCTTTGCCTACTTCATCTTTGTGCCAACAAATCCAAATGAAATATTTTCTCTCTTTTGTGATATAAAAAAGAGAGAAAAAGAAGAGAAATCATTGATCTCTGAAAGTCTAATAAATACCCAACTCTGTTTGTAGAATCCTGTTATGTTGCTGTTCACTTCCACTACGAAGCAGCTTTGCAAAATCATAGCGTATACTTCACTATTGGGTAGTAAATACAAAGAGTGTTGCCCTAAGGCGGGGAAGAACTTTGGGGCCCATGTAACAGGGCTCTGTAAATAATCAACAGTGACTCAGTTCCTCAGTCCAGGATATGCATCCTGCGGTGCGATTTTGATTATGGCTGTGCTCTGTTGAGTGTTTGTGCTGTGTCAATAAAAAAACTATCTTCTGCCAAATTTGCTTCATGTACGTAACTGAGGTCAATGCTGGAAAGGACTTTTTGAGGTTGTCAACAAGTACGTAATGTAGCAAATGTGTGATCTGGAGCAACCAAAGTATCATCAGGGAAGCTGAGCTAGAACAAATATCACAGTGAGACTCGGCTACAGGACTTCAGGACCTTTCTGAATAAGACGATACTAGCGGCTCACATAAAGCTGCAGCCTGTATCACTCAGAATCAAAAGGTCCTTGCATTAGATTCATGTGTGCTACAGCAGAAACTCAACCTGCATTAACTGAGTAAGGAAAGCAAACTTGTTACTCATTTACACAATTTTCTGTTAACTTTGTTGAACTAAATGTGGATGTGGATGAATGTACAGTTCTTGTATTACCTAATTGGAATTTACTTTATTGAAATGAAAAATCACAAGTGCTACAAAAGCTTGATTTAAAGGATCAACCTTTTATAAATGTAAGTGTTTCAAGAAAACAGAGCCTATGCTGTATATGGCTTTATGTTGTAGCTAATGTGGGCATATAAGGATGCATCTTCAAAAGTACATTGATAAAGCAAAGAAAATAACAGAAACTTAAAGGGGCTGTGAGGAGTTTGAAAGTGATCTGAACAGTTTCCCTTCTCGATATATCCCCAACCACAATCCACACTTTAAAATGAGATTATCAGCACCAATGTAGGTTATTTAGAAATGCTACTTCATAGCTTCTTCACCACGCCAACTGACAAAGTTTAGTAGAGAGAAGAGCGGTCTGAGTTTTTCTCTGCTGAAAACAATTTATGTGATTCATTTTGTAGTGATGGTCGACACTGGAGCCTAACTGTCAGACAGAAAATGGGCAGAAGAGCAGAAGAAAGATGGACTGGAGAGAGACAGAGCGCCAGCTAAAGGCTAACACAGGGGCTTAACTTTTTGTGCTAATGTTGACTCCAACCCACAGTCAGCAGTTATTCTGCAGTGGTCTGTTCAAACTTGAGAGTCTATCAATAAAATGAAGAGTGAGGTTACGTTAGCTCTGATTGGTAGATGACTAGCAGGACATGAGCAGGATTCACTAACGTAACACGTTACAGACATGTCTCAGAGCACCAGGCTGCCAGCTAAGCTACATATGAATGGCTACTAAACTACTGTACAAACTGACAGTTTGCTTGTTGTAACATTAGCATAGGGATGCGTCATAGCACGGGGCAGCTATTAGCGCTACATATAGCCGGCTACTGACGTACAGTACATACTTACAACATTTGCTTGTTGTCGCTTTTCAAACCGTAGCGCTACAGAGCCTTACTGATGAATACCTTACCTGCTCATTTATTCAGTAAAAAGTTGTCTTGAACAACCAGTCAAAGAGCGGTCAAAGACCCTCTATTATGAGTACTAACAGGATTCAGTTCACCCTAGCCGGAGGCTCACTGGCGCCTCACCCTGGAGCCAGGCCTGGGTCGGGGCCCGCAGGCGAGCACCTGGTGGCCGAGCCTTTACCCAAGGGGCCTGGTCGGGCCAAGCCTGAACGGGTGACAAGGGTCCATCCTCCTGTGAACCCTGCACCTGCAGGAGGAGCCATAGGGGTCCGGTGCAATGTGGATAGGGCAGCAGACAAAGGTGGAGGCCTTGGCGGGGAGCAACTCTACGCATTTGTTGTCAGAGACGGGACCTTCAAAAAAATCAGCAGCTGGTGATTGGATGACTGTTCTGATTGACACACTCACCACAGATCAATCAACATCAAGCCACGGTATGACGTAGCTCATGTTTTCCGCTGCTGAGAAACAACAGACGAACAACAACAGGAATACAAGAAACAGCTGTGATAACATCATTAGACGACTGCTGCTGTTTTTGTAAAGTGAACTTTAGAATCAAAGGAACGCTGACAAGTACAAAAGTCTGCTGACGTCATGTCTGCTCGTCACTCCCGCAGCTCCCGCCTCTCTTCCCTGACTGGGCCAGTCAGAATCTAGCCCCACCTCTCTTTCCTGACTGGGCCGGTCAGAATTTAGCCGAGTGAATGCGTTGGTCATTGGAGCCTGGCAAGATGGATCTGCAGGATTTCAGAAACTGAATCAGGCAGGTCCGTCTGCTCTGCAAGGTTAGGACTCCACTGTCCTACCAGGAGACAATGACAGCGTGACTTGGAGAGGTGTGATTGGGAGGAACGGCTTGCCCAATCTGAACCACAGTGGTGTTCAGTTGTTGTACTCTGTGCTAGCCACAGTTTGTTTATAACTAACACCATGTTCGGAAATAAAGGTGTTCATAAGTGCACTTGGCACCAGGACACCCTGGGTCGCAGATCAATGATCAACTTTGTTGTCGTATCGGCTGATCTGCAGCTGTATGTTCTGGACACTCGGATGAAGAGAGGAGCAGAGCTGTCAACTAAACTCAAGATGCCAGGCAGTCCACGTGTGCTTTGTGGACTTGGAGGAGGCTTTCGACTGTGTCCCCCAAAGTATCTCAGATTCAGATTCAGATTCCTTTATTTGCCATTTGTGTAAATTAACACATAGGAATTTGTGTTGGTGACAACATGTGTGTATTTGCAAACAGGTACTTTTTTCACAAATAAACAGTCCAAAAACAAATAAACAACAAAGAACAAGCACTACAGTGCAAAAAGAGTGGCATAAATAAATATAAAGTAAATATAAAGTGCAGTGCAAAGGACCAGTGTATGACTATAAATCTGAAATCAGTGACACTGAGGGGCGGGGAGGGGGGGCAGAGTCATTGACCAGCCTGGCGGCTGAGGGGAAGAAACTGAGTCTGTGGCGTGCTCTAAGAGCCATCGGCAGGCGCAGCCTTCTACCAGAGGGTAGCAGGGTGAACAGACCATGGCCAGGATGTGAGGGGTCAGCCATAATCTTTCTAGCTCTTCTCAGTGCTCTGGAGTCATGGAGGGACTTCAGAGAGGGCAGGGGGCAGCCTATCACCTTCTCAGCCGTGCGTATCACCCGCTGCAGCTTAGCGAGATCTTTCGCCGCCGCAGCGTGGAACCAGGTGATGATGGAGTGGGTGATGATGGACTCTATGATGGCTGTGTAAAACTGGGCCATCATGGTCCTGGACAGCTTGTGTTTCCTCAGCTGCCTAAGAAAGTACAGCCACTTCTGGGCCTTTTTCAGGAGGGCAATGGTGTTCAATCCCACTTTAAGTCCCGTGTGATGGTAATGCCCAGGAAGCGGCACGACTCTACTGACTCCACCTGAGTGTCTCCCAGCATGAGAGGACGGAGCTGGGCTGCTTTCCTCCTGAAGTCCACCCACATCTCCACTGTTTTAAGAGCGTTAAGCTCCAAGTTGTGATGTCTGCACCAACTCTTGCACCAATCTTGTGGGGTGTGCTCCGTGAATATGGAGTCGATGGCCCGTTGTTACAGGTTGTCGGGCGTAACCAACTGGTAGGAGACCCCTTGATGGACCCAGAACACGGTCCCAGCCCATCTTTTGACTGGGCTGGGAACATCTTAGTATCCCGTCAGAGGAACTGGAGGAAGTGTCAGGGGACAGGGATCTTCACTGATGGCACTGCTGCCCCCGCGACCCGGGTCTGATAAGTGGTGGAAAATGAGATGAGATATGAAAGAAAATGAGTTCCAAGACAAACATACCCCTGATTAAAAGTCTCATTTTTCACCTCAGTATGTGTGAGACTTCAGGCCAAAAGGTGAAGAGGCGGTCCAATTAAGACAGATCTTTCATCTTCAATGCTAATGAGAAAATGTGCTGCAAAATGCAAAAACAGCGGCAATACCAGTTTCAATCTTTTTAATGCTATCACTACATATTGAATCTATTTTGCTTTGAAATTACATAGTTATTCTTTGTAATTGCTGTGTAATTTGTGTCATGTGAGGTCTAAGGACTACCAAGAGGACCAATTATAGTTCCAAAATTTTTCTGATTATAAATATCATTTCATTACAATCAAGGTGATTAATGCAAGTTGACCATCCATGACTGAAGAGAATGGTACAGGTGGACTGGGTACTGAAAGTGCCGCCACACTTAATGAAAGCAGAACCCCCACACACTTTATTTACTGTCCCCCACACTCTATTCATTTCCCCCCACACTTATTCATTGTCACCCACACTTTATTCATTGTCCCTGACTCTTTATTTAGTGTCCCCCACACTTTATTCATTGTCCCCCACACTTTATTCATTGTCCCCCACACTTTATTTGTTGTCCCCCACACTTGATTCATTATCCCCGACACGTTATATATTGCCCCCAACACTTAATTCATTATTCCTCACACTTTATTTATTGTCCCACACACTTTATCCTCTAAGTTCTGGTTCAAGTACAAGCTACAAGCTTTCATGTTTAAAAATAAAGAAAAGAGCTTGCAACAGCTGTTCAAACTTTTGTTTCTCTCCTGTGTCCATTTGTACTGTCAGTTGTCGGCTCTCAGGAGTTGAGTCACAGTTACAGTTTTAGAAGGGGATCTGAAAAATTGTGAGAATGTTCGCATAGAAGGTTATCGAGCATCATTCTGGGAACTCCTTCGAGTTCGTCTATCGCAATGTCAGTCCACACCTCGACCTGTTTGATTGCTGCCTTGCCCTTTTTGAGCAGCGGCTTGTAGGTGGGGGTGAGAAGGATAGTATTGAGATCAGAGGAGCCAAGAGGAGGTAATGCAGCAGATTTGTAAGCACCCTTAATTGAACCATAACATAAATCTATGGTTTTGTCCATTCTGGTGGGGCATAAAATGTACTGATAAAAATTGCTCATTGATTTAAGGTAACAGTGGTTAAAATCACCAAGAATGAAACAAGGTGCATCAGGACAGAGGGACTGAAGCTTGTGTGTAACCTTGGAAATAGTTGACATCGCATTGTTTGCGTTAGCTGTAGGATGAATGTACACAACAATCAAAAATATTTGGGATATGTTCGCGCTGGAGGTAAAAAGGGCGCACAGAAACTGACAGCAGCTCAATGTCCGCAGTGCATATTGTCTCTCTGACAGTGATGTTCCTACACCACTGCTCATTAACATAAAGGCACACCCCTCCTCCCTGGGATTTCCCTGTGACGTCAGGGTCTCTGTCCAGTCGGATCGGCGCACCAAAGCCACTGAGTGATAATTCATACTCCAGGTCAGTTGAAGTAAGCCAGGTTTTGGTGAAGGCCAACACGCACGCATTCCTAAATTTCTCCAGGTGGATGACATTGGCCTGGAGCTCATCAACCTTATTTCTGATGGACTGGGCGTTGCCGAGAAGTATAGAGGGGAGTGGTATACAGTGGCGTTTCAGATGCTTCGACCTCCGTCTAAATCCTCCTCGCTTCCCCCGTTTTCGTGTTTTTGTTTCCTTTTTTCCCTAATCTGATCTATATGTTCAGGGGACTGGTAGAGGGTGTCGGCTGCCAAACGGTCCTCCACAAACACGTACAAAGGAGTCGGTAGCCGCTGGTGATGGTGTCTCAGGCTCAGTAAAAAAGACCTAGAGTACTGGATCCTGCCTGTAGGCTCACGGCAAGGATCATGCAGACACTGAGCCACAGCAAACAATGTCTATAATATAATCATATAAAGGAGCTCCATTATTGAAGAATAGAGCTTCGGAAGTGCAGGGGATTTACAGTCTAAAAGTTTGGTTTGGTTAATTTCTTACAACAACGTACACCAACACAAAACAATAAACTGGACAGACCACTCCAACACTACCTGTTGCCACACGCGCAGCGCCAGAATATCATGACATTCAAGAGAAGGGCATTAGTTTGGTTAGACCAGAAAAAATAATGACAGGGTCTTTAACCACAAAGTGCTTTATCCTGTCTTTGGTCAGAATGTAACTGGCTGACCAGCTGGTTATGTCCCACAGCTGGGTTTCGGGGGATGATCAGTGTACCCATCGTGTCTAAATTTACCTGTGGGAGCTTCCGTCTTCCCCTGAGCACTTCAGTGGCTAATGCAGAGGCAATGTCAGAGAAGCAGTTTGGACACAGTTGGAATCTGAATCCATCAAAAACACAAACAATCCTCACACATTAGAATATATCCAAACGTCTGTGTGTGTGTGTGTGTGTGTGTGTGTGTGTGTGTGTGTGTGTGTGTGTGTGTGTGTGTGTGTGTGTGTGTGTGTGTTTGTTTACTTTTATTTCATCCTTCCAGACAGGATGCATTGTCAACCCCAAGCCTCCACTTGGACAGTTCTGATTGGTCTGCTATCCAGTCCCAGGCACCAATCACAGAGACACAAACACTGGCTGAGGCTCACAGGACCTGACCTGCAGCAAAGGCTCCTGTTAGCTTTCATCAAACCAACGACAGAAATATCTATCACCACGAAACTGTTTAGTGGTTTATGACACCATAAAACTGTTCACATTACGCCGTTCTGTGTGTTTGAAAACATGAACCGTGTGTACCAAGTCAACCAAGTCAGCCAGTCAATCAATCTTTATTTATACAGCACCAAATCACAACAAATGTTATCCCAAGACACTTCACTAAACATGAGCAGCTCTAGACCTGTTAAAATGAAAACTCTTTATTTCATTAACAGAGACCCAACATTAAGACAAGAAAAGTCTGATCTCATCCTCACAACCATGAGCACAGACCTCTGCAGTGTCTAGCAAGTTACAATGGCGTTGCTCTTTGTCCTGTGCCCAAGCACCCATCTGTGCTTCATCTGTGTACCATCTTGTGTCACTATGATTGTGTTTGTCCTTCTCCTTGTCACATCCGTAATCCTGGATGTTTAGAATAGCTTCCCTGTTATGACTAGCAAACAAGCAGTGAGTTATAGCACGCATGCCTGTTTGTGTTCACACAGCGTATCAATGATTTTCAGGTCAATTGTTTAACGTTATTCCACTCAGAGAGCTCTGTTCTTTTTTTCCTTGGATGACACAGCAACATGAAGTTAAGTCAATACATCATCACTCTATATCTCTAAAAATATGCTGATTTAACTCCTGGATCTCTGCTGATCTTTGCTCAAATGATACGAAAATCTGCACGTACCTTCTTTGGATACTTGCTCTCCAGCACTCAGGCATTGGCTTTTGCAATTTTTTTACCCTGTGTAGTTTACAAACCATAGCTAAGTCTCAAAGATCAAGTACAGAGACTATTAATGAACTCTTGGATAAGTTTAGCAGGGAATTTTCATGTCATGGATGCTGGTGCACCTCTAAAAACCAGGACAACCCTGAGCAGACAGAAGACACCATGGAGGACCACTGTGACAGTAAAGGCTTTGAAATCAAGATGAATGAAATCAGAATGTAAGTGCAGAAAAACTGAGCTCCAAATTCACTTTGACCTCTACAAACAAAAAGGTCTTTGCTGTTTTATCCAAGTGTTCTTCAGTTTTCTGAAACCATTAATAAGAACATCAGCACTACTCACTCTTTGTTTGCAAGTGCAATAAATTTGAAATAGAAATAGAAAATACTTTATTTATCCCCGAGGGGAAATTCAGGAGTCACCGCAGCATTTAAGAAAACAAAAGTAAGAAAGAGTATAGAAAGTGCAAAAAGGTCCATAAGATATTAGATGACGACATCCCGTCCACCACTCTCCAGTTCAGCCAGTTTCCACCTCCACAGGGTCCAGGACTGAGCTTCTTCAGCAGTCTGTTCAGTCTCTGTCTCCTGGATCCTCTCTGCTCACAGCAGGCAAAGCTCCTCCGATGTGGGGCGGGCGTCTGATGTCAGCTCCGTCAGCCACGTCCGTGAACAGCACGATGCCGCTGGGTTGGCACAGCTAGCTTATCCATCCCCCGGGGCTAGGTCCCACGTTCCCAACAACGATGGATGGAAGGACAGGTCCACGTCGTCACCTCCCAGCTCACATCCAAGAACCAGCACGTCGTCCTCACCTCCTCCTCCTCAGCTCGAGGGAAATCATCAAGCCCTACACTAGTTAGCATTGACATGCTACAGGCTGCTAACAGCTAATTTCGCATGTAAACAATGCAGCCATGGTTACATGTAGGATCTCCAGACAAACACAGGAGAAAAATAGTAAAAAAAAATATCGCAGAGGCCACAAAAAGTTTAGTGTCCTTGGCCGACAGTGAACCATACAAAGTGATGATCCACTCCAAATACAAAGATTACGAAAAAGAGATGAAGATAATTACAAAAAACTGACAAAGACGAGAGAGCTGCCGCAACAGGCAGCTGCTTGGGCAGCGCCTAGCTGTAGTTTGCTTTATTAGTGAGAAAATGCCATCTTTAAGGTCAAACATAACCACAAATCAGCAAAACACTAACAGCATTCAGGAAAAGCTTAACTACAACAAAGTTTCATACAGTTGACCCAAAAACTTTCCAGCTGCTCAAACCATTGTTATCTGACTTTTTCTAAAACTATGCTATCTAGTCTATCCTCTCTCATTTGCAGCAAATAACCTATTGCTTACTCCAGCCAGGCACACCTCCTACAGCCCTTAAAGTATCTGTCAGTAAGCCACTCGTTAAAAAGAGGAAGCTGTACGCTTCCATGTTGACTATCTGCAGATCCATCCTCTAACTCTTCTTTTCAAAGCCAGGACTGAAATACTGAAAAGGGTTGTTCAAGTGACTCAGCAGTTTCTTGAGTTCCAAAGGATGTTTTAACAAATCCAGTCTTCATCACAGAACAAAATCAGCTTTTAGTAGAGTGCTAAATAAAATCAGGTTAAATGATGACTTTGGCATTGCTGCATTGCACGCTGTGGATCACAGGATTGTGTTGAACAAGGTGGGAACATGTGCAGGACTCAGTGGAACCGTCCACAAGTGGCTAAGGTTCCACTTGAAGGATCTAAAGCCCCATTTCCACCAACCAGCTTGTCTCAGTACGGCACACATTACCGACCCGTACCGTCCCACTTTTTGGTCCCCTTCTGTTTGATTGCCAGACATACCGATCTGACCCCTGAAGGTGGGGCTAGAAACACTGCAGTCTGTTGATTGGTGGAAAGAACCATCACTTCCTGTGTGACAGTGGCTGCTGTATTTCTCCTGGTGGCACACATCCTTCTCTGAAACAAAGCTTGGTAGTTTTCTTTGTAACAAAGAGCCACATGGAAATCACAGAGACGACGAATCGCTGGATGTCTTCACCGTTGCTCTTTGTTTACTGTGCCACGTTTTTTGTCTTTGTTGGATTTATTCGTGGGGTACACTGTGCCGCACTGCTATGGCGTCACTTCATTACAAAGTTGACGCGGCTATCAGCATCTATCGGTACACAGCACGTACCAAAAAGGGTTGGTTGTAGAAACACAAACAGGATCAGGCTGTACTGATCCGATCCATACCAAACAGTACTGATCTATACTTGACTGTTTGGTGGAAACAGGGCTGGAGTTATTTTGTGACCCTTGGAAGTTATACATCCAACTGAGTGGCCATGACCTGTGCCAGGGGCCTCCCTCAGGGGTCAGTTCTCTGACCCCTTTTGTTTAACCTATATACATACTGGCTTTGATATGTATGCTGCAGAACTTTAGTGTTGACTATCGCAGTTTAGCTGCTTGGATATATCTGGCACTGTGACCCTGGATGACTACAGTCCAGCATAGACATTGCTTCACGAGTAAGTAATTGGATGAACTAAGGTTTTCTTCAGTGAACTCAAAGCAAAACTGATGTTATTGTAGTGGAAATAAGGAGAGGAGGGCTTCAGTCTGTACGTGCTTTGAGTGGCTGTCTCTTTGAAAAAACAGGTGAAGTTTCTCCAAGTCACAGACCTCAGTGTGGTGGTCGAACAGCTGAGCCCAGAGTTCAAAGCAAACATGGTGAAGCAGCATTTAGCTACTGCACACAAATGGAACAAGCTACCAACAGAGCTGGAGTCAGCCACAGATGTCTTAAAATCTAGGCTAATACACTTCTGCTTCGTACCATTATGAATGAAGCATTTTAATCTTAATCACACATTACATCATATGCTCTGCTTATAATTGAAAAGCCATCACTATTCTGTTGCTCATATTTTCTTGCTCTATTTAAGTATAAGTTTCTTGGCCTTTTTCAATTTTCTGTACTTTTTTCTATCTTTTTATTTGTTTTCATTTTCTCCTATTTTGTCTTCATATTATTTTTTTTACTTATCTTAAGTCTCAAAGCAAAACTGATGCTATTGTAGTGGAAATAAGGAGAGGAGGGCTTTTTAAAAAATAAAAATCCCTTTCAGATTTACTTTCAGTAGGTCCTTAGTGATGTAACTTTTGGTGTAAGATTAGAAATCAAGTATGATGATTCTGTGTGATATGATTTACAAAATCACTAAAATGCAGTGAAATGCCCATAGATTGTTTTGTACATTTATAATAAAGGCAAAAAAAAAAAAAAAAAAAAAAAAAAATCAGAAAAGTCATACTACATACTACAACCAAAACAGTAGGTAGTATGTAGTATGTAGCAGGTGTTTTGGAAAACAGTCACTGTTTCTCCGACGTTTCTCCATGCTCCGACGCGGAACTCGATGATATCGGTACGCGTAACCAACCGGACGACAAAGAGGGGCGGACATGTGTAACTACATTTCAAACACTGAAAACAGTGAACATCTGTCTTCTGTGGCTTCTCTCTGCCTTCGAAGCAGAAAGTTACGGTAAAGTGTGGACTGACAGATGATGTCTGCGGCTGCCGTGGAGGAGGTTTGTGTCTTATCGTCCATTTACTGCGGAGAGGGAGAGTTTCAGCTGCTCCAGCAGACAGGTGAGTCAGACCAGACCAGACCAGACCAGACCAGAAACATCTGAACCGGGTACCAAACATAAACTGATACTATCGGTAAAGAGCCTCAGACAGACTGTTTCATCGCACTATCTTAGTTTTATTTGGATGTATAAATTATCCTCTAGTCCCTCGCATCCAAGGGTTGTAAGCTGTTTTTCTTACCTGCTGAAACTCTTTGGATGTTATAACGTTTCCCTTTTACGTTATGCAAAGATGGAACTTTAACATGTGTTTCAGTCTGGCTCATAGCTACAAACAGCCAGTCTTAGACAGTCAGTCAGAGACAGTCAAGAGGGTGGCTGATGATAAGATGAATCCTGTACTTTGATTTGTCTGCATGTGACTGTGTGTCTATCAAATTAAAATGGAGATTTATTGAGTAATAAGGAATGTTGCACATACAGGATTTTTTCATTAAATATGTTCTTGCCATCACTGCTTTAAATGTCCCTTTTGTCAATTTGAAAAAAATATCAATTTGTTTAACAATAAAATGTAAAGTCTTTTCAATTTAACACATTTATTCTTCATGACATAACCCTGTAATGCTGTGACGATGTTCAGCATGGAAAATCTCATACTCTTCCACTCCCTCACAGTCACAAGGATGCATTTAGGTACCTAAACATGGTACCTTTTGATTTTACCTGAATCAGTACCTGGTACTTTTGACAGAATTCAGTTGGCACCTTTAAAACTACATAATTTGGTACCATCCCTAATCAGAGTGTCACAGCAGCTCAAACCGGACTCTGTGTTTCCTTCCAGCTCAGGACGGGCTCATGGTCCAGATTAACTGCACTGTTGGAGGAGACAGACAGTTGGACGTGAGTTTGTTGTTCCATCTGCACCCTGGTTACCCCTCTTGTCCCCCCGACATCTCTGTCTCCTCCACCCGTCTTACCAGGAGTCAGTGTCAGGTCATCAGACAGAAACTGCTGGACCAAGCGGCAGCCCTGCCTCCAGAGCCGAAGGTCCATCAGCTGGTGGAGTGGCTGCAGGTAAGCAGCCTGTCGTCTGACTGTGAAACTTCAATGATGATGATGATGATTTGACTGTGTTTGCAGCAGTGTGAAGAGCTGACAGAGGAATGCAGAGGAGGTGAGGAGGAAGAGGCAGAGACAGAAAAAGAGGAGGAGTGGACTGCGGTGCTGTCATTGGATCACATCCGCTCACGAAATCGTTACATAGGACTGCTGGAGCGCTGGAGCCAGCAGCTACAGCTCACTGGGAGGTTGTTACTGGGACAGGATATACTGGTTATTCTGCAGGGAGCCAGAAAGAACATCAAGGTGTGAACACAAATGCTTTTTCTGTCATTAACGTTATTAATTACTAAACCTCAAAAATGCAGAATTTGAGGAGTAGCGCTGACTTGGCTAATGAGATATCTACACACGCAGATTCATCTGTATGAACAGGTTCAATCCTTCACCTAAAGTGTAGGATCCTGTGAATAAATAAGGACTGTCTTGACCAGAGGAAGATGACCTCACGCTGACACTGTCAGTAACGTTTCTCTACAGGAATTCTGTCGCCTTATGAGGACGATGAAGGTAGATGTGGATTCTTCTGGAAAGAAATGCAAAGAGAGGATGATGAAGGTTCTCATCGAAGCTCCTTGGTCTTCCTCCTCTGGACACAGGTCAGTATCATAGTCTGTATAAAACATGAGCGCAGTCTCAGTGATGTCATCCATCTGTTTCTGATACAGTTTTGAAGCCCATTGTTGGATCGCACATCTTCTTCTGTCTGTGTTTCCCTCCAGCCGTCTGCAGGGTTTCTTTGTGGTGAACTATCAGTCCTCTTCAGAGCTGACTGCAGCCTTCCAGGAAATACACCTGATGGAGCTCTACCAGCAAATTCTGCCGTCTCTAAGTGCATGACAGGTCCCAGGTGATCAGAGTGACAAACTGTGGCTTCAGCTCGGCAGCAGACTGACACATGAGGACAGATTTTATCATTGATGCTGTGTTTACCTTGAACTGATGAAGAGATGACAGAACACACTGCTCTGTCTCATTACTGTGCTGTTATTTCTGTTGACCTACTACAGGTGTATATGCCAGGTGTACCAGGCAAAGATTTACCCCGTCCAGATCATACCCTGGTTATTTGTTGGCCTAGACCAGATTATATCCCTGTGTGAACGTAAGGTATACTCTATACCTCCAAGGCCAGATTATATCCCCACTACATCAGTAGTGATGAGTGATTTACATAAGGAATATTTTTATTAAAAGTATGAAATGTACAAAAAAATGAAATGAAATAATGGACAGAAGATATAGTTTGTCTTTCTTTTTAATGAAAGGGAGTTTTATTAAAATTAACACATGGGTTTCTGTCTATCTGTCACAATGTGCCTCTGTGCAGGTGTGGGGTGGCAGAATGAGGGCAGTGGCAGAGATAGGGCTGGCCAGGGTGTGCACACATACAAATTATTGTCATTTATCCTCTTTAACTTTACTCTGTACTTCATCAACTATAGGTGAAGTGTTGTATAAATGTTAAAGTCCAGTGTATGGTTTTGATATAGAGCTGTATCATGCATAAATGTGCATCAGCCAGTCTGATAAATTTAAAGTAGTTTTTAAGCCCAGATAAAAAGATAAACCTTTGAATTCTTACAACAGGGACATTTGCATTGTTAAAGCAGTTATGACAGCATTATATACACTCACTGGCCGCTTTATCAGGGACACCTTGCTGGTACCGGGTTGGACCTCCTTTTGTCTTCAGAACTGCCTTAATCCTTGGTGGCATAGATTCAACAAGGTCCTGGAAACATTGCTCAAAGAGTTTGGTCCATATTGACATGATAGCATCACACAGTTGCTGCAGATTTGTCAGCTGAACATCCTTGATGAGAATCTCCCGTTCCACCACATCCCAAAGGTGCTCTATTGGATTGAGATCTGGGGACTGTGGAGGACATTTGAGTACAGGGAACTCATTGTCATGTTGAAGAAAGCAGTCTGAGATGATTCCAGCTTTATGACATGGAGCGTTATCCTGCTGGAAGTAGCCATCAGAAGATGGGTACACTGTGCTCATAAAGGGATGGACATGGTCAGCAACAATACTCAGGTAGGCTGTGGACTTTAAACCATGCTCAGTTGGTACTAAGGGGCCCAAAGTGAGCCAAGAAAATATCCCCCACACCATTACACCAGCAGCAGCAGCCTGAACCGTTGATACAAGGCAAGATGGATCCATGCTTTCATGTTGTTGACGCCAAATTCTGACCCTACCATCAGAAAGTGGAGCAGAACTTTCTCTTTTTGGGACCATTCTCTGTAAATCCTAGAGATGGTTGTGGGTTAAAATCCCAGTAGATCAGCAGTTTCTGAAATACTCAGACCAGCACGTCTGGCACCAACAACCATGCCACGTTCAAGTGCCTTAAATCACCTTTCTTCCCCATTCTGATGCTCAGTTTGAACTACAGCAGATTGTCTTGACCATGTCTACATGTCTAAATGCATTGAGTTGCAGCCATGTGATTGGCTGACTAGAAATTTGCGTTAACGAGCAGTTGGACTGGTGTGCCTGATAAAGTGGCCCGTGAGTGTATAATGACCCCCCACTGTGTAATGACTGTTGTAGCACACAGAGTCACTTTTTAATGCGCACTGTAGTGTTAAACAAGTTACATCATTGTCCTGAGATTTAGGGAAATACTTTCAGGTCTTCGTTAGTCACTCACTGTCTTACAGAAAGGGCAACAAGCAATATTCACACAGACAACCACTTGAAACATACCAAGTCACTTTTCATACAATCAAGAGTGTTGAAATTCACTGACATCATACCATATCAAACTGCAATCATCATGTTTAAGGCAAAAAATAGACAACTACCAGGAAATATCCAAAACTTATTTAAAAATCAGGAGGGAGGCTATCAGTTAAGAGGGTAAAATAACTTCGAAATCAAAAACATTCAATCAATCTGAAAAAGTTTCTCTGTATCTACACTCAACAAAAATATAAACGCAACACTTTTGTTTTTGCTCCCATTTTTCATGGGATAAACTTAAAGATCTAAAATTCATTCCAGATAAACAATATTACAATTTCTTTCAAATGTTAACATATCTGTCTAAATGTGTGATAGTGAGCACTTCTGCTTTGAGATAATCCATCCCACCTCACAGATGTGCCACATCAAGATGCTGATCCGACATCATGGTTAGAGCACAGGTGTGCCTTATACTGCCCACAATAAAAGGCCACCCTCAGATTTAGACAGATTTGTGAACAACATTTGAAAGAAATGGTAATATTGTTTATCTGGAATTAATTTTAGATCTTAAAGTCCATCTCATGAAAAATGGGCGCAAAAACAAAAGCGTTGTGTTTGTATTTTTGCTGAGTGTTTTTCAGGTGTTGAGCTATGGAACAATCCAGGTGAGGAGCTCAAGCAAAGTCCAAATATCAACCAATTCAAGAAAAGGTACAAAAATATGTTATTTGGAGGGTACAGTGGATGAGAACCACACATGTTATTATCAATAATTAAATGGTAATGTATGGTAATTAGAGGCAGAGAAGCCAATATATATATATATATATATATATATATATATATATATATATATATATATATATATATATATATATATATATATATATATATATATATATTTAAATATATATATATATATATGTGTGTGTGTGTGTGTGTGTGTGTGTGTGTGTGTGTGAGTGTGTATGCATATGTATGTATATGTGTGTGTATGTGTTTATATATTATCTATGTCTAGCCAAAAAGGTGAGCATTAACAAGCAATGCTTTAACTGGCTCATTATCCAGGATGTCATTTGCTTCTTTTGATCTTTTTTCTTTCATTGGTATTTTGCTACCTTAAATTTTCATTTATATATTATGATGTGCAAAGTAACAGTTACTTGTAACTGGGAAGTTCTGTTTCCATTGCACATTTGAAATAAATGATTACTATTTTTTAAAATATGGATACTAAAGGGTAATTGCTGTCCAAAGGGATTAACCATTTTAAGGTGACTGTTTTTTGCAATCAATAGATCTCAGTTGCATATGGACTATTTATTCTCCAAAGAAAAAAAACAACTTTAAGTCCAAATTGTAATTGATTTTGTTTAAAACAAACAATAACTAAGATTTGAGCAGTCAGCAGCAACAAGTTTGGCTTTTTTCAGATTCATACAGTCGGATGTGACTTTATCAGATTCTGGACAGATGATGCACTTTTTTACTGATGTATTTAGATGGAACAATAAAACATATTTTGAAGTACTGTTTCTGTTCACAGCGATAATTCTTCCACGAATCTCACACTTTCTAAACATCAAACTCTTTACACAGAGGGTACAAGGTTAATACCCCATGAGTGTAAAGTCATCCAGGTAATTTTAACCCATGATATAATCCGGACAGGGATTAATGGATTTTGAATTGTGTCAACTTGGCTCCATCTAGTGGTGAGTTTAAGACTTGTAGTGCTCTACAACCCCTTTCTCTCCTCTTCCTCCTCTGTCTCATTCCTCACCATAGACTGTAAAAAAAAATGGACGTCATCTTGCACAAAAACTGCTTCCCCTGGTGGCTGGCTGCCGTATAGGTCAAAAAATCTGTATCCCTAGTCATTCCAGATGGGCTGTGGTCAAACTTTAAAAAATTAATACACATGGTAAAAATGTTTCTCATGTTCGATTGTTGTGGTGATTTAAAGATATCATTTGGCTGCCTTGTATTCAAGTCCTCTCTTTTCTGAAAAGTTTGTTTTCATTAGTTATAAGAGGTTAAAAACAAGGTTTTACGTCACGTTTCACGATAATTAACAGGTGACGTTCTTGTGTATTTTTTTCAGGGACTGTGAAATATGTAGGGAGGTAGAGCCAAAAAGTGATTAGACTTTCAAAAGAAAAAAATATTCATATTATTTCTGTCAAAAGCTCCACTCAGATTCTCCAAGAATCCCTCATCGTCTCTACTGCGCAGACTCTGGCTGCACAATGGCTGCTCCTGTGACGGGGGAATTTTGGCTTGAAAACTGTACAATGGAAAGTGGAGGAGCCACACTGTCCACTCTATGTACAGTCTATGTTCCTTGCTCCAGAGATTCAAACAGAGATGAAAAGAGAAGGAAACACACTGAAACCCATCTCAAACAAACACCACAAATCAAACACCTGGCGTCCGCATCATTCATCCATCCTCATGTTCATGTCTGCTTCTGCCTCTCAGCATCTCCAAAAAATGTAGCGACGTGTGCATCCAAGTCTTTCCATGTTTCCTATCAGGCTCCTTTCCTCCTGAGGTTTTACATGTTGTGGCAGGGGGACAGAGGCACAGACGAGGATATAACATATCAGTTGGGCCATTATGGAGCAAAACGTGACTGCGGTGAGCGAAGGTCCGTTTCTCAATGGATTTGTCATCTAGGAGGGCTAAAAAACAATTTTAGCCAAGGTGCATTTTTTAAAATGGCGGGGAAAATTTTTGGAGGCCAAAATCCAAAATGGCTGTCATGGAAATGATCTCTTTAAAGGCTTGACCTACAATGGTGGACAATACATGTTTTCGGACCTTATTTTTGTTGATAGATACATATTTCAGGGTTACATAATGATTTGACCTTATTTTAACCTTCAAATTCAAGATGGCTGCCACTTTTGGTGGTTTTTTAGGGTTTTGGGGGAGAGTTTTTGCTGTTTTTGGGGCACATTTTTTCGGTATTGTTAGAGAGTCTCTTTAAGGTTAAAATGGAAGCTCTGCTAATGATGAGTTACCATGTTTGGAGGAGAAATGGCCCTGCACATCAGCCAAAAAACACTACACTAACAGTGAATTTTTGAGGTGGAATTATCATGACATGGGGTTGTTTCTCATCTCATGGTATTGACAAACTTCATATAATTGACAGAGCAATGAATGGAGCCATGTATGGGGAAATTTTTGATATGAATCTGCTGCCTAAAAACTAAAAGTAGTGGTAAATTGGGAGCAGTACAGGAGTGGGAATCATTTTACTAGGAGTGGGATGGGACAGGAGTGAAAATCCACTACCCTGTCAGTCTATGGAAGTGTGATACTTTGTGTCCTGTGTTTGTGTGAAATGATATATCCCTGTTGGCTGATTTTGGATTGAAAATTACAAACTAAATCCAAGCTAATCCACTGATGAGACCTGAGCCTAGCACGCCTTGTGATTTTCTAACTTACTTTTCTCCGACTGTAGGGGGCGTCTTGGTTCCTGTAGTATTTTTATAGTCTTAAAGTAAGCACCTGTGCTGCACCTGAAGGCATCATAACTCCACCTGTTCTGCACCTGAAGGCATGGTTTCAGTGTACTCACAGTTGAAGTTAATGAACCTTTAAGAAAATTTTGGGGTCCCTTGTTTCCATTGCCAACACAAATCGCTCACACATTTCTGTGTTGTGCTGAGCAGCTGCTTCACTCCTGGGCTGTTTGCCGAACCCATACAGAAAGACAGAAAGAAGAGGTAAACTGAGACTCTATGAAATCAACTAATTCTTTTCCTGACTTTCCCCCTCACTTTAAAGAGGGCACAGTAACAGATGAGAAGTTAGATACCAGTGGTACGTGGCTGTCAGTAAGTATCAGTGCAGATCAACAAAGATAAACTTGGAGGCATGTCCAAGGGCACATAGTGCGCTCTAATTTCGTGGCGCAGCACAGGGGGCGCAAGCCTGGCGCAAGCCTGGCGCACCCTGCGCGGTGTTAATTTCGTGCTGCCCACCTCTGTGCACGGCCAATTTGACAATTTGGTAGACCGTCTGCACAGAGATGGGTGTGACGGCGCGCCAGGGGGAGTTGACGGCGCACCAGGGGGAGGTGTCAGCAGATTCATGTTGGCGCAGTGACAATTTTGTGCCAAAAAAGTGCGCTGAAAGCTCGCCAGCTCCAACCTGGTCTATCCTCAGCACAAAGCCTCAGAGGCAGGTTTCCAGAGTGTCAGGCACATTTTAATGCAATAAACAATCACAGCAATCACTATTTAATGTAACTGTCTGAACCAGCATATACATTTGTATCTATATTAACTGTCCAATCACATCTGATGTCAGATTAAAGCCGTTTGTCATAATGGAAAGTTAACCTGACGGCAGCTGGAAGTTTGATGCACATCTTACAATTAAACAATAAACAGCCTTAACATCTGATACTGAGTATATATCTGGCTTCTCTCATTTTATTTAATTCAAAGAAAAGAGGGAGAGAAAAGACGAAGAAAAAAGAGACAAAATAAATGTTTGTCACTCAGGATTTACCCGTGATTTCCCATATTTCTCTGTTTTAGTCTTTATTTTTAACGTGATCTAAAAAGATGGAGTACATTATTGTAAGGAGGATGAGGTGGAGACACCAGGAGAGTATACAGTATATCACCAAAGGTTCTGCTATTTGGCGATGACAAACCAGGAGTGCAGGTGGATCAAAAGTATTCTGAATGGATAAGCCAGCTGTGTAACTGCCTCTTCATTTTGTACTCCTATTAATGACAAAGGAACAGATTAAATCTGTCCCGGGAGCTGGCCCACACAGTGACGCGCTTCGTGTCCTCTGATGTGCCCCGCTGTCCATTCTCCTGCTGCAGGGACAGCGGCTCTGACCGTCTCTGCTACCAGCACTGTTTCCGCAGTGCTGGGGACCACTCAGACCAATCAGATGCTGCGCCTCGGCTGCAGGGCATTTTAAGGCGAGGAGAGGCGCTCATTTGACACAGCGCTCGGCTGTGTTACGCTAAGTTCACACAAGAAGCGTGGAATGGGGGCGCCGCGTGCGCAGTGTTGTGCGCATGGCGCTTGGCTGTTCACACATGAAGCGTTTCTGCTGAGCTCTGACGCACCGAACAGACATCGACTCAGCTCGGCAGTGATGGGACGTGTCCGTCTGCGCTCAGTTTACCAAACTTTCCAAACACTTTAAACATGGGTAAGTCAATATCTATTTATCTTTTCATAACATCATGCATGAAGTCATCTAAATATTGGCAGCATGTTTTTAAAATTATTATATAGGGGTAAACAACAAATGAATTGGAGAGTCTGTTGACTCCATTGTATGTGTAGCCTTGTTAGCTCTGTCAGAGGCAGATCTAGAGGGGTGGCACATGGTGGCAAGTGCCATCCTAAAATATAGCCTTGCCACCCCAAATTGAAGGATTTAATTCAAAGAAAAGTCATACCTCATCACACACATCTATGAGTTACTGACTGCAGTGAATGCAGCTCAAGAAGACGCAACATTACTCCCCCCGGCATCAGCAGTTGTTGAAAGTTAAAATGAAGCTTTATGTTTCATTAATACATATCTTGTGTTTAATATATGAGTAAATGAATAGCACCAAAGTGCTACTTATTGTCCTCTGCCCACCTATTCCTTGTTATGTTAATTAAGCACGAAGATGTCTGCTGTGTTGCCACCACTTTAAAAACTTACTGCCCCCCTCTTGCCACCCCGTAAGTATTTTTCTGGATCCGTCACAGTAGGCTATTGACTCTATCATAATTGTGTCTAAACATAATAACTACTTTTTTTTTGTAAGCTAATATTGTGTTTTTAAACTATGAATATTTTATTTTGTCATCCACAGTGTGTGCTGTCGTGAACAGAAGGAGAGTTCTGGCTCTTTACTTGTTGCTGTGCAGGCTCCGACGACAGAGGAAGAGAGTGTGGGTCCATCCAATCAATCAAAGAAGGAGACAGCATGGTGTTTTCTACCATCTTGTCAATGAACTGCGCCTGGACAGTTCCCACCATCTAAATTATCTCAGGATGAGTCAGGAAAAGATGGAAGAACTGCTGTCATTTATTGGACCAGATATATCAACAATGACCACAACCTACCGAGAAGCCATCCATCCGCAACTGCGTCTTGCTGTTACACTTAGGTAAACATTATGATGGTTGTTGTTATTAATATGTTTAATGTACCCAAATGATTCACACACAAGACCAAAATATTAAGGAGCTCACGTATATAAATTTATAAATATAGTAAATAAAAGAAATTGTTCGAACAAATATACAAATTATAAACAGGTCCCAAAATAAAGCCAAAGATAAATTAAGTTAAATTTTGTTTATCACACAACAAACCTCAAATAAAATTATTACCATACTGCAATAACATACAGAAGCGTATTGCATTCACTTGAAGAAAAAAAACAACGCAGGTTTTTCAGAGTAATTTATTCTTCGGTTTGTTTTTTGTGGTCATTAATTTTGTTTTTCTGATTAATAATTTTTTATTCGTTTGTTTTTTGTTATAATTATATTGGTTTGTTTTTGTTATAATTATTTCTGTTTTAATGAGTAATTTTTTTGTGGTCATTTATTTTGTTTTTCTGATTAATAATTTTTCATTGGTTTGTTTTTTATTATAACAATTTCAGATTTTATGAGTAATTTTTTTCCTGTTTTCAGATTACTTTTTTCCTGTTTTTCGGAGTAATTTTTTTCTGGAGTATTGACTAGATGCATTTATTCCTTACTCAAATGCTCAATTTCATAGAAGCAAACATGGACAACTTATTTCTTTTGATCAAGTTTTACTTTGATTTATGCTTCAGACACTGGGAGATAGTCCTGTCTCTAAGTCATATCGATGGCATTACTATTAGTTTGTCAACTTGAGGACTTTGCAGTTGTTCAGAAGGAAAGCCCATTCCGATCTTCTAGACGTGGCACTGTTTCTCCAGGATCAGCTGGACATACACTAGAGATCAAAATTAGAGAACAATTTATAAACACTTGTTTTTTTTCCAAAATAATTTAATCCTCAATGCTCAACATTTAAAGGATTCTTTGTGGTGGCAATGCCATACCACTGGAACAGTGTTTTACATCAAAACATAAAGCATTGACAAAAACAACTTAATTTTGTAAAAAACATGATGATCAAAATTAAAGAACAGCAATGCCTGTAGTACAAAGAAAGATAATAACATCATTTTATGGAGGTTACAATGATCAAAACTTAGTAGGAAGTGTACAGGCCTTTGCTGTGAATTACTTCAGCACATCTACGACCACAGGACATAACCAGTCTCTCACACTGCTCTGGTGTGATTTTGGTCCACTCTTCTTTCAGTCTCTTCCACAGTTCAGTGATAGTAGTGGGTTTCTTGGTCATAACTTTGTCTCCAAGGATTTTCCAGAGGTTCTCTATTGGGTTTAGATCCGGACTCTGGGCTGGCCAATTCATTGCTTCAATGTTTTCACTTTTAAGGAACTGCTTTACTTGTTTTGCTGTGTGACAAGGGGCGTTGTCCTGCATGAAAATTGCTGGCTGATTGGGTGATGAATGCAGGTAAGGAATCAAATGCTGTCGAAGGAGGCTTTTATAAACATTTGCATTCACTCGGCCATGTAGCTGTATTAAAGGCCCAACTCCCGTTGCAGAAAACACTCCCCACACCATAACACTTCCTCCTCCACCTTTCACTGACTTCTTTACACACTTTGGGTTCAGTCTTTCCCCAGTCCGACGCCGAACATAATGTTTTCCGTCAGACCCAAACAAATTAAACTTGCTTTCATCACTGAAGTGAACTTTGGACCAGTTTTCTTCTGTCCACACAACATGTTCCTCAGCAAAGGTTAGTCTAGCCTTTTGATTCTTTCTGCTAATGAGAGGTTTGGTCACTGCAGAGTGGGCTTTCAGTCCAAATGCTCTCAAACGCCGAGACACTGTATGACGAGATATTGTCTTACCCTGTTGGTCACTGAACTGGCGAGCAATTTCAGCTGCAGTGTTAAACCTATTGCCCATGGAGGTTCTCCGTATTATCCTGTCCTCTCTTTCAGTTGTCTTTTGTGGACGACCAGCCTTCTTGGTGGACTTAAATGAATTTGTGGCTTTGAAGAGATGTAATATTCGGGATATCACAGATTTGGAACGGCCAACTTCTCTTGCTATTGCTGACAAGGTCATCCCTTTGGTCTTCATCTGGACAACCTGCTGCCGGAGGGTTTCTGTGACTTTAGAACGGCTTGCCATCTTGTGAAGTCAGTGAAAACTGCAAGATAGGCTGCCAGTTAAATAGGGTTTGTCAGATAATTAAGGATATTGGCACCAGGTGCCAGACTAACACCAATTACTGGGAGGGATCTGAAAGTGTTCTCTAATTTTGATCAGTGTCCTTTTTTGAATATCTGATTTAAGTTTTTTATTCTGTGTTTCAGAATAAATTTAACTCGTGCAATATGCTCAAAAAACTGACCCTGAACTTGTGTTTGAATACATTTATGAGAGGACAACGGAATGAGGTTTACATTTGTAAAATTGTGGCGTGTTCTCTAATTTTGATCTCCAGTGTATATGGCATGCTCTATGGATATAGGATAATGCACTTGAAATGCATTCAGGCTGGCCATGTTGACAATTGACTGGATTTTCCTGTCTGGTCCGATCTGCTCCTTCCAAACTTTACAACTGGCGCTTGCGGCGAGAGCAGCTCGCGGAAATAATAGAGAGAAGTGGAGCAGAGGCACTCCAGAGCGTGAGCCGTTCCGCGCTTTCTGTGTGAACCTTGCGTTAAACCCAGTCACGGCTTTTCTCCTCCCTCTCTGCCATTTGCGCGAAGGGAGGCGTGGAAGCGCACCCCTGTGCCTCTATGCGCCTTCAGTGCGCCTCTCTTGGCACTGCAGAAAACTTGCAAAGCCTCCTGCTCTGATTGTGCCAACAGCAGTCAATCGTCCAGATATGTGGCCAAGCGGATGATCTGCTGTCTCAGCGGGGCTATTGCTGCTTCCGTGCACCGCACAAACACCCTTGGGCTTAAAGACAGGCCGAAGGGGAATATTCGGTACTCGTAACAGATCCCCCTGAATGCGAAGTTCAGATACTTTCTGTGAGGAGGATAAATTGGGATGTGGAAATACGCATCCCTCAGGTCGACAGGAGTGAACCAGTCCCTCTGTCGCACGAGGCACAGCAGGGATGCATGTGTCAGCATCCTGAATTTGTATTTCCTGAGGTATTTGTCCAGAGCACGTAGATCCAGGATCGGGCAAAAACACCACCCCACCCCCCTGAGGCTGCAAGCGCTGCCCATTTCCCCCATCTGAGGGAGAGAGTGGATGCTCAGCCTGGATACGACAGCGGGTCACTTTTTATTTTTGAACTGAAAATATGTGTGTTTGTGCGTGCTTGTGGACATGAGAGAGGGGCAACAGCAAAAACCTCTGTCGTCAACAGTCCACTTCTCCTGGGTTGCACCAGCTTGGTACGTGGCAACTGGGACATAGGGGCGTGGTGGGCTCCTGTGTGCACACTGAAAAGCCGAACAGGTGGAGCTGGAGAGCGGGGAACATCCAGCTGCATCACCAGTGGAGAGAGGAGCGGTCAGACCACTCACTTCTTCTTCCTTGCCTGGTTGTAGACAGGCTGCGAGGGCTGTGCCAGCGGAGCTGTTACCGAGGCTTCGAGTTTCTTCGACCAGCTGGTCCGGCCAGGCGGGGGGCCCGGGACGAGCTGAGACTTTGGCAGTTCAGGAACTTTAAACTGCGAGCCCTGGGAAGCAGCCTGCACAAAGCTTTTACACTGCGCAGGTGGAGAGGGAGTCGGGGGCTTTCTAGGGAGGCACAGCCGGAGAGCTTCATCCTCCTTTTTGTCTTCACACCGCCGGTGCATGGAGTCCAGCGAGGAGCCAAAAATCCCCCCCGGGACAATTGGCATGTCCGGGATTTTCTCTTTTTCCCTGTCTGATAGGTGTGCGAGGTTGAGCCACCGTGCTCGTTCCTGCAGCACCACAGACCCCAGCGCTTTTCCCGTGGCCTGGACCGTGCAGCGTTGGACACGGAAACACAGGTCGGTTATGACCGATATTTCCTCCCAGACAGAGGGGTCCTGTGTTTGCACACAATCCTCACCTAACTCTGCCTGATGAGCCATGAGCAGGGAGAGGACATTGAGCGCTCTGGCCAAGAGTGCCGTCGCTCTGTACGCCTTCTCAGTCAGGGCTGACTGGAAACACAACAGTGATAGATGCGGGTGGAGGTGCGCTGCAGCAAGTGGCTCCATCAGAGGCATACAGAGCAGACCCTGGCTCTCCATCGCTTCACGGTCGAGGGAAGACGCCCCGGGAATCGGGCTCCTGCTGCTGTAAGGGCGGTCTCTCCACGAGGGCGCTATCTCATCCAGCAGGTCTGGGTAGACAGGGACAAGCTGCTTCGTCAAGCTCTTGGCCGAGGGCAGTTTCTTCCCTTCGTAGTGGGATCTGGAGGTCTCAGCTACAACAGAGGGCCAGGGGATGGCCAGCCGGACCGCTGGGCGTTTCCACGCATGTCCAAGCTGGGAAGAGGAGAAGCTGGTGTGCTTCTCTCATCTCCATACTTAGAGGTGACAAAGGGCGTGGGCTGTGCAGCTCGTGCCGGAGTAACAAAGATGTCGTCCCCTTCCTCCTCTGAAATGAGGTATCCCGAGGCGTCATCTTTATCCTCTCCATAGTCCAGTAACAGGATGTCTTCCTCCTGCGGAGGGTCCACAACTAGGTCGAGCTGGTAGCCCCAGCTGGTGCTAGCCTCCGGTGCCGACACTGCAACGGCCCCTTGCTCCTCTTCGTCTCTGTCGGCAGCACTGTTGGAAGGGAGATAGGGGCCATTTCCAGACAGGCTGGCAGCAACACTTGAGCAGCTGCGGATGTGGTTTTTTTTTTAGTTCTTGGAGTGCTGGTTCCCTGTCTTTTTCTCAAAGTCCTTTGACCTGTCTGTACCCTCAGAAAAAGGTCATGCTCTGCTGCCTGCTGTTGCTACCAGAAGGGGGGGGGGGGGCTCTTCTGATTCTTTTTTCAGAGCTCTGATCTTCATCTCTCCTCTCCTCTAAGGGATCAGTGTGTTGCTGATCACTCCTCAATGTTCCTATGTAACCTTATCTGCAAGGAGTGATCAAGCTGAAGCCTGGGCACCAAACATAAATAAATTTGCTGCTAAATAAACAAATCAAAAATGGGTTGTTTGACAGAAATGACATAATTCATAAGTTTCTGCCACTTTGAGTTTAAGTTAGTTTGATGTGAAATTACAAGTAACTTCAAATGACTGGTAGTTAACAGAAGTTACAAAACAAAAACTTGAGTTACTGCAACTTCCAGTTAAATTAGCTTGAATTAGAATCGCAAGGTAAACAAACTAAGAAAGCAAAACTCAGAAGAATCAGTTTAATACTTTGACTCAAACCATTGCTTAATTTTATTTCCTTAAAATTTCAAGTTCTCTGAACTGTTTTTATTTATTTATGTATTCATTTATTTATTTTTAACCAGGGTCCACTCTAACCTTGTTTCTTGCTGTATCCACTATCCTGTCCTCGCGAAAACCAATCAATCAATCGATAAATCAATAAATAGATATATATATATATATATATATATATATATATATATATATATATATATATATATATATATATATATATATATATATATAATTTAGGGGATCCTCTGGTTTTCATCTTGGACATTATTTTAATCCTACATCACTAAATTTATCGTATTTGAAACATGTTTGAGTGTCTCTATCTTATCAACATCAACACATCTTCATATTTGTCTGCTTTAATGGAATCAGCGGAACACTTTTTTTCCAGGAAAGTTGTTGCTACTTTATGAGACGTTTCAGAAAAAAATGACATCTTAAATATTTCACAATTCTACATTGAAAGACAGCATATTTACTAAAAAACTTTACTAAAAAAGTTGCTACAACTGGCCCATTTATCAAATGTGAAACAAGAAATACGTCACAAGAAATGACATAGCAATATTTTTGTGAGTTTTGTTTAATCAATAAATATGAAGATGCAGCTTTGTGATAAATCATGCTATTCTTCCCATTACAGAACACATTTTATTACTTTAAATACAGCTACAAAGAAGAAAAGGTGTATTTATTCTCATGTTAGCTTCTTAATTATCACTGTATGGTTTGTCTTAGGTCTGTTTGTGTTTGTTTGTGAGTGATTGTCCTTACAGTCTCTTTAGGGGCTCTTAAAGTCTGCTTCTTAAATGTCCCAAACCATCATGAGAAGTTATACCATGAGTCTTTACAGCTGGACCGGGGTCTGTGTTTCTGATACTTCAGGAATGTCACAGTGACCTGCAAACAAACAGACCCAGACTAACACACGGAAGTGAAAGTGAAAGTGTTTCCTGCTGAGTCGCTGAGTCGGATCAGATCGTCGTGTCAGCGGAGGAGTTCTCCGGTCACAGAAATGAGCTCTTTTCCTTTTAAAACAGTTTTACTGGAGATTTCCAACAGTCTGAGTCCTGATCAGCTGGCCCAGCTCAAGTTTCTGTGTCAGGATGACATCGGGAAGAGAGATCTGGAGAGGATCGACAGCGGACTGAAGCTGTTTCAGTTCCTGACGGAGCGACAGAAGCTGTCAGAAGACAACCCGGACTATGTGTGTGAGCGTCTGATGAATATTGGACGCTCTGACCTCTGTGAGAGGCTCAGAAACTTCACATGCCCGCCTGTAGACACCGAACATCTTCCGTCCGAGCAGGAGACAGGTAAGTTATGAATGTAGACATGTAGCGCTGCGAGTCCACACGGGGGCGCTGTTTGTACAGTCCAGTTAGTGTGGCGCTTTAAGAGCTTTATAAAACTGATTTAGAGTCTGTCCAACATTCTCCAGTTAGCTTAAATACAACGTTTACACAGCTGTAGGGCTTTATTTCTCAGTAGTCAGTCCCCAGTCCAGGTTCAGACCAAGTCTGTGTGAATATCAATGGGCACCCGCTTCAGGGCAGCTCTGATCATGTGGGGACAAGTTCTCTGGTACACCAGGTAAGACATGACGTCAGCAGTGAACCTGGACACACCTTGTACTTAGGTATTTTTTCATGACTGGATGAACTACATTGGCATGCAGCTGCTGTGTGACTGGACAAAGTCTTAGTATTTTCTTGAACAGTGGTGCTGGGGGGCACAGCCACCCTGCTATATCATTTTGCTGCCCCACCCTTTGCCAGCAATCTGTGCTTTTTGTTTTTTTAATATTCTTTTAATAACTAATGTACTCCTTCAAATTAAAGCTGTATATTTGCAGTATGTTTAATTAGTTTTATATTTACTTTTAAGCAAAAGGAGATCTTTGAAGAACAATGATTTGCCTTAATCATGGAAATAAAAAGAGGATTGCAGTATTTTGTACACATCAGAAAATCAGTGAATTAGGAAACCATAGTATTTCAGAGGTTGATTTTCAAATTCCTATTGTATTGTGTGCAACCCCAAGATTGTCAGTGGCCCCATCTGGGTCCGTGTGTGTTATGATAATTGGATTTTCAGTTCAGAAAATGATATCATAAAACAAGTGGTTATTTGATACCATATTTGATTTGATTTATGTTTTAAAATTCAGAAATGAAAATTGAAAAACTGGTTGATTTTCGTTTTCTATTTCCAAACCAGAAAATGAAATGCCAGTACACAGGAACCAGAACTTACCTTTCAACATACCTTGTGAAACCAGAACTTACCTTTCAAGGTAAGAGCATTAATCAGGACTGTGCCATATAGGCTGAAACATGGGTGAACTCAAACAAAGACAGCTTTTTATTTTGATCCCCATGAATCCTTGGACCCATGTAGTCTGCATGATGTGGTGTGGGGTCACTGTCTAATAAATAAGTGAAATAGACATGCAATTAATAAAAAAAAATAAAAGATTTAATATTAAAACTTTTAGTTTGTAAGTTTATATAAGCTATTAGCTTTACACAATTTCTACAACTTGATGATGTAAGATAATAAGGCTGAGTCAGTAATAGACCTGACGCTTTGCTCCATGGTAAGACTGATGCAAGGCCCCAAGCACTGATCCAATTCATGTCTGCAACATACACTCCTTTTTATGGCAGGATACCTCTTCATCATCCTCCTTCCATGTATAGGTCCCGTCTAGAAAAATTGAAAACAACAAACACGACCTCCACGTTGAAATCGGACAATGCAATGTGCCTGCATCTTTTAATTTTTTTTAATTAATTAATTGATTTATTCTTTGTATTATACGATTTGTCTGTGTTGACATTTGTACCATACAAATACATGTTTCATCACTTTATCATTTATTCTGGTGATGATCGCGCTTGGACAGCAGCGCCGAAATTATTCTTCTGTCCCACAGCATCGTCCTGACTGGTGGTCTGACCTTGAAAGGAAACTTCTGGTTGCACATATGAAAAAGCAGGAGGCTTTGTTTTGTGTGTGTGTGTGTGTTCTGATATTTTATCTTTTGTATTTAGAAACAGAAATTGAAAATAAAACAGATTTTCAATTTTCAATTTTGAATTCAAAAACAAAAATCAAATAAATACTTTGTTTTTTGTTATTTACTATGTTTTCATCCAGTTACCAAAACATACACAGACCCGTATGGTCACCCCTATGAAAAAGTTCTGTAGGCCCCACTGTTTCTATAGCCTCAGTACAGCACGCATTTTGTGGCATTTCCACTAACTAGAACTGGGACAGGTCCACAAATTACAGACCCGTACCATCCCAGTTTTTGGTTCCCTTCTGTTGGGGTGCCACACTTACCAGTCTGACCTCAGAGGGTGGAGCTAGAATAAACACTGCTGTCTGTTGGTGGAAATAATGGTCACTTCCTGTGTGACAGCGGCTGCTGTATTTCTCCTGGCGGCTCAAAGACTTCCCTGGAACAAAACTTGATTGTTCTTTGTAACAAAGAGACAAATGACAATCACAAAGAGGACGAATTGCTGGATGTCTTCATCGTTACTCTTGGTTTACTGTGTCGCGTTTTTCTTGTTCTTCTTTGTTAGCGGGGTACACTGTGTAGCACAGCTATGTCACCCTTCATGGCTGATTTAGCTATCAGCATCTAGCTTACATATCGCCTACCAAGAAGGACACGGTTGGCTGTGGAAACAAACAGGATCAGGCTTTACTGATCCAACCCATAACAAATTGTACTGATCCATACTAGACAACTTGATGGAAACTGGGCTTAAATGAAAGGTGTGAAGTCAGCCAAGTGTCCTTCACAGGTTTCCTTTGACTCCTAACTCCTCAGCAGGGCAAGTGAGCTTATTGAATCCCTTTGATCAAGCACCTGACAGCCAATCACACCCAAGCTTTTGTCTGCTGTGCATTTTTCATTTCTTCTCACTAATTGGGATAAGTAAGACCTAGTCTTTTTACTGGTCTTCAGTCAGGAAGCCATTCGTTTTCTTTTTTAACAGTTGTCAGGGATCAGATTTTTCTGATGCCACAATGGATTTCCTCAATTTCACAACTGTTATATTTTTCATTAGCCTTAATCAGACACAAAAGTTGAGTATTTATCTGAATCTTGTAACACAAATGGAGCTTTGCATCTGTGTGGCATGTCAGTGTAGGCTACAGTCAGATCTTTGATCTGCTCCATGAAGTCCACTCTGTGTAGGAGGCAGAGCATCAGCCTGTACTGCCTGTTTTGTCCGGACTGTTATTTTGGGCTCTGGTGTGCGACTTATTTACCCGGACTCAGAAAAAAATACCAGGGAGTACCACCACGGAGTTTCCCGTTCAAGTTTTCTCACGTACAGTTAAAGAAGACAGTCGCTGAGCCGGTCACGTTCTGTTGGCAAGGCTTGTCACTACAACAGATGATACAACACTTCACCCAAACAGAGCAACACGTGACATTAGCTCACCACATGAAACAGTGTTCAACTGGACCATTAGACAACACAGTTCTTACATGGCATATTAGCTCATCAAGCTAGCTTTGGTTTCCTGTTTTTACTTTGAACGACTGGGTCAGAGTTATAAAACTGCATACGTCATGTCCAAATAGGGGTGGGTACCCAATTAGGTCCTTTTTTAGGTACCGACCAAATTATGTCAAAAGTACTGGGTATCAAGTCCTGTGGAGTCAAAACGTACCATGTTTAGGTACCTAAATGCATCCCTGTGACTGTGAGGGAGTGGAAGAGTAGGCGATTTTCCATGCTGGACATGAACACAGCATTTCAAGGTTATATATATTGAAAAATATATTTGTGAAATTGTAAAAATGTATACATTTTATTATTGAACAAATTAATATTTTTTACCACATAAACACAAAAAAGTACCATAAATTGGTACCGTTGAGCACCGGTACCGTTTGCCAAGTACTGGGCATCGGTACTGTATCATTTCAAATGTGAAAGGTACCCATCCCTATGTCCAAATGTTAAAAAAAAGCCTTCTTGTACTTGCCAAAAATGTATCTCTTAGTCCCCTGGATTTATAGAAAACCTTAAGCTTGTTTGTTCTACTTATTTCTCTGATTACGATTTATTTTGTAAAATTGGATAAAAAAAAAACGATTTGTCAAAACATGTCTATGTGTTTGGTATTTCAATTCACTTTGGTTCTGTTTTTCTTTTTTTCTGCTACGTCCACTATCGTTGTCACTAAGGATAGCTTCTTCTACTCGTTAATCAACACACAAAGTCACTTGCGCACTGGGCGCTCTGTGATTGGCTGAAATAACCACGCCCGCCCAGAAACGTTCCAAATCAACCAAAACATCAGCAGACAGGCCGAGAGGGTTGAGGCAGTAGTATAGAAGCCTAGAAGTGACAATTAAGTATTATACCAGTAAAAGTTGACATTTTATTTTTCAGGAAAGTCCTAAAGACCTTACCTTAAAGGTCGCCAACACAGGAGGCTTCTTATCTACTGTCCCAGTTAGTTTAAAAAAACAAGGTCCTCATTTATCAAAATCCAATCTCAAATTGCTCAGAAAATTATACATTAAATGTAAGAATAACCAGCTTTTTCCTCTGGGGGACATATCCCCAGACCTCTTGATGCTATTGACTTTTTTACACTTTGACTTATTCAAGTTTGTATAAAAAAACTGTTGCTTCTGTTAGAATAGGAAACACCTCTGTTGGTTTGTATGTTGACAGTTTTCAGTCTTTTTTTCCTCTAATCCCTGAGTTATTAGTTAGTTATTTGTTATTATTGTAATTAAAAGTGAAAAATGATGCTTTTAGAAAGAGGACTTGAAGTTGGCATTGAAGTGAACTCAACATAAATGACTTCCTGTTTTTCCATGTCTCCCTCCCACAGTCAAACTCAACATCGCCACAGAGGTGATTGTAGAGAATTTGGGAAGGAATTGGCGTAAACTGGGCCGCAAACTGGGTTTGAATGACACTAAGCTGGAGTCCATCTCCCGGAGACATCCCACAGAGCTGGAGGAGACGGCGGCAGAGCTGCTGAAGGAGTGGAGGAAGAGTCGGGGGGCCGAGGCCCGGACAGAGGATCTGATAACAGCTCTAAGAGCCTGCAGTCTCAACCTGACGGCTGATAACATCGAGGACAAGCTGAACAGGAAGTGACAGGAATCTGAGCCCACGCTAAGCTCAGACTCTGAAATGATGCTGAAGTGATCTGTTGGTATGACTAAATGGGCTCTGTGATTGTAAACCTGCACATGAATGAAAGACGGGGTGTGTTTAGAGGGTCTGCTCTTGGCTGTGCTCTGTGTTTTTGTGAGGTGATGGAAAAACAAACATTGTGTGTTTTCTGTTAGGTTCAGACTGGAAAGAGGCGTCAAAACATTTAAAGACACATCAGTGAGGCTGACATTTATTATTTTTTCATTATAATGGAATGAATCAATTCTGCAGAATGGATTTTTGTTTTTTGTTTTTTTGTATTACAGCTGACTCTGGGATCGAAAAGCTGCATCACTGTGTGCAACACCATAACTCCAAAGTCTTGAGGAGTGAATCCAGTCAGTGGTGAGATGACTGAAGAGTGTTTTTTTATTGAATATTTTAGGGTACTAAGTGAAACCCAGCTTCTGTTAAACATAAAACATCAGCAGAGGCAGAAATATGTTTTTGCACAACCTAAAAAAGGACAATGAGTGTGAATAACTGAGCTGTAGAGGTGTGGGCAGGATAGACTATAGCTGACTGTGTCTGCAGCTTTACTCTGAGCAAAGCTCATCAGTCCTGTTTATTCCACTCTCCTCCAGCTGACTATTGTGAGTTTCTTTATGATTAGACCTTCAAGCTGTAGTTATTACATGTTTTTTTATTCCTTTGAGATGATGTTTATGTCTTAGAATAAAATAAAAGTGAACAACAACTGTATGATTCATCAGATGATGAATGTAAACAGAAACATGGAAATAAAAAGATTTAGTATTGAAAATGTCATAGTCAAGTTTTCTGATTGAAAAACACAGCCAGGAAAGCTTTGAATTTTGCAGTTTATTCTTCAAAGACTACACAAACTGTGGTGTGATGTCACCGGATCATCAGGTCAAAGGTCACGTGCAATTTCTGCAGAGAAATACAAATGGTTCATGTTAGCCTTGGTTGCACACTGAGCAGTGCCCCCCCCTTGAAGACAGCCGCAGCCCGGCCTCAGTGAGAAATACTCACAGCACTTGTAGAGCCTGTTCAGCCTGTCGATGTCATTCTGGCTCATCTGGGTGGCCTGGCCGAAGGACACGTTGCTGTTGGGGATGGGCAGCATGGTGGGACGGTTGTTCTTGGAGAAGGCGTACCTGTTTAACCACAGACAGCAGAATAATAAGCTGGAAATTTTTACACAATTAGCTCATCTGCAGCACACAATGACTCGAAATCCCCAAAATGTTGTTGGCAATGCATTAAGGGCAGGTAAAAAAAATAAAATAAATAACAGAATAGTCAATCAACATTAAGTATTGTGCATACTCTGCAGGCAGGAGTTTTCTTTTGTTAGCACTTTGGCTAATGCGTCACCCAGCTTGTGACCCTCATGGAATGTCAGGGCCTCAGTAAGTTTACCTCGGACAAAACGAGACACTTGCCAAGTATTTTTCAACTAACTACAGTCCCATTAATATTGTGGAAAACACGTTTTTTCAAAGGTTTTTCAAATCACCTCTCAAAATGCCTTGAAATGAGCTCCACCAAGAAGCACTTTTATGTTAGCATGATCTGTTAAAGGTGTTTAACATGTTTGATGCAAAAATATTTCCTTCTTTCTTGAGCCTGTTTGCTCATGCAAAATGAAACATGATTACTATCCACAGTAACCCTGTGATTCATCTGATTCAATATTTCAATCCTTTGACAGCACTACACAAAACAAAATTCAACTCAATTCTAGCGTTTCAATGGATACACTGCAAAAACTGAAATCTTATCAAGTGTTTTTGTCTTATTTTCAGTAGGAAATCCCTTTTTAGAACATGAGCCAAATTCACATGACCAATCCAGAAAAATGTCTTGTTTAAAGTTATTTCAAGGACAAAAATGAGGTCTGAATTGCTCGTAACCAGTAAAAAAATCTGCCAATGGAACAAGAGAAAAGTTACTTGTATTAAGACATTGTTCTAGTCTCAAGGAAATTTTCAAGCAATTTTTTCTTGTTCCATTGGCAGATTTTTTTTTACTGGTTACAAGCGATTCAAACCTAATTTTTGTGCTCTGATAACTTGAATCAAGATATTTTTCTGGATTGATAAGTTGAAAGTGGCTCATATCAAATATAATAAGACAATTTTTACTTAAAAAAAGACAAAACACTTGATAAGGTTTAATTTTTTTTGCAGTGTAGATTCTATCTACGGACTGTGTTAAGGGAAATGTGTAATTAATCAGGATTAATCACAGAGAGTAATTTTTTTAATCACTTGACAGCACTACTAAAAGAAGAACATGTTGTAGATGTGAGTTTTTGCAGTGCAACTAAAGTGTGCGGCTGTTGTCCAAACGCTCCAAACTGCTGAATGAGCCTCATGTGTGAGAGCCTGGCGTAGTCCTCCATCACCTTAGCATCACACGTTCAGTCCAAACCCTCTGCTCTCAGCTCCCTATACCTGACAGGAAAGACTTCACACGAGGCACATGAGCCCTTCTATATGAAAGAAGAGTGCATGGTGTTTCAGTGGTTACCACTGCCGCCTCACGCCCTCCACAGTCTAAAAACATCACTACGGCTGACTGGTGACCCTGTGTAAATGTCTTTCTGTCTCTACCCTGTGATAGGCTGGAGAACCGTCCAGGTCAACCCCGCCTCTTTTACAATGTCAGTGAGGACGGGTTCCAAACCCACGTGATCCCGAGCAGGATGAGCGGCTGTTAACTGTTTAAGTACACACTTTGAGAGCTGAAGACTTCAATCCAACAGTTAAGATTATCGACTCATCCACTTATTTGAAGAACTTGAGCTGATGCTGTTGGCTCAATGTGGCCTCCTGCTGCTAACAGTCTACATCTGAGCCTCAGGGCAACAAAAAGGGAAGATGTTCATACTTCTCGTATTGCATGACAGAGTTGTAGTCGTAAGGAGTTCCCTGGTTCAGAGTGTTGATCTTGTCGAAGTTGTAGGCCATGCCTGCAAAGGGGAGAGAAAGATGAAAATAACAGGCCACAGATGCTCAATCATTTCATTTTAATACCTGTCATGAAAAGCCTGAGACTGGTCCTAACACTGTTTCATAATTCAGACGTCAAATATTTTGTTTTAATCCATCAATTTTAATACTCCACACTGCGACACAATAAGAGGTGTGTGGGAAATCATGCTGTTCCTGGCTTTGGTTGTTTCTGACTGTGCTGTTTGGTGTTTTGAATGGTAAATTGTGCAGAGAGTCATTTCTAAGTTCAGGGTGAGCTTGATATTATTAGCTATCATTAATGATCATTAGTGATATCAGGAGTGGAAGGAGAGTCTGACCGTCGATGATGTTTTCCCAGTACACCCTGATGTGGTTGTCTCTGTCGGAGCGGGTCTGCTCGTGGTTGAAGCCGAGGGCGTGGAGCAGCTCGTGCTGCACGGTGCTGTGGTACAGACAGCCCTGACGGCTCAGAGACACGGTCTGACCTCCGCCCTGACGACCCACGTAGGAGTAGCAGCTGATCACACACAAAGAAAGAAAACAGATTATTTAGGAGCACAGATTTTAGCCACTTGGGCTCAATGATGCATGATGGAGACATAGAATACTGAAAAGTCGTGAAAACCTACAGCTAACAACCGGCCCCTTCTGAGCCCAGAGCCAGATCCTTACCCATCCCTGGACTCGATGCTCAGCCACTCATAATCTCCGTTCTGGTAGGGCCTGAAGCGGATGCAGGAAAAGGAAGCGAAGGAATCCAGACCACGAGTGATGATGGACTTCTCTCTGGAGGCTGGAGGAACAGAAAGTCCCACTATGTGAAGCTCTGCTCTGGGATCTGACTTCGACACGTGTGTAACATTCAGTCAAAATGACCTGTGTCTGTTAAAGGCTCTGAGTGAGTTTTTAAACAGTCTGACAGTAATGAGAGAAGCTGAGGCTGGTTTGAAAAGGCAATCAGCTGACTCTGACTGAACCTCTAAGATGGTGACCTGAAACTTACAGTAGTGGTTGGCGATGTAGTATGGGATGTAGACCTTCCCATCAGACCACTTCTGCCACAGGCAGCCTCTGGAGGTGCAGGGGTCAGCGTTTCTGTCGGCACCAGGCTTGATAGCGATGTCTCCTCCAATCAGTGTGGGCTCATCAGGGCCAGGGTCTGAGACACAAACACAGCAAGAGGTCTGAGGCTAAAGAGGCTCATTGTGAACCATATTTAAGCTTCTCTTCAGGTCGCTGTGAAAACTTCTACTTACTGCGGTTTCTGTTGGCTCTCTCCAGAAGTTCACCCACAGAAAGCTCCTTGGACATGTCCTCCTCCCTGATAGCAACATCTGCACCGCACATGTTGTTAAGGTTGACATGGAGAGAGTGAAGTGTCAGAAGTGTCAGTTCCTCAAGTAAATTAAAATATCAAAAAACAGTCTTCGCAGGGATGATTCATCTGATGCAGAACAAAGAGGTGACAGGATTTCTCTCTTACCGTCCTGTTTGTCCACAGCCGCATGAAGAGAAGAGAAAAACAGGATCAAAGTTACTCCAGGGATTGAATTTTTTTTGTTTTGTTTTGTTTTGTTTTGTTAGGTTTTAATACTAACAAGAAGATGAATCTCAACCACAGATAACGTTATCTGATCATACAACAAGGCAGATGTGCTCCCTGTAGACGTAAGGGGTCATCTCCAAACCCAGTGAGGATACTCGTCATGTGGGGACTGAAACACTGCTCTCAGTAATGATCCTAAAACAAAAGTTTAAATATTTGCCCTTATATCTGAATGAGGGATGGAGCATGGAAGGGTGCATTAACCTGTTCTGTCCTCCATGTTCAGTTAATTTCACAGCATTGTCTAACACAGAGTGGATTTTACCCTGCCTAACAAGCAGAAGGCTTTCAGTTGCTGTGAACAACCACATGTCTACACATACTCCTATGAAGTACCCAAGGGGAAACATCCTGCCAGTAAAAATGAAGCCAATGCTGAAAGTGTCAAAAGTTGCTGTTCATCAATGCTATGTGGCTGCATCCATGGATTGCTTCATTTAGCCGTATCAGGAACAGATGTGCGACGTTGCAGCGACTATGTCCATAGAGTCTATGGATGTACCCCAGGGGTTGGTCTTGGGACAGATTTTCTTTTCTTTTCCTGGGGCACATAATACGAAGACACAGAACTTGTGGAGTCACGTTTTTATCATATTAGAAATGTTTTGAGGATACAATCTTTTTAACTAAGTGCACCTAACAGTCTTTTGACCTGTTTGAACCAAGGATCCATCCATAGAGTTCAGTTGGTTCTCAGCTGTTAACAGGCACACCTGTTTGAGCATCATTACACTGGCTGCTGGTACATTTCTGAACAGATTTTTAGATTGAATTGAATGCCCTCAGCGGTCTCTGGCCTCTATTTCTGGCCTTTTAAAACCCTCCTACTCATGCCCTGTATTTCTTGGTCCAAAGATCTCCCATCTGTTCTGAATACTGGACTGAGATCAAGGGGTCTTTGAAATGCAGATTCAGAACAGACTGTTGTTGTATTATTCTACTCTGGAAATTGTGCATCACTATAAATCTGAGAGTTCGTCTTATTAAATTATCATGACATTCAGTGATTGCTGGTGCTCAGACTTCATGTGCAGGCTTTCATGTCATAGTAAGATCAGATGTTAGTACCTCAGCCCAGGAAGAGGACACCAGCAGCAGAGCCACAACACTGAAAACCAACATGGCTGCAACAGACCTGTGACAGGCAGAGAGAAATTTGAGTCTGTTTCTCCACAGGTGAAATAACAACATGACATACAGACAGGGACTGTGCATGTAAGCTGAATTCCTGACAGAATCTTACCTGAGAGCCTGAAGAGAGTTTGATCACCTCTCTGTGCCACAGGGAGACTTTTTATACTGTCCATGTCCTCCAAGAATAAGTCAACAACCGGTTACATCAAAATGTGCAAACAGCTGTCTTTATCACTGTTCATGGAAACTTCAGAGTCCTTCAGCACGTGTGAAAGTCTGCATCTGCCACCAGAGGCTGAGAGGCCGTGTGTGGCTGGTCATGTACACATGAACCACTCTTGTTTTCTTTTTTAATAAAATACTAAAGAAAAGCTTTGTAGAGGAGTGAACACGTGCTTACTGATGAGCAGTTAGCCCCTGTGCTGGATCAGAATCCTCTGCTTCAGGCTTTGGTGTCTCACTGAAGAGGGTGCCCCCTTAGACTGAAAGACTGGTGGTCTGTGTGGCTCTGGTTTCTGCTGGATTTTATGTTTTTTCAAAACTGTTCTCAGAGATATTACTGTGTGTTCATGTGGAGCAATTAGGCCTCAGACTAGGCATAGTGGAGAAGACCCTCTCAGAGCTAATTATGTGGAGCAGCTGTTTCCTCTACATTGATAGCTTTTATTGACAAGAACAAAGGTTTATGTTTTCAATAATATTCAACATTTCTTTTACTTCACACCACATGGATCATCCTCTTCTTCCTACATTGACAATATCTGACAAGCATATTATAGGAGCCAGGCATGTTACAGTGTCATTGGACTTAACCTAGGGACATATGGAGGTAGTAGTGGAAGTTTCATGTTTTAAGTTATAAGTCCAATGGGTCAATTTTCACTGTAATAAAGAAAAGTTTATCAGTCACATTATTTCTTACCAGCAAAGGAGTGTTTGTTTCAAACAAATTGCTTAAACCTCATATATATTGTATAGATGAACATTATATATATATAAATATATGCTCAAAATAAATTATATATATATATATGTATATATATATATATATATATATATATATATATATATATATATATATATATATATATATATATATATATATATATATATATATATATATATATGTGTGTATATATATATATATGTGTGTATATATATATATAGAGAGAGAGAGAGAGAGAGAGAGAGAGAGAGAGAGAGAGAGAGAGAGAAATATATATATATATATATATATATATATATATATATATATATATATATATATATACACTGTAACACAGGCTATTCACACAAACAGTTCTTCAGGTCAACAAAAGCTGCATCACACTGAGGTCTACATTGATCTTATCAAGTCTGGATTTATGAGTTAGGTCACTTAACACAGCTGATTTGGCCAAAAAATTGGGGATGAACCAACGATACCAGCCAGCCAAACCCAGGAATGATTTCACTTTTTTTTTGGTTGACAGAGGAGGATAGCTAGCAAGGGCTTGAATCCTACTGAACTGAGGGCGGATGACCCCACCCCCCATGATGTACCCCGGGTATTCCACGTCTGGTTTAGCAATGTGACATTTACCGGCATTGATGACCAGTCCTGCTTGTTTGATCCTTCTAAGTACATCAAACAGGTGTTGGATATGATTCTGCCAGGTCTCAGTAGACACAACAATGTCATCAACATAGGCTACAGCATACTCATCTGCTCCTCTGAGAATTTTGTCCACCAGCCTTTGAAAAGACGCCAGTGCACCATGGAGACCAAAAGGCAATGGCCTGAAACAATAAAGCCCACTCATAGCCCTAAAGGTTGTTAAGCCTTTAGAAGACTCAGTCAATGGCACCTGCCAATAATGCTTACAGAAGTCAAGGGTTGAGAGGTACTTTGCATGTCCTAAATGTTCAATAAGATCTTCTACTTTGGGCATTTGATAGGCATCAAAAGCAGACATAGCATTTAGTTTTGAAAAATTAATGCAGAATCTCTGTTTTGTGTCATCTTTCTTGGGCACCAGCACCACTGGACTGCACCACTCACCTCTGGCTCATTTACCCCCATTTCAAGCATGTCCTCCACCTCTTGCTTCCATGCAGGCATTGACTTGGCTGGAACTCCAGGTGTGGTGTCCCTTATGGGCTGCTGAGTGCAGCGCAGGCGTATTTCATGTTTGATGAGGTCTGTGCACTCTGGCTTTGTGCTGAAGAGCTCCACAGGCATGATGTCCTCCAGCTCCCCCTGCTGCTGTGCTGCCAGATGAATCAAATCTGGAAACGTCTGCTCTAACTCTGCTGATGGAAAGAACTGCTCTGTTACTTCCTGCTCTTCAACCACAAGCAGTCCAACTTCATCACTACAGCTATAGAGCTGTAGTGATGAAGTTGGACTGTCACACCACTCTTGAGAGGTTGATGTGGAAAATCTGATACTTTCTGCAGCGATCTGGCATGAAGTCCTTGCCACTATTAGAGGTAGGAAGAAGCAGCAGTACTTTTTGGCCCTCTTGAAAGACCTTGTGACGGGCCACCTTGTTATAAGTCTGCTTGTGATGCTCTTGAGCTTGGACTAAATGAGTGTTAGCAAGCTCCTGGAACTCTTCAAGTTTGTCTCTCATCTTTGAAACATATGAAAGAGCACTGCGTTGTTTCTCTGCTTTCAGTCCCTCCCAGGCTTCCTTCAACTTCCCTCCGGTGGACCTTGACCTGCATGGCCATACAGGAGCTGATATGGAGAAAACCCTGTCGATGCTTGTGGCACTTCTCTGTGAGCAAAGAGTAGGTACGGTAGCCACTAATCCCAATCTGCTCTCGAGTTCTCCACAAACTTCCTCAACAAGGATTTTAGGGTTTTGTTGAAGCGTTCCACCAGACCATCTGTTTGGGGATGGTATCCGGTTGTTTTCACTCCCCTGATTTCCAGGAGTTTGTACACTTCCTTCAAGATAGTGGAGGCGAAGTCGGAGCCTTGATCTGTGATTATTTCCCTGGGGACACACACCCTTGAAAACATCCAAATAAGACACTTCACAACTTGGTGGGCCTTGACTTTTCTGAGAGGGAATGTTTCTGGGTATCTAGTAGCAAGTGATCAAGATGTGTCCACGGCCTGCACTACTCCTCTCAAGAGGGACTACAGTGTCCATAGCAATCCAGGAGAAAGGGTATCAATGACTGGCATGGTGATAAGTGGAGCCCTATCACTCTTTCTACCTGGTGCTGTTAACTGACATTGAGGACAAGACTTGCAAAACTGAACAGTGTCACTAAACTGCTGTGGCCAATAAAAGCAAGGGGCCATTCTGGAGAAGATTTTCCTTTGGCCAAGGTGACCTGACCAGGGGACAGAGTGAGCTTACCTCCCTTACCTGCTCTGTCACCTGACTAGATGTGGGGACACACTTGGAAAACAGGGGTGCTAGTGAGGGATCCTGCCTCTGAAGTGGGTCGCTTCTTCTCCTCTGGTTCTGTAAATGACTCAACAATTTTTGTGCCTCTGACCTTGTCCTGTCTCCTCTGTTTTTACTCTTCTTTTGCCTACTCTGTCTGGACCCTTGAGTGTCAGGTACCTCACTATCAAAAGGCAACTTTCCCTAGCTCTGACCCTGATTTTCACTGGCACTCTTTGCTTTTTGACCTGGTGACTGCAATCAAGCCCTCACATGACCCTATGAGTTCTTCTGCCCTAGCTATCATATCTAGCAGTATGGGTTAATCTGTACCGAGCACTACTTGATATGGAGGTTACTCATTACTCCAACTGCAAGAAAGTACAGCTGACCCTCAGCTTTGATAGTAATGTTAGCTATGGGATAGTCTCCACCAGACCTTAACTTTCCCACTTTACTTTAACTCTACCACATTTCTAGGGGGGCAATCCTGTCTGACCAGAGAGCGGGTGCTACCTGAGTCCATAAGGGCAACACAAGGGTCATCTTCAATGGAAACACAGGTGGTAAGTTTTTCATCACCAGGGGGTGGTGAGACTTCGGCCTCTTCTTGACTGCAATTTAAAGACTCTGGAGAAAAGCTTGTATATGTTTTGTTTACTTGCTGGCCTGGACAATCCGCTCTGAAATGACCAGTCAAACCACATGCATGATGGACTGAGGGGCTTCTGGGCTTTAACTCCCTAACCCTGTTGCTGTTTAAAATAGGGGAGACTGGCTTGGGATTCTTGAATCTATGCCTATTCCCACCCACTGTTTTACTCACAGATGGAGGAGCTATACTTGGTCTAGGGGTTGCATGGCTTTTCAGTGGACGCTGTGCAGAAAGGAAAGTCTCAGACATCTCAGCAGCTTGTTTAGACCTTTTAACCAGGTGCCAAGATCTGGGTGGACAACTCTCAGAAATTGCTCCATCTCAATAGAGTGAGTCCCCGTACTTATCTCAAATTTTTCAAGGATGTCACTTTTTACTTTTCCATATTCCATTATATCTTCCATGTTCATGGCAACATCTGCTGCTCGGGCCCTATCATTAATGAAAGGAGCAAGATGCAATGCCCAAACTTCTTGGGGTCACTAGCATGCACTGGCAATTCTCTCAAAAGTGGTCAAATAATGTTCAATATCTTTTTCTTCATGAAAAGGCTGCATCTTTGGGCCCATTCATCCAGGTAACCTTGTCAGATTTGAGGGTTGTGGAACCGCCGGCACTTGCGCGTCGGTGGCGCAGTTGGAGAATGCGCTTGGTCGGTAATCGGAAGGTTGCAGGTTCAAGCTCTGGGCGACACATGGTGATGTGTCCTTGGGCAAGACACTTAACCCCTAGTTGCCCCCACTGCTGCTGCGTCAGTGGTGTGTGAATGGGTATGAAAGGGCGTGACTGTGTTAGATGTACTGATGGATAGCTGTCATAGTAAAGATTGGATCCATCAGTGGTAAGTGGGTAAGTGTGACCTGTGGTGTACAGCAGCTTTGAGTGGTCCATGACTAGAAAAGCGCTATATAAGCTCAAGTCCATTCCATTTACCATTCTGGCGTTCCATATGTTGAGCTCTTGTTGAAGCTGAAAGAACTGGTGCTGCATTCTTTTCCAGCACTCTTACTGGCGCTGTCAGTCCTGCTCCCATCTTTCCTCTCTGTCAGATTGCTGCTTTATAAGCCCTCGTAGTAAGGAGGAAAGTTCATTTAGGCTGTCTGCATCAGAAGGAGGTCCACCCACTGCACCATGCTTGGTGGCACCACCTAGAACCTCCTCTGTTGGAAAGTCCACAAACTGTTTGGATCTGGTAGATTTCTGGATTTTAACCTGCTACTGGCCTGGAACCACTGCTGACACCATTTGCAGTGTAATGTAGCTCGAGTGTTAAGGAAGGTGGCAGGAAGGCAACACTGCAGATATCTTTTTCCAAAAGTGTGAATTTATCTACAGTGGAAAAAACAACTAACTAACCTAAATGCAACAGAAACCAAGGCAAATAAACTCATAACCAATTTAAAAAAGGCACATGTAAGCGGCAGCACAGCCTCCACTTTGTTTTGGATGTTATTTATTTGAAAAGTGGTACCTGAAAGGGCTCACCCACTTTGTCACACTGCACAATGGGGCCAAGATGTACTGGAACCATGTTCATGTTGGAAGAATACAGTTTCCTTCAAAGGAAAGCATACATTGTGTGTTGTCTTCAGGTTGCATCGCAATGGCCCGTTAAATTTGATGACGTAATGGCTCATGAGTCCTGATACTGTATGCTAACAGACAGCAGTGATAATAGTACAGTGCTCATGGCTCAAATACACCATATGCTCCTCGGGTCTGATTCAAATTGCTTCCCACTCCACTGGTTAAAACTGTCTTCATTCATGTTGGGCTTTAAAAACTCCAACCTGTTGCCTTCTAGTGTGGCTCTGCTCATTATGTCCCTTTGTTGTTGCAGTCAAGATAAATCTGATCTGGTTTTGATGTGGTTTGTTTTATTTTGAAAGTCACTGGGTGTTTTTAGGTCGTTTCTGTACCAAACCTCCCGTTCAGCTTGATTTCCCCTACAGTAAATCTACTCTGAGCAGTATTGGAGCAGATCCAGTGTGAGATAACACACAGTGACTTGAATTGAAACCTCTCTGATCCAGGGCCATGGCAGAGCAGAGCTGGACCAGAGACACATCTGGTGTATTTTAGCCGTTAGTCTAGCTTTAATCCATCTTAAATGGATTTCAAATGTTCAACAGTCCAACACAAACATCATAACTTTTGTTAACAAATAGAAACTACTGCTGTTGCCATCATTCCCAGCACTACATGAGCTGCTTGATCTGAGGCATAGACTGGATCTGGAGCATGTCTGCTACACATTAAACCATTAAGACCAGCAAAACTTAGGTACGGCAACCCCACCGAGTCAGAGCACATTAAGGGCTGCAGAAACTCAGTGTATTGTCTTTGGAGTAGATTTTAGAGAAATAAAAGGACATTTATCAAAGGAAAACATGATTATTCATAGAAATGTGTCAAAAGAACAGGATCAGTCACAGACACAAGTGAAGAGCCGATGGTAATAGATATTGACTCGGATCATTTTCCTCCTTTACGTCCTCGTGGTATGGCAGGTTTGTCTTATCGTCCTCTTTCTCACTGAAACATTTCCACACTTCAACGCTGTGTTGGCGTGCTGGCATCCACTCTGGGCTAGAAACATCTGTCACTGAGCTCTTATCAGTGTGGGACATTCAACACACTGCTGTCAGTACGAGGGACACCCAGTGTGGGTAACACCCCCAGTGGGTAACACCCACTGTGGTGAGAGTAGACACACTTACAGGGACTGTGCAGCCACATTTAATATGTCAGAATATGAAGCAACACGCAGGAGGATCTGTACACAAGATAAATTGAAATATATCATCAACTTCTATCAACACACACACACACACACACACACACACACACACACACACACACATACACACACACACACACACACACACACACACACACACACACACACACACACACAGAAACATAAACTAATGCAGTGAACAGATAATTAACACGAGTCATGAAAGATATCTTTGTACATGTTGTTTGAACGTTCCTTAAAAAACTTTGTTGCTAGTTGCTGAAACAATCGCCCTTTTCTGTCATAATGTAAAACCTACTTTGCTTTGTGTTGGAGAAATAATTCAACATTAAAGGAAATCCCTTTTCCTTCTTCTCCATCCATTTAAAGCTCATTAAAAAGGAATAAAACATAAACATCTTTGACATATTTTAAAGTTTGGAAGCTTTGACATTTCCTTTTACTTGTTTTATGAGATTTAAAGCCACAGGAATGTTGATTATTTATGAACAAAGCTCACAACTGTCATATTTTGCTGGACATTCTTGTCAACATTGTGCAGTAATATCTCCATAGAGCTGTTAGCTTCACTATTGTAGTGACAGGTAACACTGATCTGCACAAAGCCACTGAAACACCGGTGTTTCAAAAAGCACAAAACACATTTTTTTTGTCAGACAGATTTGTCTGTAGTGCTTGCCTCCTATCAAGTGTCAATTCAACAGATCTATTTGCACACGCTGAAACCCCTCCATGCAACAAGCCAATTGCAGCACTGCACAGCTCAAAGCATACACGGCAGTGTAACAATGCTTAGCCTGGTGTGGGGGGGGGGGGGGGGGGGGGGGGCTGGCAGCCCGCCAGGCTACTGTTGTGTAGGAAGCATGACGCCGCGTGTACTGTGGAACAAAATGTTTCAATCACTCACTAACTTAGGCTGTATTCAGACCAGAAAAGTCCTTTGGTCCACTTGTTTGGTCCGGACCAAAAGCAGACTTTATTTTTTTCATTTGGTGCGGTTCGTATTCAGATTGTACTTTTTGCAAGTGGACTCTATTCTGTAAACACATCCACGTGTGTGACGATCAGTGCTCTGATTGGACAGCACTGACAAAGGGCGGCACACAGAGTACAGACCTGGAAATGGAGGTAAACATGTGTGTTTGTGCTCTTATTAGAGCTGCAAAATCATTTTCAGTTTCAAGAGCTGCTCCTTCAAAGAAGGCTTAACAACACCGTTTACAATTTTGGAACAGCGAAGACAAATGCGCGCAGCAAGGAGACACTTTGCTCTTCCTCTGGATTGGTGAAGTAGACGGCCCGCGGCTTTTTACAGTTTCACCATAATCATCACTACAACACTGGACTATGGACTGAGTCTGTCTCTCTGACCCCATCAGTCTCCTCAGATGTCTGACTAACATGAGTCTGGTTCTGTTCGAGGTTTCTGCCCGTTAAAGTGAAGTTGTTCCTCTCCATTGTAACTTGCTAAATGCTGCAAAGTCCTGTACTTATGGTGGATTAAGATGAGATCAGACTCCTTATCTGGTCTTGATGTTGGGTTTCTGTTAATAACCTTTTTTTTTTTATCATTAACGGGTCTAGACCTGTTCATATTTTTGGAAAGTGTCCTGAGATAAAGTTTGTTATGATTTGGGGCTCCATAAATTAAGATTGATTTATAGCTGTGGCAGTCAGTCAATGTAAGGTCCTGCTGCTCTGGCATAATTCTAAAGAATCGATCAGGAAATGATAAGGGAATCATCCAGCACAAAGGCCAACAATGTCAATGGATTAAAACATTTCTCATCAGCTCTTTAGAATAGAATTGAATACAATACAATACAATACAATACAATACAATACAATACAATACAATACAATTACTATATTGATCCCATACTGGGAAATTGTTGAAATAGGAACCGGTTGTCTTACCCATTCATAATAGTCACAGACTTAGATGGCTATAGACATAGAATAAGGCGCAGACGGCTGCAGGCTTGGATTGCTATCAACTTAAACTACTCCAAGCTTTAACTGCTGTAGGAGCTAAATATGCATCATGGGGTTTATATGTAGTTCACTGTTTGAACACTTGGTGTCGCTGTATGCCTGAGGCTCAGGTATAGAGATAGGCAGGTCTTTGTTGAGGTAAGGGGTCACGAACCTGGAGGGCAAAAGAGTCTTTGACCCCTGCACACTGTATGCTGTAGGCTGACATGTGATGATTGGGCTGATCAAAGGAACACTTCCATGGAAATAAATGTGATTGTTTGCAATGACGACGAGCTACTTGTGGATCATTGGAGATGCAGCTCAGTTACGCAGGTGAAGCGCGTCAATGAAGCAACGCCGGGGGGAAGACGCCTCAGTAGCTAGCATTGGGCTAGCTCCTATAACTGCTTTGTGGACAGACTCAGACTGCTGAAGACAAAGGTTGTTATAAACCAAAATATTTTTGGGGCACAGATGTCTTTAGGGTCAGATTGCTATACTGCCCTACAACGGTCTGGTATCTACACATTCGGTCAAAATTGAATTAAGGCTCTCAATGTACTGAATGACATCAGTTTTATCATCTCACGAGGTTTCCTTTTAAATACTGGCTGTCGAATTTTCAGTGAGCCCAAAAGTCAGACAAAAACCAAACCAAACTGTAAGTGCTGTTACTGCGCTTACTGCAGCAGGAAAGCTGCAATGTTGCCATGTGAAGCCAGACTTACTGCAGTGTGCTTTGTACAGAGGTAAACTACCCTGTTGTTGTTCAAAGCCAAAACACACTAACTGCATTTACCGCTCAGCAGGTTTGGAAAAGCTCAGTGGTGGTTATGAATGAAAATAATATATATGCTGTTGCATGTGTCCTAAAAGCAAAGGGCAGTTTGTGCTTTTGTGGGGTCATAGGTCATGTTATGGCAACAGTTCTTATCTGTAAATTAATTCTGTAGGAAAATAAATTTAAAAAATCTATTTACACCCATTTAACAGCAACAAATCTGTCTGGAAGGACCAAAAAGTTCAAATCCACTTTTCTGAATTCCGCTGTCTGCGTAGGTACTGCACTTGGCCTTTGGGGGCAGTATAGGCTCACACTGCCCATCTCCCTCTCTTTGGGTTCTGCAGATGTCTGTCTACCATCAGTCTGGTTCTGCTCCAGGTTTCTGTCTGTTAAAGGACAGGTCCAAAGGTCCGTTTGTTTATGAAGTGACATTTTGTCTGGAGCTTGAGTGGTTGAAGGAAACGTCTACGTGGCGAAAAACCAGGAGCAGTACCACGCCTGTAGCTGGGGAAGTGTGTAGATGTCTCCAGCTCCCTGGCTCCTCCCACAGTCCGACATTCTCATGACCCCACCCACAGCTGTGTCTGTATTTTGTTGTTTCTCTGCTGGGAGAGTGATGGACCCGAGTCCTCTCTTAGGCCTCTCACCCAATGAGTACCAGGACGAACCCAGCCACCCGTGACCCCCCAACACACCAGTGACAGAAATTATGGATGGCAGATTCAACTGGAACACGCAGAGTAAACCATTTCTCATGATATGAGTTTATCTCAGAGTATTGTTGCTGATCCAATTTCTGCTAAAACTAATTTGGATATTTATTTTGACACCAGTTGAAGTTTTTGCATAGGTTTAGGGTCACTTTCTGTCTTGAAAACCATGAACTCTGGCTGCTAAACACAAGCCCTCCTGTCTACGCGCTGAAAAAAACCAGGGCAGAGTAGCATCATGCTATTCACAGATATGGCTAACAGAGCTAACACCAGACACCAATGCTACATTTGAGGAGATTCACCTGCTGTGGGCAGACAGGATCCAGGAGACAGAGACTGAACAGACTGCTGTAGAAGCTCAGTCCTGGACCCTGTGGAGGTGGAGGCTGGCTGACTGGACAATGATGGACAAGCTGTCAGCATCTATTTTCTTATGGACCTTTTTTTTTCACACTTTCTATACACTTTCTTACTTTTGTTTTCCTGATTGCTGCTGTGACTTCAATTTCATTGTACTTGTTACAATGACAATAAAGTTCTTTTCTGTTCTCTTTTTTTTTTGTAGTTTCAGATAAATAAAAGTCAGATTTAGCCTTTTTGATTAATGAGGTACATTTGTTGCGGGGCAGATGAAAAATGATCAAATCAGCCTCTACTTTCTTTTTACATGCTCTGGCCCAAGCATGATCTCTTTCTTTAAGGAGGTTCCAATTTCAGTGGAGAACCAATGATTATTTTGCCCCTTTATCCTAAACTGAAGTATGGGAGAATATTTATTGATTAGCCTCAGTTGATTAGATTAGAATTCAGCATGAAAGAAATTCCAAGCCAGTACAATACGGGGTTTGGTTTTAGGGAGTTTGATATTTCTGATCACTTCAATGGCACAGTGGTCACTAAGATCGTTCCTGAAATCACCAGCATCAGTTTACTTTTGGGGGGTATTTGTTATTATCAGATCTAGGAGTGTTGACCTGGAAGGTTATTTAATGTTGGGCCGAGTTGGGCTGTCTATCAACTGACTTAAATTCAGTGAGTCACAGATAGATTTTAGGCCATCTTAGGCTGATGACATCCAATCAAGATTTAGATCCCCCATACATTAGTAATACATAAAGAATACATGAAGTAAAGTATTTCCTAGATGACAAAGCCCTGCATTGTTCCATATCTGACATATTATTGTTGAGATGTGGGGTGGATCATGCAAAACTTATGTCCAACCAATCTTCATCTTACAAATAAGGGCAATAACAATTATCAGTAGAAGTCAATACAGAAATCCTTCAGACCACTATTATTTAAACAACAGTTGTTAAAATCCATTGAAACAATAAGATTAATCTTCTCTCTGCTTCTTTTCATTCATGTTTGACACAAACTTAACTCTAAACTTGTTGTCATAGCACCCCCATCATGAACATGCTGGGTTCAGCTTTCAGATCAAGGTCAGTGAAGTCTTATCACCGTGTTTACCGTTTGATCACCTGTGTGTTTCTGGGCTGGGATCATGGTGAGAATGACAGGAAAGAGCTAGTTGGTGAATGTTTACCCTCTCTTTTTTTTTTTTTTTTTTTTTTTTTTTCTTTTTGGACAGTATGGATGTTTTTGAAGTAAAGTCTGGTTATGTGGATCATGACACAAAGAGTCAGACTTCAGTTTACCATTGCTGAACATGTGTCTTTATTTTATCTTTCTGATATCCGGCTGAGCTACAAGCAGCTATTAGAGGATTACATATGAGCACTACAGCAGGCTTGTGTTTCTCAACAGTGCAGCACATTAGCTGATTTATTAAGCCTCATTCAAAGACATTCACTAAAAGCACAAAGGCACGTCTGGCTCTGCTGGCTGATGAAAAGCTGTGCTGGTCTTCAGTCTGATGTTTCCTGTTGATTTCCTGCCAGAAGAACACAGACAGAGCTCATTAGACCAGTGACAGACTTTGGACAACTCTGACAGCTCAGGTGTGAAGTGACAGGTAAACATTAGAGAGGGTGGTGAAAGTGATTGAAGAGCTCAAACATCTAGAAAAAGCCCTGAAGACTTTTGGATATTATTGGAAATGATGAATCTCAAGTTGTGTTTTTAGCAGGTTTAATTTTAATAAGCATGCGTTCAGCTGAGGCTCACAGACAGTCTCTCATGCCCATATAAGGGCGCTGCTGGTTTGATTGACAGGTGGGTGCCCTGTAGCCAGGATGGGAATGGATTGGTTATCAGTGCTGTGACTGAGTCAATAGTTGCCTTTGACTGGATTACGTGGAAAAGAAAGATTAACAAAAACAAAGAGATGACAAAGAGAATGTATACTTCAGATCATACTGCTGAGACTGATGAAGCAAAGACGTCTGAAGCCACTGACCTCCACATTCAAAGGAAAACGTTGTTTAGATCACGCTCAGGGCCAGGATCAGAGGTTAGAGCAGTTGAATCTGAAATTATTTTTGAAAAAAAAAAAAAGCTTGGTTCATGTGATTTATGGCTCTGTTACAGTAATAGGAAAACATACAGTATGGGTTTTCAGGGGGAAGCCTAATGAATCTGTGGATCACAATCCTTTAATTCACATTTCATCAAGAATCAGAAAACAAATGAAATGAAAAATAAATAAAAGTTCATTTGTTTTCAGTATCCCATTGGTTAATACAGATCAAATAAAGGGAAGTTACATTAAAGGCCTTGGGCTGATTTGATTTTATTGTTTCATTTGTATGATCATCATGTGCTCAAGAGTAGCTCTGTCAAGAGACAAGGCTGAAGCTTCACACACGAGGACGGACAGCTAGGTTTTATTCAAAGAAGCTAAACCAGTGACTCAAAGGATGATAATACCACAGAGAAACAGATGAACATACCTAAAAAATGGGTGGGGGGTGGTATTAAGTTAATTTTTATTTTTTCATTTGAAAAATGAAAAATGGGGAACGTTAACTCTATTTCAATGCTGTGTTTTTGATTCATTATTGGATATGAACTGAACAAATGATTCAGACATAGCTTCATGTAATGATACAAAACCTGTATCAGCATTGATCTAGTGCTGACTTGCAAAATATACACCTTAGGCATTTGGGCACAAAGTATCTTCTGGAGGACTTCATTTCCCATGAGCACCATCACCCACTGTCATAAAAATGTGACTCTTGCCCTGGCTAATTCATTGATGGTTTTTGAATTTTTATCAATAAAAACACATTTCCAGTTTTGCTCTCCCTCTCTGCTCTGCACTCTTCACTTACACACCAGCAGCAGCAGCAGCAGCAGCACCAGCACCAGCACCAGTACGCAGCAGCAGCAGAATGCGACAGCAGAATGCGACAGCAGTAGCAGCACCAGCAGCACCAGCAGCACTAGCAGCAGAACCAGCAGCAGCAGCAGCAACAGCTACAGCACAAGCAGCAGCAGCAGCAGCACCAGCAGCAGCAGCAGCAGCAGCAGCAGGGCGTGAGGGGTGTGATCCCTGTAGGTGTATTTCATGAAAAATGTTCTGCTATGTGTGGATGTTTATCAGCTACATGGGTTGATCTGGACGTACTGCAGCGATACAGGCGGTTCACTCGCAGGATGTCATTGGCACTCATCTGGGTTGCCCGGCCCACGTCCACGTTGGGGTCGGGGATGGGGACGATGGTCGGCTGTCCGTTCCTGGAGAAGGCAAACCTGCGGTGGAAAAACCACTGACACAATAAGAGGAATCACCTCGCATCTTGTGTCATCAACTTCCTACAGACTAATGAAGAGGAGGTGGTCTGTTACAAGCTGCCGTCTCTTCAGGTTTAAAACGAATGACCCCCTAATTAAGACATCACACACCTCCACTCAGGCCAAGAAAGGAAAGATTTTACTGGAGCCAGACCAAATGGACTGAGTATAATGAGTCCCAGAGTACAAAACAAAAAAGGCAAAAAAAAAAAAAGGACTTTTTTTGTTCTAGCTGCTCAGCAGAAAAGTGTATAAAGACAACAAGAGTTGCTGTGCTCATGAATGTCTCCACAGGCAGACTTCAGCGCTTTCTTCATTTCCCCAAACTTTAATTCTCAGAATCCTTTGCACTCTCCGAGTGTGTTTTGCTTCTGTCATATTTTGTCTCATTTTTCTCCATAAAGTGAAGTGCAGTGCCTCTATACATTCAGGACAACCGTGGCTACATGCTGATGTAACCCAATTATGTCGTTTTGTAGTTAAAATAATTAAAAGCTGAAATTCATTAGCGTTTTTGAACCCGCGCGGGTTTGGGATCTGTTATGCTGCTGTGTGTCATGGTTTTAACGTCCTGTTCATTGTTTCTTGGATCAGATCGTACCTGGAGTACTGCATGACAGAGTTGTAGTCGTAGGGAGTGTTCAGGTTGTTGGTGTCTATCTTCCTGAAAGCAAACTCCAATCCTACAAGAAATCAAAAACATCAACCAGTCAAACCCACAAAGTGTCTTTTGGTCACTCCATGGAAGCTATCCTGTCCAATAGCAAAGTCTGACCCACCTTGGATGACGTTCTGAAACAGGATGCGGACATGCTGGTCCCTGTCAGATCGGGTCTGTTCGTGGTCGAAGCCCAGAGCGTGGAGCAGCTCGTGTTGGACAATCTGAGGGAAAACACAACCCTGACGGCTCAGAGACACCGTCTGGTTTCTACCCCGACGCCCGACGTAGGAGTAACAGCTGAAAGAGAAGAGAACAGTGACACACCTGGAGAGGATCTGCCACATGGAGGAGTCATGGTGTGGTGCTCACCCTTCGAGGGATTTGATGTCCACAAAGTCCTGCTGTCGGTTCAGAGGAACGAAGCGAATGCAAGTGGAACTGGCAAAGGACCGCAGACCCTGGCGGATGATGTTCCTCTCTCTAGAAGCTTCACAGTGACAAAGACACAAACTTATTGTTTTCATTTTTCACACTCACTCCGTGCAATCACCTCTGAGCACATCGGAACTCATGAGCTCATCCATTTTCATTTCATCTATACCCAACACCCAAACTTTTATTTGTGCTTACTGCCATATTTTTGTGGTGTACATAATTTCTTTATATTAAGTGTATTTATTATTATCGTCTAGACAAAAAATATCGTCCTTCTTTTTCCTGACATCTTTGTCTTTCTGTTATTTCTTGTGTTTTTGATAACTGTTGCATCAAAACTCTCTTTTCTGACCCTGTCTGATTTGACCTCCTGCTCCCTCCTCCTAACGATAGAACCCCCCCAAACAGGTCTCCTTGAAAAAAAAATCTTTAGTAAACAAAGGTGAAACAACAAATTACTACTTTCCCAGGTTGGGTTATAAAGATCATCAACACTGTTGATGTATATGCTCTACACACACACTTCCATACATAAACTGACAAAAGATCAAAACACACTATAATCCTTCTTAGTTTAAAATAAACATCTAAATAAATAAAATACTGCCTATATCAGAAATGTGCATAACAGTGTGTGTGTGATTAATAAATAAATGAATAAATTTTAAAAATGTAATGAAATGATTATTATTCATATTGATGGTTATTTTATCTCTGACTCATGAAACTCTCTTTGGTCTCACTTCCAGGCTCTGACCTCCTGCTGTGACTGTTTGACTCGTGGTATTGTCACATCTCTCTAGTTTGTTTTTGTTTTTGCAGGTTTTAGCTGTCGACTCACAGTAGTCCTGGCTGATGCGGTATGGTACGTAGACATTGCCGTCGCTGGCTTTGGGCCACAGGCAGTTTCTACTGGTGCAGGGGTCAGCGTTCTGCAGACCTGTGGGCACTGCTATGTCTCCATACAACACCAGGGGCGCACCTGGGGTTTGTCCTGCAGGAAACAACACAAACAGCACACACCTGTAACTGTCTCCCAGATTCAGATTGAAACCAAGTGTCCCCTTCTTTCAGGCTGAAAAATGCCCCGGATGCACGTACCGATGTTCCGATTGGCCTTCTCTAACAGCGTGGAGACACTGAACTCGTCGTCATCACTGCTGTGTCCTGCAGAAGACAAAAATCTGTTCTTATTTCAGAGACACGCTTGATCTGGTCTGAATTTTGCTGTTGAAAGCAGACGTGTCTCACCAGAGGACTCCTCAGTCCTGTCAAAAGAAGCCTGGAATGAAACAAGAACCAAAGAGTGCTTTAGACTATGACACTGCAGGTTTCTGTGACAACATGTTAACAGAACAAATAGGATAACACAGTGTTGCTTTAAGATGTGTGTCCTGCTCACCTGTATCACATAACTGCTGGCCACACAGAGGAGGACACTGAGCACAGCAGCTCGGAGCATCATGAGCGGTTGTTAGAGGGACACGGAGTCTGAAGAAAGACCAGTGTTTGAACTTATATAAGTGAGGAACTGAACTCACCTCTGTTTCCCTATGGAGCAAACTGCTCACCAAAACATGTTGACAGACCTGACCCAGGCAGAAGTAGCAGTTATTACTTCAGAAGCAACCACAGGTTGTGTCATTTTCATTTCTGCTGCTTGTTCTCAGGAATAGGAACCATCTTCATCTTCATCTTCATCCTCATCTTCATCTTCAGACTGAATGAGGACAACACACTGCTCAGTTATTCTGATGAAGAGAGCTGCTTCACTTCACTTCCCTTTATTCACCCTCCTGTTGTTCTCCAGGCCCACCAAACCTTAGCTCTGAGTACATTCAGTCCATTTAAACTGCTGTTTACACACACACACACACACACACACACACACACACACACACACACACACACACACACACACACACACACACACACACACACACACACACACACACACACACCACTTACACACTTAGACTAAGGACTAATGTCTGCACACACACATAAGCCTCCTCTTAAAGCAGAGACAGTGTCTGCGTCCTGGACCTCAACCCAAAGATAATTCAAAAAGAGGGGCCTGATCACTGAAGGCTCGACCTCCCATGGTACTTTTAGAGACCATAGGTACAACTAGCAGGCTGCATGCTGGGTGCTCAGCCATGGAGAGCAGGGGTTCTCCAACTCAGGGCCCCACCACTTGATATCAGTTTACAGCCCAGGACAGGGGAAGAAATCAGAGTTGACCCTAAATGCAGCGTAATCGCCACATGAACCCAAGTAGAAAAAAACAACACTTGGCACGCTGCTTATGCCATCAAAACGTTGCTTCATCAAGTTGACTTTTTCAAAAACCAAAAGAAAGGCCGGACACAGAGTGTTAAAGGGGAAGTGGCAGGACAAATATTTCTGGGGGGGCCATCGATGAAGGCCGGGGACCAAAGGTGGCCGTGCCTCCTCAGAGCTCCCCACTTTGATAAATGCAGGATCTTAAATCCTCTAATTTTTAATATCATGTTTTCATGATATTATCATGTCATCTTCATCTTCATCTTCATCTTCAGACTGACTGAGAACAAAACACTGCTCAATTATTCTTAAGAAGAGCGCTGCTTCACTTCACTTCCCTTTATTCACCCTCCTGTTGTTCTCAAGCCCCACCAAACCTTGGCTCTGAGTTCAGTCAGTCCATTTAAACTGCTATTTACACACACACACACACACACACACACACACACACACACACACACACACACACACACACACACACACTTACACACACACAAACACACCCACACACACACACACACATATACACACACACACACACTAACATACACAGAGACAGACACACACATACACACACTCACAGACACAAACACACACACATACACTCTCTCTCACACACTCACTCACACACATACATACACACTCACACACACACACACACACTCACACACACAAACACACTCACTCACACACACACACACACACAAACACACACACACACTCACACACACACACACACAAACACACACACTCACACACACACACACACACACACACACACACACACACACACACACACACACACTAAGACTAAGGAATAATGTCTGCACACAACTCCCACCCCACCCCCTTTGTGTGGTTCAGATCTGAAGAGTTGTTTCCTTTTTTTGTATATGTAGGGCTTTTTCTAACTTTTTTCTTTAAGGCTGAAAAACAGTAGATATCTCCTTCAGGCTCTGTTTGGCGTGAAATAACAAAGACATTTTGATTGATGACAGCATTAAATTCATTAACTGAAGTTGAAATTCTCTGAATTCATTGTTATTTGATACGTGCTCTACACATCTTTGGATATGTTTTTATAAATTATATAACCTCAGAGGCAAACACCTTTCACAACATGTTGGTAAAGCTACTTAAGGCAGACTTTATCTGTTAATGCATGTTTTACTCTGAATGACCAGTATTCTACACTGTGCTCAGACGGCTGTGGTTCAGTGTTAAAACTATATGACTCACGCAAAACTATTAGTTTTATCAAAAAGGAAAGTTTGAAGCCCCCTCTTAAAGTAGAGACAGTGGCCGTTTTCGAATTCACATACTATACTAGCAGTGCGTACTGATTCGAACAAAATGAAGTATGCAGTATGCAGTATGCAGTATGCAGTATGCAGTATGCGAACAAATGTCAGAGTTGTAGTATGAGAAAAACACCCGGATGACGTACTGAATCGGGATAAATCTACAGTATGCATTGGACCAGTCTCCTTCACCTACTGTTACCCACAATGCAATGCGCCTGGTCCCATATCAGAAGTGAAAATGGCAGAGAGCGGAGCAACAACAACCGGATTTGCAGAGGAATATAAATGTAAGAGCCATTTCTTTTTTATCTTTAAATCCTCATCATCTCCACCACTGAAAGTTAAAACAAAATGCTCTCTCTGGCAATTTATTTGCAGATAAGTTACTCGTGGTTTGTTTATTTTCTACATTTTCAATAAAGATTTTTTTGGGGAAAAAAGTCAGCCATAGACAACTTCCGTTTTCTTTGAACTGAAGACCAGCGTAGCATCTATAGAATGAATATCCTATCTTAAATCAAGAGCATTTTTAATTGATTTGAGAGCAGTATTTTATTGATTTCATGCTCAGATTTTGTGATATTGTCTCTCAAAACTCTGCTCTTGCGCTCAAATTTGCTCTGTGCATGCTCAAACTGTCTCCTCGTGCTCAGTTATTATGCTGCGCGTACTCAAACTGTCTCCTCGTGCTCAGTTATTATGCTGCGCGTACTCAAACTGTCTCCTCGTGCTCAGTTATTATGCTGCGCGTACTCAAACTGTCTCCCCGTGCTCAGTTATTATGCTGCGCGTACTCAAACTGTCTCCTCGTGCTCAGTTATAATGCTGCGCGTACTCAAACTGTCTCCTCGTGCTCAGTTATAATGCTGCGCGTGCTCAAACTGTCTCCCCGTGCTCAGTTATTATGCTGCTCGCACTCAAACTGTGTCCTTGCGCTCGGGTATAATGCTGCTCGCGCAGATTTCCTGCGCTCACACTCCGGTTCTTCCTCTCGCGCTGAGGGATTTTTTGCTCACAGATCTCTGTCTGCGCTCGAAATTTTTTGTGAATCAACCAATAGAAGGCCGACCAGTATTGACCAATCAGATTATCCCTGTTTGTTCATGGGTGTGTTTGCTGTTGTTCACGGAGCGTCACAAACAGTGTCACCATCATGAAGCTAGCAGACAACAGCTCTCATAAAAAATGGACCGACAGTCAAGAAAATCAGGCAAGTTGTTTTAAATTCATTTTAATGAAAACTATATTGGGCTGTCATCATATGATGGTGACACTGTTTTCTCCACCAGCACACCGCAAAGAGCACTGTGTCATGCAGCTATGGGTATACAATAAAGCTATTTCAGTGAAAAACACGGGTGCTCGTGTATTTATTGAATTATATTTGATTTTAACAGTGGACAAAAAAATTAAAGAAATCACATTTATTACAGCCCTGGAGGTCAGGGGCTGATAAACCAGGTTGAAAGAGTGCCCACCCGTATGTGACGCACCGTGAACAACAGCAAACACACCCATAAACAAACAGGGATAATCTGATTGGTCAATACTAGTCGGCCTTCTATTGGTTGATCCACAAAAAATTTCGAGCGCAGACAGAGATCTGTGAGCAAAAAATCCCTCAGCGCGAGAGGAAGAACCGGAGTGTGAGCGCAGGAAATCTGCGCGAGCAGCATTATATCCGAGCGCAAGGACACAGTTTGAGCATGCGCAGCATAATAACTGAGCACGAGGAGACAGTTTGAGCACGCAAAGCATTATAACTGAGCTCGAGGAGACAGTTTGAGCAGGCGCAGCATAATAACTGAGCACGAGGAGACAGTTTGAGCACGCGCAGCATTATAACTGAGCACGAGGAGACAGTTTGAGCACGCGCAGCATAATAACTGAGCACGGGGAGACAGTTTGAGCACGCGCAGCGTTATAACTGAGCACGAGGAGACAGTTTGAGCACGCGCAGCATTATAACTGAATATGAGGAGACAGTTTGAGCACGCACAGAGCAAATTTGAGCGCAAGAGCAGTTTTGAGAGACAATATCACAAAATCTGAGAGTGAAATCAATATATTACTGCTCTCAAATCAATTAAAAATGCCCTTGATTTAAGATAAGATTTTCAATCCATAAGCATACTACGAAAATTAACCCAACTGAACAGTCATACTACATACTGCTTATGAAGGTAGTATGCAATAGGCAGTGCCTACTACATAATACTTTCATTAGCAGTATTTAGTAGGCGAATTTGAAAACAACCACAGTCTGCGTCCCGAGCCTCAACCCAAAGATAATTCAAAAAGAGGAGCCTGATCACTGAAGGCTCAACCTCCCATGGTACCTTTAGAGACCATAGGTACAACTAGCAGGCTGCATGCTGGGTGCTCAGCCATGGAGAGCAGGGGTCTCCAACTCAGGGCCCACCACTTCCCAGATAGCAGTCAGTTCTGGGCCGATTCTGGCTATCTTCCGCCAGTGTCGGCCGACAGACGGACAGATTATCGGAGCGCACCCTTCGCAGCTGCACTTTGGTGACAGGCGCACCTGTGTGCACATGTCAACAAAGCCTCAGAGGCAGGTTTCCAGAGTGTCAGGCACATTTTAATGCAATAAACAATCACAGCAATCACTATTTAATGTAACTGTCTGAACCAGCATATACATTTATATCTTTATTAATTTTCCTGTCACATCTTCGGATTAAAGCTGTTTGTCATAATGGAAAGTTAACCTGACGGCAGCTGGAAGTTTGATGCACATCTTACAATTAAAAAATAAACAGCCTTAACATCTGATACTGAGTATATATCTGGTTCTCTCATTTCATTTAATTCAAAGAAAAGAGGGAGAGAAAAGACGAAGAAAAAAGAGACAAAATAAATGTGTGTCACTCAGGATTTACCCGTGATTTCCCATATTTCTCTGTTTTAGTCTTTATTTTTAACGTGATCTAAAAAGATGGAGTACATTATTGTAAGGAGGATGAGGCGGAGACACCAGGAGAGTATACAGTATATCACCAAAGGTTCTGCTATTTGACGATAACAAACCAGGAGTGCAGGTGGATCAAAAGTATTCTGGATGGATAAACCAGCTGTGTAACTGTCTCTTCATTTTGTTCTCCTATTAATGACAAAGGAACAGATTAAATCTGTCCCTGGAGCTGGCCCACACAGTGACGCGCTTCGTGTCCTCCGATGTGCCCCACTGTCTGTTTTCCTGCTGCAGGGACAGCGGCTCTCTCCACTACCAGCACTGTTTCCACGGTGCTGGGGATCACTCGGACCAATCAGACGCTGCGCCTCAGCTGCAGGGCATTTAAAGGTGAGGAGGGGCGCTCATTTGAGTGATGAAAACAGTGCTCGGCTGTGTTAAACCCACTCACGGCTTTTCTCCTCCCTCTCTGCCATTTGCGCGGAGGGAGGCATGGACGCGCACCTCTGCGCTCCTCTGCGCCTTGACTGCGCCTCTCTTGGCACTGCAGGAAACTTGCAAAGTGCGCCGGTCACACCCTGTGCGCATGGCAAAGGCCTGCGCCTGCGCCTGGTCTACAGAATTAGAGCCCGCTGAGTTCAACTTTCAGATCAAGGTCAGTGAAGTCTTATCACCGTGTTTACCGTATGATCACCTGTGTGTTTCTGGGCTGGGATCATGGTGAGAATGACAGGAAAGAGCTATTTGGTGAATGTTTACCCTCTTTTTTTTTTTTTTTCTTTTTGGACAGTATGGATGTTTTTGAAGTAAAGTCTGGTTATGTGGATCATGACACAAAGAGTCAGACTTCAGTTTACCATTGCTGAACATGTGTCTTTATTTTATCTTTCTAATATCCGGCTGAGCTACAAGCAGCTATTGGAGGGTTACATATGAGCACTACGGCAGGCTTGTGTTTCTCAACAGTGCAGCACATTTGCTGATTTATTAAGCCTCATTCAAAGACATTCACTAAAAGCACAAAGGCACGTCTGGCTCTGCTGGCTGATGAAAAGCTGTGCTGGTCTTCAGTCTGATGTTTCCTGTTGATTTCCTGCCAGAAGAACACAGACAGAGCTCATTAGACCCGTGACAGACTTTGGACAACTCTGACAGCTCAGGTGTGAAGTGACAGGTAAACATTAGAGAGGGTGGTGAAAGTGATTGAAGAGCTCAAACATCTAGAAAAAGCTCTGAAGACTTTTGGATATTATTGGAAATGATGAATCTCAAGTTGTGTTTTTAGCAGGTTTAATTTTAATAAGCATGCGTTCAGCTGAGGCTCACAGACAGTCTCTCATGCCCATATAAGGGCGCTGCTGGTTTGATTGACAGGTGGGTGCCCTGTAGCCAGGATGGGAATGGATTGGTTATCAGTGCTGTGACTGAGTCAATAGTTGCCTTTGACTGGATTACGTGGAAAAGAAAGATTAACAAAAACAAAGAGATGACAAAGAGAATGTATACTTCAGATCATACTGCTGAGACTGATGAAGCAAAGACGTCTGAAGCCACTGACCTCCACATTCAAAGGAAAACGTTGTTTAGATCACGCTCAGGGCCAGGATCAGAGGTTAGAGCAGTTGAATCTGAAATTATTTTTGAAAAAAAAAAAAAGCTTGGTTCATGTGATTTATGGCTCTGTTACAGTAATAGGAAAACATACAGTATGGGTTTTCAGGGGGAAGCCTAATGGATCTGTGGATCACAATCCTTTAATTAACATTTCATCAAGAATCAGAAAACAAATGAAATGAAAAATAAATAAAAATTCATTTGTTTTCAGTATCCCATTGGTTAATACAGATCAAATGAAGGGAAGTTACATTAAAGGCCTTGGGCTGATTTGATTTTATTGTTTCATTTGTATGATCAGCATGTGCTCAAGAGTAGCTCTGTCAAGAGACAAGGCTGAAGCTTCACACACGAGGACGGACAGCTAGGTTTTATTCAAAGAAGCTAAACCAGTGACTCAAAGGATGATAATACCACAGAGAAACAGATGAACATACCTAAAAAAATGGGTGGGGGGTGGTATTAAGTTAATTTTTATTTTTTCATTTGAAAAATGAAAAAAGGGGAACGTTAACTCTATTTCAATGCTGTGTTTTTGATTCATTATTGGATATGAACTGAACAAATGATTCAGACATAGCTTCATGTAATGATACAAAACCTGTATCAGCATTGATCTAGTGCTGACTTGCAAAATATACACCTCAGGCATTTGGGCACAAAGTATCTTCTGGAGGACTTCATTTCCCATGAGCACCATCACCCACTGTCATAAAAATGTGACTCTTGCCCTGGCTAATTCATTGATGGTTTTTGAATTTTTATCAATAAAAACACATTTCCAGTTTTGCTCTCCCTCTCTGCTCTGCACTCTTCACTTACACACCAGCAGCAGCAGCAGCAGCAGCACCAGCACCAGCACCAGTACGCAGCAGCAGCAGAATGCGACAGCAGAAGCTCCAGCAGTAGCAGCACCAGCAGCACCAGCAGCACTAGCAGCAGAACCAGCAGCAGCAGCAGCAGCTACAGCACAAGCAGCAGCAGCAGCAGCACCAGCAGCAGCAGCAGCAGCAGGGCGTGAGGGGTGTGATCCCTGTAGGTGTATTTCATGAAAAATGTTCTGCTATGTGTGGATGTTTATCAGCTACATGGGTTGATCTGGACGTACTGCAGCGATACAGGCGGTTCACTCGCAGGATGTCATTGGCACTCATCTGGGTTGCCCGGCCCACGTCCACGTTGGGGTCGGGGATGGGGACGATGGTCGGCTGTCCGTTCCTGGAGAAGGCAAACCTGCGGTGGAAAAACCACTGACACAATAAGAGGAATCACCTCGCATCTTGTGTCATCAACTTCCTACAGACTAATGAAGAGGAGGTGGTCTGTTACAAGCTGCCGTCTCTTCAGGTTTAAAACGAATGACCCCCTAATTAAGACATCACACACCTCCACTCAGGCCAAGAAAGGAAAGATTTTACTGGAGCCAGACCAAATGGACTGAGTATAATGAGTCCCAGAGTACAAAACAAAAAAGGCAAAAAAAAAAAAAGGACTTTTTTTGTTCTAGCTGCTCAGCAGAAAAGTGTATAAAGACAACAAGAGTTGCTGTGCTCATGAATGTCTCCACAGGCAGACTTCAGCGCTTTCTTCATTTCCCCAAACTTTAATTCTCAGAATCCTTTGCACTCTCCGAGTGTGTTTTGCTTCTGTCATATTTTGTCTCATTTTTCTCCATAAAGTGAAGTGCAGTGCCTCTATAGATTCAGGACAACCGTGGCTACATGCTGATGTAACCCAATTATGTCGTTTTGTAGTTAAAATAATTAAAAGCTGAAATTCATTAGCGTTTTTGAACCCGCGCGGGTTTGGGATCTGTTATGCTGCTGTGTGTCATGGTTTTAACGTCCTGTTCATTGTTTCTTGGATCAGATCGTACCTGGAGTACTGCATGACGGAGTTGTAGTCGTAGGGAGTGTTCAGGTTGTTGGTGTCTATCTTCCTGAAAGCAAACTCCAATCCTACAAGAAATCAAAAACATCAACCAGTCAAACCCACAAAGTGTCTTTTGATCACTCCATGGAAGCTATCCTGTCCAATAGCAAAGTCTGACCCACCTTGGATGACGTTCTGAAACAGGATGCGGACATGCTGGTCCCTGTCAGATCGGGTCTGTTCGTGGTCGAAGCCCAGAGCGTGGAGCAGCTCGTGTTGGACAATCTGAGGGAAAACACAACCCTGACGGCTCAGAGACACCGTCTGGTTTCTACCCCGACGCCCGACGTAGGAGTAACAGCTGAAAGAGAAGAGAACAGTGACACACCTGGAGAGGATCTGCCACATGGAGGAGTCATGGTGTGGTGCTCACCCTTCGAGGGATTTGATGTCCACAAAGTCCTGCTGTCGGTTCAGAGGAACGAAGCGAATGCAAGTGGAACTGGCAAAGGACCGCAGACCCTGGCGGATGATGTTCCTCTCTCTAGAAGCTTCACAGTGACAAAAACACAAACTTATTGTTTTCATTTTTCACACTCACTCCGTGCAATCACCTCTGAGCACATCGGAACTCATGAGCTCATCCATTTTCATTTCATCTATACCCAACACCCAAACTTTTATTTGTGCTTACTGCCATATTTTTGTGGTGTACATAATTTCTTTATATTAAGTGTATTTATTATTATCGTCTAGACAAAAAATATCGTCCTTCTTTTTCCTGACATCTTTGTCTTTCTGTTATTTCTTGTGTTTTTGATAACTGTTGCATCAAAACTCTCTTTTCTGACCCTGTCTGATTTGACCTCCTGCTCCCTCCTCCTAACGATAGAACCCCCCCAAACAGGTCTCCTTGAAAAAAAAATCTTTAGTAAACAAAGGTGAAACAACAAATTACTACTTTCCCAGGTTGGGTTATAAAGATCATCAACACTGTTGATGTATATGCTCTACACACACACTTCCATACATAAACTGACAAAAGATCAAAACACACTATAATCCTTCTTAGTTTAAAATAAACATCTAAATAAATAAAATACTGCCTATATCAGAAATGTGCATAACAGTGTGTGTGTGATTAATAAATAAATGAATAAATTTTAAAAATGTAATGAAATGATTATTATTCATATTGATGGTTATTTTATCTCTGACTCATGAAACTCTCTTTGGTCTCACTTCCAGGCTCTGACCTCCTGCTGTGACTGTTTGACTCGTGGTATTGTCACATCTCTCTAGTTTGTTTTTGTTTTTGCAGGTTTTAGCTGTCGACTCACAGTAGTCCTGGCTGATGCGGTATGGTACGTAGACATTGCCGTCGCTGGCTTTGGGCCACAGGCAGTTTCTACTGGTGCAGGGGTCAGCGTTCTGCAGACCTGTGGGCACTGCTATGTCTCCATACAACACCAGGGGCGCACCTGGGGTTTGTCCTGCAGGAAACAACACAAACAGCACACACCTGTAACTGTCTCCCAGATTCAGATTGAAAACAAGTGTCCCCTTCTCTCAGGCTGCAAAATGCCCCGGATGCACGTACCGATGTTCCGATTGGCCTTCTCTAACAGCGTGGAGACACTGAACTCGTCGTCATCACTGCTGTGTCCTGCTGAAGACAAAAATCTGTTCTTATTTCAGAGACACGCTTGATCTGTTCTGAATTTTGCTGTTGAAAGCAGACGTGTCTCACCAGAGGACTCCTCAGTCCTGTCAAAAGAAGCCTGGAATGAAACAAGAACCAAAGAGCTTTAGACTATGACACTGCAGGTTTCTGTGACAACATGTTAACAGAACAAATAGGATAACACAGTGTTGCTTTAAGATGTGTGTCCTGCTCACCTGTATCACATAACTGCTGGCCGCGCAGAGGAGGACACTGAGCACAGCAGCTCGGAGCATCATGAGCGGTTGTTAGAGGGACACGGAGTCTGAAGAAAGACCAGTGTTTGAACTTATATAAGTGAGGAACTGAACTCACCTCTGTCTCCCTATGGAGCAAACAGCTCACCAAAACATGTTGACAGACCTGACCCAGGCAGAAGTAGCAGTTATTACTTCAGAAGCAACCACAGGTTGTGTCATTTTCATTTCTGCTGCTTGTTCTCAGGAATAGGAACCATCTTCATCTTCATCTTCATCCTCATCTTCATCTTCAGACTGAATGAGGACAACACACTGCTCAGTTATTCTGATGAAGAGAGCTGCTTCACTTCACTTCCCTTTATTCACCCTCCTGTTGTTCTCCAGGCCCACCAAACCTTAGCTCTGAGTACATTCAGTCCATTTAAACTGCTGTTTACACACACACACACAAACACACACACAAACACACACACACACACACACACACACACACACACACACACACACACACACACACACACACACACACACACACACACACCACTTACACACTTAGACTAAGGACTAAGGTCTGCACACACACATAAGCCTCCTCTTAAAGCAGAGACAGTGTCTGCGTCCTGGACCTCAACCCAAAGATAATTCAAAAAGAGGGGCCTGATCACTGAAGGCTCGACCTCCCATGGTACTTTTAGAGACCATAGGTACAACTCAGGTTGCATGCTGGGTGCTCAGCCATGGAGAGCAGGGGTCTCCAACTCAGGGCCCACCACTTGATATCAGTTTACAGCCCAGGACAGGGGAAGAAATCAGAGTTGGCCCTAAATGCAGCGTAATCGCCACATGAACCCAAGTAGAAAAAAACAACACTTGGCACGCTGCTTATGCCATCAAAACGTTGCTTCATCAAGTTGACTTTTTCAAAAACCAAAAGAAAGGCCGGACACAGAGTATTAAAGGGGAAGTGGCAGGACAAATATTTCTGGGGGGGGCCATCGATGAAGGCCGGGGACCAAAGGTGGCCGTGCCTCCTCAGAGCTCCCCACTTTGATAAATGCAGGATCTTAAATCCTCTAATTTTTAATATCATGTTTTCATGATATTATCATGTCATCTTCATCTTCATCTTCATCTTCAGACTGACTGAGAACAAAACACTGCTCAATTATTCTTAAGAAGAGCGCTGCTTCACTTCACTTCCCTTTATTCACCCTCTGAGTTCAGTCAGTCCATTTAAACTGCTGTTTACACACACACACACACACACACACACACACACACACACACACAAACACACCCACACACACACACACACATATACACGCACACACACACTAACATACACAGAGACAGACACACACATACACACACTCACAGACACAAACACACACACATACACACTCTCTCACACACTCACTCACACACATACACACACACTCACACACACACACTCACACACACAAACACACTCACTCACACACACACACACACACAAACACACACACACACTCACACACACACACACACACACACACACACACACACACACACACACACACACACACACACTAAGACTAAGGAATAATGTCTGCACACAACTCCCACCCCACCCCCTTTGTGTGGTTCAGATCTGAAGAGTTGTTTCCTTTTTTTGTACATGCAGGGCTTTTTCTAACTTTTTTCTTTAAGGCTGAAAAACAGTAGATATCTCCTTCAGGCTTTGTTTGGCGTGAAATGACAAAGACATTTTGATTGATGACAGCGTTAAATTCATTAACTGAAGTTGAAATTCTCTGAATTCATTGTTATTTGATACGTGCTCTACACATCTTTGGATATGTTTTTATAAATTATATAACCTCAGAGGCAAACACCTTTCACAACATGTTGGTAAAGCTACTTAAGGCAGACTTTATCTGTTAATGCATGTTTTACTCTGAATGACCAGTATTCTACACTGTGCTCAGACGGCTGTGGTTCAGTGTTAAAACTATATAACTCACGCAAAACTATTAGTTTTATCAAATAGGAAAGTTTGAAGCCTCCTCTTAAAGTAGAGACGGTGGCCGTTTTCGAATTCACATACTATACTAGCAGTGCGTACTGATTCGAACAAAATGAAGTATGCAGTATGCAGTATGCAGTATGCAGTATGCGAACAAATGTCAGAGTTGTAGTATGAGAAAAACACCCGGGTGATGTACTGAATCAGGATAAATCTACAGTATGCATCGGACCAGTCTCCTTCACCTACTGTTACCCACAATGCAACGCGCCTGGTCCCATATCAGATGTGAAAATGGCAGAGAGCGGAGCAACAACAACCGGATTTGCAGAGGAATATAAATGTAAGAGCCATTTCTTTTTGATCTTTAAATCCTCATCATCTCCACCACTGAAAGTTAAAACAAACTGCTCTCTCTGGCAACTTATTTGCAGATAAGTTACTCGTGGTTTGTTTATTTTCTACATTTTCAATAAAGTTTTTTTTGGGAAAAAGTAAGCCATAGACAACTTCCGTTTTCTTTGAACTGAAGACCAACGTAGCATCTATAGAATGAATATCCTATCTTAAATCAAGAGCATTTTTAATTGATTTGAGAGCAGTATTTTATTGATTTCATGCTCAGATTTTGTGATATTGTCTCTCAAAACTCTGCTCTTGCGCTCAAATTTGCTCTGTGAGTGCTCAAACTGTCTCCTCATGTTCAGTTATAACGCTGTGCGTGCTCAAACTGTGTCCTCGTGCTCAGTTATTATGCTGCGCCTGCTCAAACTGTCTCCTCGTGCTCGGATATAATGCTGCGCGTGCTCAAACTGTCTCCCCGTGCTCAGTTATAATGCTGCTCGCACTCAAACTGTCTCCTCGTGCTCAGTTATAATGCTGCTCGCACTCAAACTGTGTCCTTGCGCTCGGGTATAATGCTGCTCGCGCAGGTTTCCTGCGCTCACACTCCGGTTCTTCCTCTCGTGCTGAGGGATTTTTTGCTCACAGATCTCTGTCTGCGCTCGAAATTTTTTGTGAATCAACCAATAGAAGGCCGACCAGTATTGACCAATTAGATTATCCCTGTTTGTTCATGGGTGTGTTTGCTGTTTTTCACGGAGCGTCACAAACAGTGTCACCATCATGAAGCTAGCAGACAACAGCTCTCATAAAAAATGGACCGACAGTCAAGAAAATCAGGCAAGTTGTTTTAAATTCATTTTAATGAAAACTATATTGGGCTGTCATCATATGATGGTGACACTGTTTTCTCCACCAGCACACCGCAAAGAGCACTGTGTCATGCAGCTATGGGTATACAATAAAGCTATTTCAGTGAAAAACACGGGTGCTCGTGTATTTATTGAATTATATTTGATTTTAACAGTGGACAAAAAAATTAAAGAAATCACATTTATTACAGCCCTGGAGGTCAGGGGCAGATAAACCAGGTTGAAAGAGTGCCCACCCGTATGTGACGCTCCGTGAACAACAGCAAACACACCCATAAACAAACAGGGATAATCTGATTGGTCAATACTAGTCGGCCTTCTATTGGTTGATCCACAAAAAATTTCGAGCACAGACAGAGATCTGTGAGCAAAAAATCCCATAGCGCGAGAGGAAGAACCGGAGTGTGAGCGCAGGAAATCTGCGCGAGCAGCATTATATCCGAGCGCAAGGACACAGTTTGAGCATGCGCAGCATAATAACTGAGCACGAGGAGACAGTTTGAGCAGGCGCGGCATAATAACTGAGCACGGGGAGACAGTTTGAGCACGCGCAGCGTTATAACTGAGCACGAGGAGACAGTTTGAGCAGGCGCAGCATTATAACTGAGCACGAGGAGACAGTTTGAGCAGGCGCAGCATAATAACTGAGCACGAGGAGACAGTTTGAGCACGCGCAGCGTTATAACTGAGCACGAGGAGACAGTTTGAGCACGCGCAGCATTATAACTGAGCATGAGGAGACAGTTTGAGCACGCACAGAGCAAATTTGAGCGCAAGAGCAGTTTTGAGAGACAATATCACAAAATCTGAGAGTGAAATCAATATATTACTGCTCTCAAATCAATTAAAAATGCCCTTGATTTAAGATAAGATTTTCAATCCATAAGCATACTACGAAAATTAACCCAACTGAACAGTCATACTACATACTGCTTATGAAGGTAGTATGCAATAGGCAGTGCCTACTACATAATACTTTCATTAGCAGTATTTAGTAGGCGAATTTGAAAACAACCACAGTCTGCGTCCCGAGCCTCAACCCAAAGATAATTCAAAAAGAGGAGCCTGATCACTGAAGGCTCAACCTCCCATGGTACCTTTAGAGACCATAGGTACAACTAGCAGGCTGCATGCTGGGTGCTCAGCCATGGAGAGCAGGGGTCTCCAACTCAGGGCCCACCACTTCCCAGATAGCAGTCAGTTCTGGGCCGATTCTGGCTATCTTCCGCCAGTGTCGGCCGACAGACGGACAGATTATCTGTGTACATGCCAGAATCGTCCCAGATGTGGAAGCCACCTGCCAGTATCATCATCTAAAAGGTGTTGCTGGGCCAGTGGTTTTCCCACGGTTTATGGCCCATGACTGTACAGTAACTGTTGGCCCACATTGTTCTCTTAGTGTGTTGGTACACAATCGGAAAACCGTGTCTGGGCCGGAACAGATGACCAACATGTAAACCGGCGTTTTAATTTAGATACACAACAGGAGGGTCAGCTGTTGTTTTTCTTACGGCCCGTCACAATTGAGGGAGGGCGGTGCCCCAATGAGGAGCTCGTCAGGAAATTTGTGAACCGCTTTTGTTTCTCAGTTGAAACAAGTAGAAAATTCCAGACTACAGTCATATAGCACTGGATCAAGTGCATACGAAAAGAGGACTAGAACAACTATCAACAAGACCATACGCTACCGTCTGCGCGGGGCATCCCTGAAACAAAAACAAGCGCTCCCACAAACCTCTTGGGGGAAAAAAACGCCCACAGGCGTTACTCCTCGGGTCACGCTCTCAAATCCGGGCAGGCGAGAGGGCAATACGGTAAGTGGACCTCCTCTTTATCAATAAAATGTTTTCTCCCAGTCTACTTATGTAACCGAGAGTTGTGACAAAGTAAGAACCATGTTTTAAACTTCAGATTTTGCTTACTATAAGGTAAAGTAATAAGCACCGACAAAAACTTGACTAGAAAAGCACTCGGAGAGCACAAATCACCGCCAATACAGTTTAGGCTGATAGCTGCCCAGATGATAGAGTCCTTTAAAAACAAAAAACCTGTATCCAGACATCAATCCGAATTGTTCCCAATATCTAGTCATTTTTTCATTTCTCCAAATTTCATCAAAATCCATCTATAGCTTTTTGAGTTTTGTTGCTCACTAACAAACAGTCAAACCCCGGCACAAACGTAACCTCATCCCTGGCTGAGGTATTTAATTCTGGTACAGTGTTTAGGCATATGTAGTTTGGAGCAATTTATGTGCCCAGCACATCTTCGATTTAAAAAATTAATTAAGTTTTGCCATGTATGAACTGTAAATTTTACACATTTTTCTTGACAGCTAGCTTACTAAAAAAATTGGCGGGCAGTGGAGCCTTTTAACGTCCGAAACGTTATGGGCCATGTACAGTCTATCAGCCATGGCCCAGCAATGAATAATTTAGGTGTGGGCCAGTTGTGGTAATTCTGAACTCAGCCTGAACATCACTTTTTAACTCTTGGAGGGATCGTTTACCTGTAGCAGCCCAATTTCACAACATTTAGTAAGGGAAATTTTGACAAAAAGGTGGGGTATGAGTATATATATCACTAGTAACTGTCATCAACAACAGGTACAAGGATGCTCAACTTGTTTATCAGAAATACCATAAATTTGTTTGATTTTTATATTAACTTGTATGTCTTTGTCTTTTAGAGGCTGATTTGTCCCATGATCCGTCTGGCACCACATCAGATTACAGGTACCACTAGTTATACCCCTAACCCTGAGCCTTATTGGAGGATGTGACATCAAGGACACTGTGTGGCGCATTATGAAGCAGACCATTTCCAACAAGCTAGCTACACAAACAAATTGGAGAGGGGTGAATGGGAAAAACTCCATGGCATCACTTCAGTTGAAGAATGTTATAATTGGTAAATTCATACTCAGATATTAAATTCATACTTTTCAATATTGTACTTCTGGATCGTATAGTTTTGTTCTGCACTGACTTTATTTCTTCTATTTCTTTGTACTGTCTCTTTGTAACTTCTTTTCTGCATCAGCTGCTGTCAGAAAAAATCCTTTAACAACGAAGGCCCCTGAACATGAGATTGAAATGTACATGAAGCGATGGTTGCAGCTGGCAGCAGACCGAGAAGGGGGAAGGAAGCGACGGACAAGAACTGCCAATTAACATGGTCGGGGATTTTTTTACATTGACAGTCCTCACTTTTGAATTTTTGTTACAATGGATTTCCAAAATATAAATTTTGTTACATTGTTATGTTCCAGATTATTGTTTCTTTGTTGTAAATGCCATGCTGTTAAGGCTGAAAATGTTGGCAGTTTGTAAGGTTGTACTCTAACAAAACAAAAAGCATGAATTATCAAAATAAAATCCAGTTAACTGTTTGAATGTTGAATTTCTTGGACACACCTACATACACAAAAGCACACACACAAGGTCTTACTGATGAGTTGCACTACACAAATTACTTTTTCCAGTTTTATCAGTATTTATAGAATGTTAAAATATTGAGGATTTTCTTTTATCCTAAGCAGGGGGCAATGACAAATTTTGCCCATTTTCTAATCAAACAGCTGCTGCTAAGTTGAGTTCTAATAGTATAGGCATAACCAGAAAATTAACTGTATGTTTGAAATGGGACAGGACTTGAGATCTCCATGGCAACAAGATCTCCATGCACACAGTAAATGGGCCAGAACTGGGCCAGCTGTATATTTTTAATGGTATGTAGTGTATGGGCCAGATGTGGACCCCAACTTTTTATCAGTTGTAATGAACACACTGGGCCAGGTCCGGACCATATACTTCATGACTGTCAGGTCAAACAGTAGTGGGCCATGTCAGGCCCACTACTGTTTGACCTGACAGTCGTGAAGTACATGGGCCGGACTTGGCCCGAGGAACCAGCCGTATAGTGGGCCAGAGGAAACCCAAGTATGTGGCCCATGTGTGGGCCATAAGTATTTTGCTTGCTGGGTTGGTATCAGTTTACAGCCCAGGACAGGGGAAGAAATCAGAGTTGGCCCTAAATGCAGTGTAATCGCAGTATGAACCCAAGCAGTGCTAATTTGGTGCAGCACACCGCCTTGTGCTGCCAATCTGACAATGGTAGACTGTCTGCGCAGAGATGGGTGTGACTGCACGCCAGGGGGAGTTGACAGCGCACCAGGGGGAGGTGTCGGTGGATTCATGTCGGCGCAGTGACAATTTCGTGCCAAAAACAGTGTAGAAAGTGCGCTGAAAGCTCGCCAGCTCCAACCTGGTCTATCCTCGGCGCAAAACGGAGCGCACCCTTCGCAGCTGCACTTTGGTGACAGGCGCACCTGTGTGCACATGTCAACAAAGCCTCAGAGGCAGGTTTCCAGAGTATCAGGCACATTTTAATGCAATAAACAATCACAGCAATCACTATTTAATGTAACTGTCTGAACCAGCATATACATTTATATCTATATTAACTGTCCCATCACATCTGATGTCAGATTAAAGTTGTTTGTCATAATGGAAAGTTAACCTGACGGCAGCTGGAAGTTTGATGCACATCTTACAATTAAACATTAAACAGCCTTAACATCTGATACTGAGTATATATCTGGTTCTCTCATTTCATTTAATTCAAAGAAAAGAGGGAGAGAAAAGACGAAGAAAAAAGAGACAAAATAAATGTATGTCACTCAGGATTTACCCGTGATTTCCCATATTTCTCTGTTTTAGTCTTTATTTTTAACGTGATCTAAAAAGATGGAGTACATTATTGTAAGGAGGATGAGGTGGAGACACCAGGAGAGTATACAGTATATCACCAAAGGTTCTGCTATTTGGCGATGACAAACCAGGAGTGCAGGTGGATCAAAAGTATTCTGAATGGATAAGCCAGCTGTGTAACTGTCTCTTCATTTTGTACTCCTATTAATGACAAAGGAACAGATTAAATCTGTCCCGGGAGCTGGCCCACACAGTGACGCGCTTCGTGTCCTCCGATGTGCCCCACTGTCTGTTTTCCTGCTGCAGGGACAGCGGCTCTCTCCACTACCAGCACTGTTTCCACGGTGCAGGGGATCACTCGGACCAATCAGACGCTGCGCCTCAGCTGCAGGGCATTTAAAGGTGAGGAGAGGCGCTCATTTGAGTGATGAAAACAGTGCTCGGCTGTGTTAAACCCACTCACGGCTTTTCTCCTCCCTCTCTGCCATTTGCGCGGAGGGAGGCATGGACGCGCACCTCTTCGCTCCTCTGCGCCTTGACTGCGCCTCTCTTGGCACTGCAGGAAACTTGCAAAGTGCGCCGGTCACGCCCTGTGCGCATGGCAAAGGCCTGCGCCTGGTCTACAGAATTAGAGCCCGCTGAGTTCAACTTTCAGATCAAGGTCAGTGAAGTCTTATCACCGTGTTTACCGTATGATCACCTGTGTGTTTCTGGGCTGGGATCATGGTGAGAATGACAGGAAAGAGCTATTTGGTGAATGTTTACCCTCTTTTTTTTTTTTTTTTTTTTTTTTTGGACAGTATGAATGTTTTTGAAGTAAAGTCTGGTTATGTGGATCATGACACAAAGAGTCAGACTTCAGTTTACCATTGCTGAACATGTGTCTTTATTTTATCTTTCTAATATCCGGCTGAGCTACAAGCAGCTATTGGAGGGTTACATACGAGCACTACGGCAGGCTTGTGTTTCTCAACAGTGCAGCACATTAGCTGATTTACTAAGCCTCATTCAAAGACATTCACTAAAAGCACAAAGGCACATCTGGCTCTGCTGGCTGATGAAAAGCTGTGCTGGTCTTCAGTCTGATGTTTCCTGTTGATTTCCTGCCAGAAGAACACAGACAGAGCTCATTAGACCAGTGACAGACTTTGGACAACTCTGACAGCTCAGGTGTGAAGTGACAGGTAAACATTAGAGAGGGTGGTGAAAGTGATTGAAGAGCTCAAACATCTAGAAAAAGCCCTGAAGACTTTTGGATATTATTGGAAATGATGAATCTCAAGTTGTGTTTTTAGCAGGTTTAATTTTAATAAGCATGCGTTCAGCTGTGGCTCACAGACAGTCTCTCATGCCCATATAAGGGCGCTGCTGGTTTGATTGACAGGTGGGTGCCCTGTAGCCAGGATGGGAATGGATTGGTTATCAGTGCTGTGACTGAGTCAATAGTTGCCTTTGACTGGATTACGTGGAAAAGAAAGATTAACAAAACCAAAGAGATGACAAAGAGAATGTATACTTCAGATCATACTGCTGAGACTGATGAAGCAAAGACGTCTGAAGCCACTGACCTCCACATTCAAAGGAAAACGTTGTTTAGATCACGCTCAGGGCCAGGATCAGAGGTTAGAGCAGTTGAATCTGAAAATATTTTTGAAAAAAAAAAAAAGCTTGGTTCATGTGATTTATGGCTCTGTTACAGTAACAAGAAAACATACAGTATGGGTTTTCAGGGGGAAGCCTAATGAATCTGTGGATCACAATCCTTTAATTCACATTTCATCAAGAATCAGAAAACAAATGAAATGAAAAATAAATAAAAGTTCATTTGTTTTCAGTATCCCATTGGTTAATACAGATCAAATGAAGGGAAGTTACATTAAAGGCCTTGGGCTGATTTGATTTTATTGTTTCATTTGTATGATCATCATGTGCTCAAGAGTAGCTCCTCTGTCAAGAGACAAGGCTGAAGCTTCACACACGAGGACGGACAGCTAGGTTTTATTCAAAGAAGCTAAACCAGTGACTCAAAGGATGATGATACCACAGAGAAATAGATGAACATACCTAAAAAAATGGGTGGGGGGTGGTATTAAGTTAATTTTTATTTTTTCATTTGAAAAATGAAAAAAGGGGAACGATAACTCTATTTCAATGCTGTGTTTTTGATTCATTATTGGATATGAACTGAACAAATGATTCAGACATAGCTTCATGTAATGATACAAAACCTGTATCAGCATTGATCTAGTGCTGACTTGCAAAATATACACCTCAGGCATTTGGGCACAAAGTATCTTCTGGAGGACTTCATTTCCCATGAGCACCATCACCCACTGTCATAAAAATGTGACTCTTGCCCTGGCTAATTCATTGATGGTTTTTGAATTTTTATCAATAAAAACACATTTCCAGTTTTGCTCTCCCTCTCTGCTCTGCACTCTTCACTTACACACCACCAGCAGCAGCAGCACCAGCAGCAGCAGCACCAGCACCAGTACGCAGCAGCAGCAGAATGCGACAGCAGCAGCACCAGCAGCACTAGCAGCAGAACCAGCAGTAGCAGCAGCAGCAGCAGCACCAGCAGCAGCAGCAGCAGCAGGGCGTGAGGGGTGTGATCACTGCAGGTGTATTTCATGAAAAATGTTCTGCTATGTGTGGATGTTTATCAGCTACATGGGTTGATCTGGACGTACTGCAGCGATACAGGCGGTTCACTCGCAGGATGTCATTAGCACTCATCTGGGTTGCCCGGCCCACGTCCACGTTGGGGTCGGGGATGGGGACGATGGTCGGCTGTCCGTTCCTGGAGAAGGCAAACCTGCGGTGGAAAAACCACTGACACAATAAGATGAATCGCCTCGCATCTTGTGTCATCAACTTCCTACAGACTAATGAAGAGGAGGTGGTCTGTTACAAGCTGCCGTCTCTTCAGGTTTATAACGAATGACCCCCTAATTAAGACATCACACACCTCCACTCAGGCCAAAAAATGAAAGATTTTACTGGAGCCAGACCAAATGGACTGAGTATGATGAGTTCCAGAGTACAAGAAAAAAAAAGTGTGTTTTGCTTCTGTCATATTTTGTCTCATTTTTCTCCATAAAGTGAAGTGCAGTGCCTCTATAGAATCAGGACAACCGTGGCTACATGCTGACGTTTTTGAACCCGCCCACAGGTTTGGGATCTGTTATGCTGCTGTGTGTCATGGTTTTAACGTCCTGTTCATTGTTTCTTGGATCAGATCGTACCTCGAGTAGTGCATGACAGAGTTGTAGTCGTAGGGAGTGTTCAGGTTGTTGGTGTCTATCTTCCTGAAATTGAACTCCATTCCTACAAGAAATTAAAAACATCAACCAGTCAAACCCACGAAGTGTCTTTTGGTCACTCCATGGAAGCTATCCCGTCCAATAGCAAAGTCTGACCCACCTCGGATGACATTCTGAAACAGGATGCGAACATGCTGGTCCCTGTCGGATCGGGTCTGTTCGTGGTCGAAGCCCAGAGCGTGGAGCAGCTCGTGTTGGACGATCTGAGGGAAAACACAACCCTGACGGCTCAGAGACACCGTCTGGTTTCTACCCCGACGCCCGACGAAGGAGAAGCAACTGAAAGAGAAGAGAACAGTGACACACCTGGAGAGGACCTGCCACGTGGAGGAGTCATGGTGTGGTGCTCACCCTCCGAGGGATTTGATGTCCACAAAGTCCTGCTGTCGGTTCAGGGGAACGAAGCGAATGCAAGTGGAACTGGCGAAGGACCGCAGACCCCGGCGGATGATGTTCCTCTCTCTAGAAGCTTCACAGTGACAAAAACACAAACTTATTGTTTTCATTTTTCACACTGGTTTTTGTTTGGCAGGTTTTAGCTGTCGACTCACAGTAGTCCTGGCTGATGCGGTACGGTACGTAGACATTGCCGTCGCTGGCTTTGGGCCACAGGCAGTTTCTCCTGGTGCAGGGGTCAGCGTTCTGCAGACCTGTGGGCACTGCTATGTCTCCATACAACACCAGGGGTGCACCTGGGGTTTGTCCTGCAGGAAACAACACAAACAGCACACACCTGTAACTGTCTCCCAGATTCAGATTGAAAACAAGTGTCCCCTTCTTTCAGGCTGCAAAATGCCCCGGATGCACGTACCGATGTTCCGATTGGCCTTCTCTAACAGCGTGGAGACACTGAACTCGTCGTCATCACTGCTGTGTCCTGCCGAAGACAAAAATCTGTTCTTATTTCAGAGACACTCTTGATCTGTTCTGAATTTTGCTGTTGAAAGCATACGTGTCTCACCAGAGGACTCCTCAGTCCTGTCAAAAGAGGCCTGGAATGAAACAAGAACCAAAGAGTGCTTTAGACTATGACACTGCAGGTTTCTGTGACAACATGTTAACAGAACAAATAGGATAACACAGTGTTGCTTTAAGATGTGTGTCCTGCTCACCTGTATCACATAACTGCTGGCCACGCAGAGGAGGACACTGAGCACAGCAGCTCGGAGCATCATGAGCGGTTGTTGGAGGGACACGGAGTCTGAAGAAAGACCAGTGTTTGAACTTATATAAGTGAGGAACTGAACTCACCTCTGTCTCCCTATGGAGCAAACAGCTCACCAAAACATGTTGACAGACCTGACCCAGGCAGAAGTAGCAGTTATTACTTCAGAAGCAACCTCAGGTTGTGTCATTTTCATTTCTGCTGCTTGTTCTCAGGAATAGGAACCATCTTCATCTTCATCCTCATCTTCATCTTCATCTTCAGCCTGAATGAGGACAACACACTGCTCAATTATTCTGATGAAGAGAGCTGCTTCACTTCACTTCCCTTTATTCACCCTCCTGTTGTTCTCCAGCCCCACCAAACCTTAGCTCTGAGTACATTCAGTCCATTTAAACTGCTGTTTACACACACACACACACACACACACACACACACACACACACACACACACACACACACACACACACACACAAACACACACACACACACACACACACACACACACACACACACACACACACACACACACACACACACACACACACTTACACACACTTAGACTAAGGACTAAGGTCTGCACACACACATAAGCCTCCTCTTAAAGCAGAGACAGTGTCTGCGTCCCGAGCCTCAACCCAAAGATAATTCAAAAAGAGGGGCCTGATCACTGAAGGCTCGACCTCCCATGGTACCTTTAGGGACCATAGGTACAACTCAGGTTGCATGCTGGGTGCTCAGCCATGGAGAGCAGGGGTCTCCAACTCAGGGCCCACCACATGATATCAGTTTACAGCCCAGGACAGGGGAAGAAATCAGAGTTGACCCTAAATGCAGCGTAATCGCAACATGAACCCAAGCATAAAAAAACAACACTTGGCACGCTGCTAATGCCCTCAAAACGTTGCTTCATCAAGATGACTTTCTCAAAAACCAAAGGAAAGGCAAGACACAGAGTGTTAAAGGGGAAGTGTCAGGATGAATATTTCAGGGGAGTTCATCGATGAAGAGCTCCCACCCTTTGATAAAGGCAGGATCTTAAATCCTTTAATTTTTAATATCTTGTTTTGATCTTTAATTGTTTTTATATTTTTGGTTTAGTGGTGGTTTTAGCCTTTTATATATCATCTTATTTCCTCCCTTTCACACTTCTCTTTTACTTCCATTTCATTTATTCTCTTTTATTTCTTCCTACTGTTTTTTATTTGTAACAGTTGACAGATGTATAGTTCTGGGGGACTATAACTGCATGCATCATTATTCAACTAAACATGTGGAGCAGTGTGCTAAGTACCTGGAAGATGAGCTGATGCAGTGAACTGCACAGCTAAGGTAAGAGCTGTCAACAAAACAAAACATTTTCCAGAGAGCAAGAAAGGAGGCAAATCAAGGAACCGCTCCAGACTTAGTGATTCTATTTTCAAAACACACTAAGGGTTTCAACCTACCACCTCCCTCAGAAACGATGTGGCCCTGCTGTCTGAGGCCAAGCACTCTCAGGAGTCTGGCAGCAATGATCAAAGAAGAGCCAAATATGACTTAAAATTAATTCATGTTCAGGAGTACGGTTGTTCAACAGTTGAAATTTTTTTTTTATTATTATTATTATTTTTTTTTTTTTAATCTTTTTTTTTTCTTCTTCTTTTTTTTGTGGAAGCCCCATGTTCCCACGTTCCTTTGTTCCCATGGCTCTTAGTTCCAACAATCATTTGTTCCAGGTGCCATGCCCCTCCCCCAACGATGCTTTGGAAGCACTTTATTGTAAATGAATATTGCAACCATCCATCCATCCCTCCATTCATCCATCCCTCCATCCATCCCTTCATTCTCTATACTGCTTATCCTGTTCAGGGTCGCGGGTGACTGGAGCCTATCCCAGCTGGCTTAGGGTGAGAGGCGGGGTACACCCTGGACTGGTTGACAGTCATTTGCAGGGCTGAACTAATGAATGAATGAATGAATGAATGAATGAATGAATGAATGAGTTAGACATGTGTTAGACTTCTTAATTTAAATTTGATCATCAGCCACAGAAATCATCACAATCACTGGAAAAAGATGAAATAGGCTGATCGAAAAGGGTTTCCACTGAAGCAGATCTTTTGATTGCCAAGCTCTTGATTGTATTTCCTTAAGTTAGACAAACAAAACCAGATTTTGGGAAAAATATCGTCTTAGAATTGTAAGAACAATGTAAACATAGTTCTGTAGGGACATAGACCTGCTCCCATAGGGAATCCAGCTGAAGAACAGGATAGCTTAGTAAATAAGAGTCTTCACACCTGGAGGGGAAAAAAGCATATACAAGTCTTTCTATGTTGCTCTGAGACAAGATGGGTCTTGTGTTTCTTATTTTTCTTTTTCTTTTTTTGCATAGGTGAAATAAAGGCTCAGCTTGAAATTTGTTGAACGTGAGGTTTAAAGAAAAAGTCCTGAAAGTGGCGCTGGATGCCGGCTGATGTCATCAGAAAAACTTTGTTAAGGAGTCTGAATTTAAGAACTCTGAGTACAAAAGTATGAAATGACCACCTCTTTCAATCTAGTCTTCTGCAACAACGTCTCCACATCAGGCAAGAGAATGCAGTGTTTCTCCACAGAGGCTTTGGGGCTTTGTCTTTCAACATGTACTTCAATGCAAGAGCTTTGGGAACTGTAGCAACATATGTTTCGTTCCGCTTTTCACTGACCGATGCTTGAATCTTTTTTTTTTCTTTTTTTCTTTTTTTTTTTTTTGCAAACACTGATCTCAGGGCTACTGGTGGCTCTGACTGACTTTGCCATTTCTGATCCTCTGAAGTGGAAGACATCAGCCTCTCCTGATGACAGTGATGGCCCACTTGTTGCTGTTCTCAGAGAAACGGACACACTGGGGCACCCTGTCCTCAAGGGGTGAGGCCAGTACAGATCAGCTCTGCCATATCCATTGCACTGATCACTTCCAAAATCTGACTCATTTTGATTTTGATAAGAGTGTGACTGATTGATAGTGTTCCTCTTTAAGTGCTTGGTTCAAGTCTTTTGGATCCATGTGAATTTGGATTTTCTTGGGTGGGACAGCAGGCAAGCAGTCATTCAGGAAAATATTCTCTTTTCAAACATCATGGAGGTGGAGAGATACCAGAGGAATCAATAAATTTAAGTCTTTAACAATAAAACATTGGGAAACATGATGCACCTAACTTATGATAAACCACCACAGTTGTGATATTGCTGCTGGGGCTGGTCACATGATCATAAATCCTTTCTCTAAGCCAAGTTTTGCATAAGTGGGTCCTCTCAGTCTTACTTGAACATCATCTTGTGTGATTTCAGAGTCCATGTTGTCACCTCATATCAATGCTGTCTCTCTCTATGGCGCCACCTTTTGGCCAAAGAAAGCAATGTTATCCTTTGTGTCTGCCCCAGGTCAGGATACATCACTTGCATGGTTTGCATGCTCTTTTTACCACTCTGCTGATTAATCCTGTCTTTCTCTGTTGTTGCAGCCACTTCTGTGATCTGGACATCTTTGCAAAGTGATTTTTCTCATTGCATGTTTCACACATTTGACCAGTTGCAGAGCAGACTGCATCTGCTGCAACTTGACTCCCTTTTTCTGTGTTAGACTTCAGTTTTTCTTTTTGCCTGACAGTCTTCAGTCTGCGGTTCATTTCTTCTGTCAGTGCTGTGGCTTGGCTGGTTATTTCACTTGCATGGCAGATGGCTTTTTTGGAGTCAGGCCTGCTTCTCTTAACAGCCAGATGTTTGGAATCTAAAATCCTGTAACAATGTAGAGAAATGTGCAACATTCACATTTATAGTTATTCCCCTTGTTTGTTTGTTTTAAATTTATGAAAGAGAAACCAACAGGCTCCAACTGTTTCTGTGTCTGTGTGAAAAAGACATGACGTATGTATGGTGACTTCATACAGGCTCAAAACAGCTGAAATGTCTTCTTCAGTACGCCTGTTGTGCCTGCATGGAGCAGAGAATAACAACCTGTAATCACCAAAGGATCAGGATGAGTACCTGAATGAAGCACTGTACCCATTGCAAATTCACACTATTCACACACCTAATTCATGTAACCGTCTGCAGAGGCCTCTTTGCCTCATTCTAACTCAGGAGCCGTTTACATGACAACGGTTTTAGCCCTTATACTCTAAAAATCTAGTCAAGATTTAAAAATCTTTTACAAAGATTTCAAAATATTTGCTAAGATTTCTAAATATGAAGTCAAGCTTTATAAATCTTGAAGTATGATTCCTAAATGTTTAGCTTCAATTTCCAAATATTTAGCTGATATGCAAATTCACACTCCCACCTGCAGGACACCCAAATTAAAGTTGGAGGAAGCGATTTTGAAAATGTCAAGCTCGACTTCTTTGATTTCGGCCAAAGGATCTTTAACAGCGCCATCAGAGCACTTAGTTCTTTTCTAACAGCTGATTTAGCCCACTGTGTTGGCTGTGTTGACTTCCTCATATCCCCACTTCTTGAGACTGGGACTCATAGCAAATTTCTTGGAATCTTTGCAAAAGATGTAGAAATCTTTGATATTTTTTTAGTCCTAGCTAAATATTTAGAATGAAACTAAATGTTTAGAAATGTAGCTAAATATTTTTAGAATCAGGACATTCATTTGTAACGTTTGTAAATAACACTCAACATTTAGATTTATCATTTAGATAAAAGATTCAACACTTATATAAAATATTGGACAAATATATTTCACAAATATTTCTCTAAATCTGCAGGAAAGTGATGTTTTAGAGCTAAATGCAGAGAAATGTTGTTGGTTTGCAGTGTGCCCCATAGGAGCCTGGGTGGGAATCTAGACAACAATAAGACACAGGAAATTCCTTTAACTTCAGATAGAAAAGCACCTGCTTAGATTCTGGCAGGTCCTTTTTGGACCCACTTTCCTTTCTGCCACAATATCACTGCAAAGACAAAGGTGGTGCTGAGGTTTAGTCACCTTTAAACAGAGCAGAGAATTCTCTTTATGCTTTAATCTGATGATCACCTCTCAGCAGAATGGGGTCTCCCATAGGTTGTTTTTATTCTTGTTTGTTGTCAGTCCTGCTGTGGTGATGGTGGTGCAGGAGCTAGAAACAGACATGTTTCTATCATGACAGGGATTAAAACCAAAGGATGCATGTTGCTTTGGAAAGAGTGTCAGCTACATGTTAGGACTTTGGCTTGTATTAGTCTCCTGCTGTAACTGCTATCACTATCACCATGAGGCTTTTCACTCAATGCTGACTGCTACTTTTTACAAATGTCTATTTCCCACACATGCACAGCATATATGCATATCTTTTAGATACATGTTCCAGAAACATGGAATAGATAAGGTCTGGCTTCTGCTGGTTCTTAGTGACCCAGGTGATCCATATTTGGTATACATGGTTGCTCATACAGTATATAAAAACCTGTAGGGAGTCTGAGCTGCACCACTCTGAAGATTCACGGTGAGTCCTGCTGCAAACGGAGAGATGTGAGCTCCCTGTCTGTGTCTGGGGGATTGGGCGTCTGTGAGGGAGCTGTGTCTGACCCCTGTCTGTGTCCTGCAGGTCTGCTGGGATGGCTCGCATGTCTGTTTTCAGGTTCTCTGCTCTGGCTCTGCTGCTGCTGTCTGCCTGCTGCTGGGCCGACAATGAGGTGGGATCATAGAGGAAGAAGAGCTTTCTGTATACTGTAACTACAAACCGAGCGTATAACAGAGCAGATGTTGTTTTTCTGACTTCGGTAACATGGGGGCCTCCTCTTCCACGTCTTTGTCTTTTGCAAAGTCTTCAGTATTCCCATGTCTCTGTTTTAGCTTGGCCTCTTCGTGGGTCATCAGACAATTTATGCATCTATGAATCTACAGAGCCTCAACCCCACTGTCTTAGTAGTTCAACATGTTGTTGTACTGACAGCGTAATTTATTTGTTAATCACTTTTCAAACAGAAAACTACTTCATGAAGATAGAGCATTCAGACAGACATCAACTAATACTCAAAAAAGCTGACATGATCCACAGGAACACATCTGAGACGTCAAATGATGAACTTATAGTCCATTAAAAGTTTTCTGATTTTCAACAAGAGGCTCAAAGCATCTGCAGGTTCAGTGGAGTGCAGAGGTCTGGGGTCCTGGTCAGTGCTGAGGGTGTACGTGGATAACTGTAACCTGTTAGATGTGAGTGAGAGCTATATGGAGAGACTAAATGAGTTCTGACTCATAAACAGGAGCCTGACCTAGATGGGTTTATAAGTGAGTGTAAGACTTTTGAGGAAGTAAAACATAAACATCTCAAATATTTATTTTCAGGAAAACACACTTTTATGCACTTCATGTTTACCATTTAAATTGTAATTGGTTGTTTTTCTCCATCTAAAATGTGTGTTTTTCTCTCCTACCTGCTCGCTGAACCTTCAGGCAGGTATGAACTCTGTTTTATACACATAATACTGTATGACAATGCTCTTTGTCGTGATGATTGAACCTGACGCAGTGCTGTGGTTCCTCTCCCTGAGCAGAGGAAGTTGCAGAAGAGGACTCGGATCTGTCTGTGTCTGAACTTCTGATGAGAGCCAACAGTAACCTGGGTGAGTCTGAGTCTCTGCTCTCACTGAGCCCCTCAGGTGTGTGTCCTGTCAGTAACAGTATCAGGTGTTGAAGCTGCTGGGTGATGTGTTTCAGTGCGCTCTGCTGATGAGCCCACCCTGATTGAAGGAGACATTGCCATCGATTCAGAGGCCGAGAGGAACGCTGACCCCTGCACCAGCCGTGGCTGCAAGTGGGGCAAGTGGACTGACGGGAACGTCTACATCCCGTACTACATCACCAACCACTTCTGTAAGTGTCCCTCAGAGAGTCCTACTGTAGACACGTTTACCTTTCAAAGCAGAAACTTTTCACTTAGTGAGGGATCTGTGTGTGTGTCACAGTCTGCCCCCTGCTGGATCCTCTGAGGAGATGAATGATAGTCCATTACATCAGGCTTTCTCAGAAGACAGTGCTCACTGCCCACAAACTGACTCCAGCTAACCAAAGCTAACAGCTAGCTAGGGCCTCATATGATTAGCCTGGTGGGTTAAACACTTGGCTAATATTTCCAGCAGTGAGCACAGACCTGAATCAGTCTGAGATGAAAATCAGACTCTGGGTGTAGCTGGAGCTCAGTGTGGAGCTGCACTGTCCTTGTGGAGTGACCATAGACTGTATAAAACATGGACGTAGCCTTAGCGACCTCACCTGTCTCTTCCGTGGACGCAGCCACATTTGGTATGATGCTGGCCGTGAGTTTTTCTTTGAGCAGCTACAGGGCCCCTGGCGGTCACATGACCTGAGCTGTGCCTCTGATTGGAAAATCAAATGACCCTTTTAACTTCTACGCCTCAGAGATAGAAAAAAATTCACTCATCGTACAGTGTGTGCTAATAGTGAAATCAGCGTTTTAGACCCAGACTGTTTTTGAACCAGGCTGTAAATATTTTTTTAGAAGTCTGTTTTTATGGCTGGGTGTGTACGTGGTTTCTGCTCTTTCTGCAGCCAGCTTCAAGCAGATCATAGATGAACAGCAACTTTAAGCACTTCCACATAGACTTCATTTTTACTGACCGTATGTTGACCCTTGGGTGTGAGCAGTTGAAGACTTTAAAGTTGTGTGTTGCTAACCTTCCAGCCTCTCGCGAGAAGGCCATCATCACCCGTGGACTGGAGTCTTTCTCCTCCTTCTCCTGCATCCGCTTCAGGCCCAGCAGAAACACTGACCGTGACTGGCTGAGCATCGAGTCTCGTGACGGGTAAACAGATGGGCTTTTATCAGCAGTTTGAATTGTGTCCAGCAGTGTTTGAACTCCTCTGTCTCTGCTCAGATGCTACTCCTTCGTTGGGCGTCGTGGTGGGAAGCAGACAGTGTCTCTGGCTCGTCGTGGTTGTCTTTACCACGGCACCGTTCAGCACGAGCTGCTCCACGCTCTGGGATTCAACCATGAGCAGACCCGCTCTGACAGGGACAACCACATCAGAGTTCTGCTCGAGAACGTCCAGTCCAGTTTGTGGCTTTTTATTGCTCAAACATCATTTCACTGCTTTTTAAAAAGATATTTAACAAAAAAGGAAAACTTTTCCCATGTTCTTTCTGGGTCCTTACTTGACCAGCAGGGTCACTCACTGGGCTCCTCTGTCCAAGTTTGAGTGTTTTCTTGTCCAACAGGCTTTAAGGTGACATTTGGTGTGTTTCAGGCATGCAGCACAACTTCAGGAAGATTGCCACTCTGAACCAGGGAACTTCCTACGACTACAACTCCGTCATGCAGTACCACAAGTAGGTGACCAGGTCCCCTCATCATCCTGTGTTTGTCCTGAGCTCAGTCTAACTGCTGTTGTCCTGCTGCAGGTACGCCTTCTCCAAGAACAACAAGCCCACTATGCTGCCCATCCCCAACAGCAATGTGTCCTTTGGTAACGCCAAGGAGATGAGCCGCGCAGACATCGCCAGGCTCAACACCCTCTACCAGTGCTGTAAGTGTCCATATGAGGGTGTTTTTTTTAACACACACATACACACACACATTCAGACCGTCGTGTCTCTTTCCCTCAGGATGAACTAAAACGTCTTCTCTGTTTGTTGTTCCAGAAAAAGATGAGCTGGTGCACCCCCTGCTGAGGCTCCAGGCCTGAACTCGTCAGCAGAACACCAGTCACTAAATAAAGCTTTTCAAAGTGCACTAAAGCCTTCTTTTTATTCTTTACATATGTAATCATTTATTCCACAAAGCTGTATGCTTTTTTAAGACGGAACTTCTTGTGACTCTGCTGGAGTTTGGAGAATCTGAGGTTGAAGGGTGTTTTGAGATCAAATGTTCCTGTGTAACAAGTTTGTTACACATTCTGTGTCCATTCTGTGCTGCTGTAGAAACATGCTAGTGCAAAATGTAAACCATTCGGTGGTCTTTTTCTCAAGGGTCCAGTTCAGGGACAGTTCATTTCCTCTAATTGTGCTTGAGTGGGGTCAGTATCAAGAGTATCAAGTGTAATACCCTTGGGCGATGTTGATCAGCTCTGCTTCTTCGTTGAGGAAGTGGCCTGAGAACAGAAGCTAATCTCTACAGCAGTTTGTTTCACTCCAGCACATGCTGTAGCTTATGGTATCCTCTGCATGCAAGCAGTCTGTTATACATTTAATACTTGCTCAGTGATCATTTCATTTATCTTTCCCTCAATCCTGACTGGTCTCCCAGTTCCTGCTGCAGAAAAACGTCCCCACAGCATGATGCTGACACCACCATGCTTCACTGTAGGGATGGTATGGTCCAGGTGATGATTGGTATCTGGTTTCCTCCAAACATGACGCCTGGCATTAACACTAAGAGTTTAAACTTTGTCTCATCAGAGCAGAGATGTTTGAATTGAACCTTACATTTCCTGTTGGTGTTGTTGAGGGTGCTGTGCCTACCACAGAGATAGCTTGAGCACACCCAGGACCCTCCCTGGCAACACTCCTGGTTATAGTGGAAGTCTCCTGCTTTGTAATGAGTTCTCCTGCTATACTCCCCCTTTTTTTTTTAATTTCTCTCTTTTATCTCCCAGTTTATCATGCTGATACCATTTAAAGGCTCATTCATAACTACTGAATGATATATGTCATTACAGTACTGTCAGATCTGGCAATCCAACTTGGCTGTGACATGCATGTGCAAATTACTACCTGGCACTTGAATATGTGTCCTTGCTCAAGCAGTTCTCTACTCAGCATCAATATATCAAGGTTGCTGTCAAAGATGTCTCAATAAGGTTATGTTCACTGTCTAAGAACAGACAAAATGTTAAGGCATGGAGTGGGGGTTCCCGTTTTGCTGAAGTCATAGACAGTATAATTATTGACATAGGCTCCCTGACATCAGCCTTTTCTCTGAAACAGAATTTTGAGGCAAATCAGCTATCTATGTACAGCACTTTGTGATTTTTATCTGTGAAAAGCGCTCTACAAATAAATTTTACTTACTTACTTACTTACTATCACAGCCATATTGGAAGTGGCAGGGGCTTTGAGTACAGCTATAGGGCGCCCCTCAGTCATGTGATCTGAGCTGTTCCTCTGATTGGCCAAGCTTGTGATCTTAATATCCTCTGAACTGTTGAGTTAGAAAAAAATCCACCCCCCATACAGTGGGTGCTGATAGTAAAATTAGTGATTCAGACAGGAGACGTTTTTTGAACCAGGCAGTAAAAAGGTTATTTTCTGCAGAGATAACAGCTTTTTTTTGCTTGGTGTGTTTGTGACTTCCTGTACTTCTGGAGCCAGCCTCAAGCGAACGCTGGAGAAACAGAAGATTTTAGCACTTCTGCATTGTCTCATATTCTTCGACTGGAGATTGCTGTTTGGTCAGAGTCTAACAGGCAGGTATGCCCTGGTGCCACCCATGGGTCGAGGTGACCCTATTTGCAGAGCTTGACCCACCCAGCTTATGTTTTGGGTTTCACCGAGGCCTGAAGTTCTGTACTGATTACACCAACCAGGCCATTGATGTCTGGAAAAGAAATAAAAGTAAGTGCCCTACATCAACAGAACTGTTGATGGCAGAAATACCACAACAAAGGCCGGCAGCTTCCAGGCCCTGCCTCCTAGAGATCCCAAACCCTGGAAATTATTATTGCATTCATTCATTCATTACCATTGCATTCATTATAATTGCATCAACAATGTCATGATGGATTGTGTGATTGGCATTTTTGACAATAAATCCATAGTTTGAACTTTATTCTCATTAACGTTTGATTTAACCATTATCGTGACATCACGGGTTTAGTCTTTCTTTGATTCGGTCTTCAAATTAAACCCTTCAGTTTTGATTTTGTGACTTATTTTTGTTGTAAATTCTCAGCCTTTCTGTAATAAGGGACACGCAGAGCGTCCATACCATCTGTGACCACTAGTTGGCGGTACCACGGTAACCCAATAAAGGATGAGCGCGTCGGGCTGCAGTGACGTCAGATGAAAGAGAAGCGCTTCCTGTCTCCCCTGTCTCATCAAAGATGGCGGACACGTGTGGCCAGGTGCTGCTGGGATCAGGGCTCACTGTGCTCTCCCACCCTCTGATGTACATCAAAGTCCTGATCCAGGTAAGGGGACAGGTGTCGGGGCAGGTGTTGGGGAGGAGGCCGTAGTCCTGAAGCCGCTGTAGGCTCGGTTTGTCTGTGTTTGTAGCTACAGAAGAGCTCAGCTCAGCCTGGAGAGGAAGCTCCAGTGAGCTCCTGAGAGAATAACGCAATGTTTGCTTCTCCTTCTTGTCGGCGACGGGCTCTGCAGTGACCGACGCGCTCTTATTACTCGGTTTTTGTGTCTCATTGATTCTGTATTAATCCGGAGCTCACAGGAGGAGGCGTTCAGATAGAAACATCAGATGTGTCCGTGTGTTGTCCCTGTGACCTTCTGCCTGATAAATACTCAGCAGTAGGAGACAGAGGTGTGTGTAAACCAGCTGGAGAGTCGCTGCTGTGCTGGAATTTCACTGTTAATGCGCCAGTTTTCCTTCTGCATACATGATGAAGTAGAGACTGCCCTTTGACGGCTGAGTTTTACTTTCTAACAAGCTCCGGGGCGAAAGTTTATAACTCACTGAATGACTGAGGAGAAAACCCGATCAGCTGTTTCCTGCTTTCTCAGAGTGAAACTATCCGCGTCCCCGCGTCAGTGGGAGACGTCTGTGTCCTGAACAGACTGAGGATGAGGGAAACGCACAGGAGTCTTTTTTAACAGTAGCTAAAAGGTCAGGGACGAGCTAATGCGATGCTAACTCACTGGGTGTTTGTGCTCATAGTGAAGCAGAGGGGTTGTTAGCCCAGGTTGCTCCAGTATTAAAGTGAACCATAACTATCACAGGTTATGTCAGTGCGTAGCATTCACAGACCGTGTCAAACTGCTGCCCTTTGGTCCACTAAGCGAGCATTAAGCTAACTAGCTCTGCAAATCATTTCGCATCGATAGTCAAGGGCGCAGACATAGTTTCAGACGTGTTTTTACACAAGTTATTATAGTTTTTCATGTTATCAAAGTCGAACATTTGGGGAAAGGAACACCGGCATATAACAGGTTGTGTTTGGGGAGATTTTGAGTAATAGTTTGACTGTGCCATCCCTGACTCACCTGTGTGCTTGTGCTGGGCTCCAAAGAGGAGGACAGAACTTTCCCGACACAGATATTCAAAGAGTTTTATTGTCATTTCACACATGTAAAGGCAGGGGGTGGACCTAAATTAGTTTCCCCGGTATAAGCCCGCATAACTCAATAATAAATTCTATAAATATAAATATAAAAACAACAGTATAAAAGGGGGGAGTAGAGGCGGCTGAGGCACCGGACTGGGGGGCTCAGCCCTGACATTCTTTTACAGGTGTGTGGTGGAGAGCGTCCTGTGCTCCTGCATCACCGTGTAGAGATGTCCTCAATGTTTCAGTTTCTTCTCTCTGAGAATGATCTTTCTTAGAAGTGATCTGATCAGGCAATGACATTCAAGTCCTCTCAAACACACAAAGAAGTAGCCTTACTGTGGTTAATTTAATTCTTGCGGTTTTAAGTATTTGTTTTAAATATTGAATTTAAATAAATAGTATCCCCTGGTACCTTTCCCCCTAGTTTTACTTAGTCAGTGTCTGTTAGGATTAGTGTGTGCTGCCAGGAAAGTGTGCACAAAGAGCAGTGACCATGCACTGGGCTTATCATTTTGCTTTTATATGATGTGCCTGTGCTGATAGGTAGGACATGAGCCACTCCCTCCAAGCCTGGGCAGGAACCTGTTTGGCAGACAAGTGTACCAGTTGCCAGGACTGTTTGCTTACGGTGAGTGTGCTGCAGCAATGAAATATGTGTTTATTGATCTTTCACACTGCTCTTGTCTTTCTCTCTAAGGGACTCTGACCTTCTCTTTATGTAAAGCAGTGTCAATAATAAAAATGTGATTGGATCCGATCTCACTACATGACTAAAGCCTGTTATGGAAAGAAACTGAGATATTAATCCAGACATCAGGACCTGCTGAACAAGTAGTGGCGTGTTTATGAAGTAAGGAATATCCCTGTCACTAGCTTTACAGAGGGCTGCAATACACCAGATCTGATTTTGTAAAGCTTCTACTCTAACTTCTGGTGTTGTGTCATGGCAGATTATTCTGTGTGCATCAGTAAGAATACAATGCTCCACAAAAAAGATGAATACAATCTATGTCTACGCAGCAAAATCAACGAGCAATCTGATTGGATAACAGTGTGAACCTACAGCAGCTAATAGCCGGTTCAGACCTGAGCTTGACCTCCCAGACTACTTTTAGATTCCATAGGTATGATGAGCAGGCTGCATGCTGGGGGCTTAATGATCTACACGGATAATACGGCACGATGAGGTCTTTAAGATAGGTTGGTTCATTAACATAAAGAGCTTTGTAAGGTAGGATTTAAAATCCTGGTTACAGTCAGTACCTGAGTGGCAGCTTTCTGAACCAGCTGAAGGGCCCCTACTGAGAAGAAAAAAAAAAAAAACAGAAGAATGACAGAAGTCTCTAAAAGGGTTTTATCCTCTGGATGTGTCCTGTGGACGTTTCCTTTGAGCAAACTGAGTTTGGTTTACTTTTAGTGTTTGTCACCAAAGAATATTGTTTGTTTCCTTCAGGTCAGAAAAAAACTGTTTAATGCGTTTTAACATCCGTAAACATTTGTACAAGAGAGTAAGTCTCCCTGCTCTTCATTGTTTCTTTTATCCATTTGTTTAAACACACTTCAGCAGAAAACTGAGTGTCAGTCATTCCAGAAAGCAAAAAAAAAAAGTCAAAGTTTGTTGTTGGTGAGTAAAGTCAGTCAGCTGGTCTTGTTTAAATGGCTTTTATCCCTGATTGTCAAGGCAGGTAAATATTGTGTGGTTTGTTTCACAGGACAGATTTCCACTCAAGAAAAAATCCTCAGATCTAACAAACTCTGTGCCATTTTTATTAAAAGCCCTGCTTTGTATTTCTGACCCTTTCAGCAAAACACATCATCAAGATTGATGGGAAAGCAGGTCTCTTCAAGGGACTCGGTCCGAGGCTCTGCGCCGGCACCATCGGCACTGTTGTGCACAGCAAGGTTGTGCAGGTAAGAGTGTTTAACGTTTCCAGGGCTCTTCTTCCCTGACCCGGTGTGGGACCGGTGTTCTCATCCTTCAGCATGTGAGCCAAACCAGCAGGTTTGGTTGAATATTATTCACCCATGGGGCAGCTTGGTCACTTTATACCTGTGAGGGTGTAAATGTGACCCAGAGCTCTGTTTCCTGAGCAGACTTTAAATGTAAATGTTTTTTTTTTTCCAGAAATGTCAGGAACAAGGCACAGCTCAGGTAAGACTGCTCTCAGGTTTTTATGCTCAGATGAAGGTTGTCTCTACCTGATACTCCTGCTGTGAGGGGTTTGCTGAAACAGAACATGAACCACATTATATTCCATCTGGTCATTTAACATATTTATTTATCCAAATGTTTTTAAAGAAGCTGATGGCTTAAAAGTTGAATAGCTGAATTTTCTTTCTGGCTAGACGTGTGTGACATCCATTTGTAAACCAGAGATTGTCTGTTTCCTCTGATGATGGCTGGAAAGATGAGCAGTCCTTTTTATCCACGTGAACAGCCCTGACGTAGACGTGTCTGAAGGTGATGTTTGTCTCTGTGCAGGGCCTGGTTGGTCAGCAGAAGGCTGTGGAGGGCTCCCTACAGTACGTCGTTAATGAGGTGAGTAATGACAACACTTGAATGTAGTGTGAGTGAGAGGAAAACGTTTCTGAAACACCTCCAGAGATGTGAGGGAAACTCAAAAACACAAGCTCAACAAAGTTTCAGAGCCTTGTGGAGATGCTGATGTCATTTTCCAACAGGATGTGGCCCCTGCCCAGGGCAGACTGTTACAAGCCATCCATTTTCATTTTTGCTCTTTTTCTCCAGCTTGTTTGTTGTCATGGCCCGGCCAACAGTGACCAGTTTAATCAAGTGTTGTAGTAAAAATTGGCGTCAGTTTTGCAGCGTCTTGACGGACGTTCTGATACCATTCTTAAATAATTGAGTGTTACGTTGTAAAGATACATAAACTTGGATGTGGTTTGCAGGTTTCATCCTCTCCATGCGGAGTTTCTTTTTCATCCAGCTGCTCGTCCTGATGAAAAAGAAACTAAGCTTGTCACGTGGTGGCGTCTGTGATATTTTTCTTCTGTTATTTCTCGCCTTTTCAGCGCCACCCTTGCTCTTCTTATTGTTTGTATTCTTGTGTCTGTACCACAGACTGTGCAATAATAAAGGTTTGTACTCATCCTCATGATCCTCTGACGAGCGCTGCATTGTGTGTGCATGCTCGGCGTGTTGTCAAGGTAACAGGCGGCTGTTCAAAACAAAGAGCTGCCGGTGCAGGCAGCCCGGGGACAGCAGTATCAGCTTCTGTCATATGCCACTTCGGCCTGCGTCCCTCCTAAACATTTCGTTCTGGTTTTTATTTGTTGGTGAAAGTGTCCGTTATATTTCCTCACAGTCTTCCTCATCATGTCTGACTTTTTATTTGGTTTTTAATTATTTTGTATCCATAAAAACGGTTTGTCGATGAATATTTTTCGTCATAGTCTTCCTCAGTGGAATTAACACTGGCTGTGAGTCTCCTGAAGGATTGTAGTTTTGTGCATGCACGTTATATGTGAGATGTGTGTGCACCTTCCATCTTTTTCTCTACAGTTTTAAATGAAAAATATATATCATGAAAAACGTTGAAATTGGACCTGCAAAATAATCCTCATTTTTACTTAATCTGTGTAACTGTAACGTCACACAGTTATGACGTTCTTCTTCTCTGATTCTTTTTCTTTTCTCCACAGACGACCAAGGAGATGATCGCTCGCTCCTGTGCCACCGTCGTCACACATCCCTTTCACGGTGCGTCATGAACATCAGACTTCAGAGTTTGAACTGGCTCATACAAACTTTCAGCATCTGACACTTCCACAGCTGGTGCCAAAGTGCGCCCTGATGTTAGCTCTGCATTTGTGAACGCAGTGTGAACGGTCTGTCTTTGATCTGTTTTCAGTGATTACTCTCCGATGTATGGTCCAGTTTATTGGGAGAGAAACAAAATACAGGTAAAGTTTAAAGATGTCCAACAGTGAACACTGGGAGAAGTCCTGAAACATGTCTGTAACTTGAATCAAACCTGTGTGTTCCCAGTGGAGTGTTGGACTCCATCGTCACGGTCTACAGAGAAGAAGGAGTTCTGGGCTTCTTTGCGTAAGTGTCTTTGTTTTTGTCTTTCATTCTCAGCGCTTTGTTTCCTTCCTGATCAAAGTCACACCTGCTTCATCTGCATCAACTCTTCTTTTTCCCAGAAAGTGCTGAGTGTTGAGGCTAGAGCAGCGTGTAGGGATTTTAATATAAACGCTCTCGACAGCTGGACCTCCTCATGTTGGAGGTATTCAAATGATAACTGTGTGTTTCTTTCCAGAGGTTTGATTCCTCGCCTGCTTGGCGATGTCCTGGCTCTGTGGATCTGTAACCTCCTGGCTCACGTCATCAACACATACGCCATCGATGACTCGGTATGCTGCAGCTCTTACACCTCTGACTTTGTGCGAGCTGTGTTAACAGGGTTGGTTAAGGCTGGGTTATGCTTTCCGCACAGAAATGAGACCTTTTTAATCAGTCCAAAATATGCTCGTGGCTTTTTCCCCTCTAACACTCCACACGACGTCCGTTCCCAAACTACAGGGGTCAGTGTATTACAAATACACATCTACCACAGCACCAAACTAGAGTAGAAGAAGCTGTCTACACTGTCTGCAACATTTTTTTTGCCACTCCCTCTTCTCTGCTGAGTTTGGCCCAGTTTCATACCAGGAATTGTTCAGCACAGGGCTCCACGATGATCCCTGTGTGATGAATCATGTTAATGCCAGTTTTCTGTCCTTTGGACACTGAGAGCTCCTGTTCATCCGCCGTCAGGGCCCTGCCGCCCTGACATCTCACAGTGGTTTACCTCTGACTGTCTGAAAAGCTCAGGTCATGTCTTTGTGGCTTTGCTGTCATTCTTTGGATAAAGAACCATGTGCAGGTCAGAGGTCGTTAGTCCGCTGTCTTATCTACGAGAGCCGCGCCTTGAAGCATATCGGCTGGGCTACAGATGTTTCTCCTAAAATCTCGTTTGTACACTCTGAATGTCACACTGTGTTTGAAAGATATAAAAACTAATGCTGAGTATCTGCTGCTCACAGATGAGTCACACGGGAGAAATCAAGAACTGCTCTCAGGCTGTGACTGGGGTGAGTGACACACACACACACACACACACACACACACACACACACACACACACACACACACACACACACACACACACACACACACACACACACACACAGTACTTCCTGTCTGACTCTACCTGTGCTCTGACCATGCTCCTGCCCTCTCTCCTCCTGCAGTTCTTTGCCAGTATGCTCACGTACCCTTTTGTTCTGGTGTCAAACCTCATGGCCGTCAATAACTGCGGGTGAGTTGTCACTGTAAAAAGTTTGTCTTTAAGCCTTGGACACGTTCGGTTAAGCAGACTTTAACTCCAGCTGTCGCTGCAGGCTCGCTGGAGGCCTGCCCCCCTATGCATCCGTATATCCCACCTGGGTGGACTGCTGGAGGCATCTAAGCAGAGAGGTAAACACACAAACACCAAACACTCTCACACTGTACTCTATTCACACTGATGTGGAGTTCCAGTTTACTAATCTTCAGTCATCCAGCGTTTAGAAACACACATTACTGCGTTTTCGCACACCTCTGAGGATAGAGGGCTCATTACAAACTGGAATTTACTCATTTTTTTCCTCGCTTTTCTGAAAACAACACCCCATAATGATTACATGAAAATTGTTCTTGGTTTTTTCTGTCCAAATTTTTGCAGATTCAGTCTTAGTTTTTTAACAAATTTACAAAGAAAATCTTTTTGGGATTGTCATAATGAGGTGTGTGTAGGTGTGTGTAGAATCTGAGAAAAAAAAATAGATTTTTTCATTTTGTTAAGAGGCTGGAGCAGAAAATGTGGAAAAGTAAAGCTGTGGATACTTTCCAGATGTGCTGTCAACCTGGCTGACTGAAAGGTTGAAAGAGCACCCTCTAGTGGTTTCTTCTCAGGATGCTTAAATGTGCTAGAAGAGTGAGCATTTGAACCCTATCTGCTAAAAACGGCTCATTTAAGCTTGACATTAAGTATTCAATCTGCACAAGTAAAATTCTGTGTTTAAAATGAAATATGACAGTAAATCGTAACCTTTCTATCAGTGTTTTGTTTGATTATGACTGTGAATAAGAAACAAATTAAAGCTGGAGTAGAAGAAGGCTAAAAAGCATCGACAACAGACAACATATGAATAAACAGTCTGAGTGTATGTGAGAGGATCTGGTCTCATCTGATCTCTGTGGTTTCATGTGAGCTCATACTGTGTCCCAGAAAACAAACTTCACTTTGCTCTGTTGGTTTTGAACTTTGGAAAGCCACCAAGACGTGTTCAACAGGAGGAAGTCTGGTATTCGTGCCTCTCTTTATTCACATCTGCACAAAGATGTGATTCTCCATTCTGGTCTGTGGAGTTTGTGAGGTGAAGGCTGTTTTTGCTCTTTGTGGCAGTGACGGTGACAAATGTCACTTCTTTGTATCATGGCAAAGAAGTGAAAACAGCCTCTGCGGTATTTTTCCAAGACGGTTTATGCAAAAAGAAATTAACCAAAGTGTGCCCCAAACTGAGCCATGTGGTATCCCTGTATGGACTTGTAACACCCCTGAAATGACACCCTCTAATCGGACAGCTGGGTTCATATCCAGCTAGTATCACTGATCACTGGAATCAAGTGACAGACAAAACGTTTCCATCAGGTGATCCAACCTCCTCTCTCCCACCTCAAAGACAGCTCCTTTTTGTTACTGCTCCCAGAGACAGGCCGGTTAAAGAGTTCAGGGAACACGGGTACAACCAATCTGTCCCAGATTTGATACATCGCCCACCCTCCCCTGCTCTGTTCACTCATACCTCATCAGAGGATCTCTGTTACGATTGGCTGTTGCAGCACAAATAATTCTCCCAAGGTCATACTTTTCAACACTGGCATATTTGTGCACTGTTTGTATAATACATGCCTTGATCAGAATCTTAAGGCCAGTTTAAATAAATACAAAAATTTACATTTTGAACCGTTGGATCTCAAGAAGGTTCTAAGTAGAGTTCAAAATGCAAAAAGAAGAAATGGGAGTGAGACAAAAAATTGAGCAAGCAATGTCTTGAACAAACAATTTCAGTGAAATAGACTGTTCATCAGCTGATCAAATGTTTAAGACCACAGTGAAAACAAAAACCAACTCTAAAATATAAAAAAGAGCTTTAAAAAAAAAGAGTTTCAGCAGGCTTGATGTGTTGCCAGGAGGTTTTGGTGAACATTGCTCCAAGTGGTGAAGATGTCTTCATGGAGGATCATCCCCTGTCTGGACCTGATGTCCGTTTCTGTAAACGTCCCTCTCCATCCATCCCCAAATGTTCTCAGAGTGATTTAGATCAGGGGAGCATCAGGATGGTCCAAGGAGTGAGCTGATCCCTCTGGAAGAAGTCCAAATCCCAGTCATTCCCACACAGACCAGGCCCCTCAGTCATGAAGGAGGCCCCCTGCAGCATCTCCACAGAGCCAGCTGCTGTTTGACGCCCCTGACCAACCTGAAGCTCCATTGGTCCATTGAAGGATCATGATGGCGCCCCCTCCACTGTGCCGCCGTGAAAACATCTCCAGTGGGATCTCCTGGTCATGTCAGTAACGTTGAAGCCATCAGGACGTCCAGGTTCAGGTTTTTCTCCTCAGAGAATCAAACTTTGGTCGCATTTCTCCCTGCTGTGAGCGGCCTTCCTGACGCAACAATCCGACCATGCTCAGAGAGAGAAAACTTTTTAGCCTTTGCCGTCAGGAGGTCATGACAGGAAATCATTGTGATCCACATTTGGGAGCAGATTTAGTCTCTTAAAGGTTGTGCTCTTTAACTTTTGCGCTGCTGATGATCAGACAATTTACCTTTAACTGTTGTTTTCATCAGTTGTTCCCCCTGTTTTTTAGTCTCACTGCCATTTCTTTTTTTTCACATTTTGAAACTGAGAACTTTCTCAAGATCCAACAATGGAAAATGTGAATTTTTAACCGGTCTTTGGATTTTGAGCAGGTGTGTGCATGGACCGTTCTTTTTGATGTTACCAGTCTGTTTCTGACCCAGAGTGTTGGAGCCGTTCATTGACAGGGGACATACTGGAAATACTTAATCCAGACCCTTTAATGTGTTTATTGCTGTTTCATGCACTAACACCTCCATTCTTCTCTCTTGGTTTGTTTTGCAGAGCAACATGAGCAGAGGCAACAGTTTATTCTTCCGGAAGATTCCAGCAGGAAAGATGTACGCGATTGAGCAGAAGAGATTTTTTTAAAACCTCGAGAGAACTGAGCTGAACTAAGTTGTGATAATAAAAAAAGTCATCATTGCCTGATCTGGGGTGGGACAGTCGGCACTTAATCTTTTTTTTTGTATGCACTTGTTTACTGATTTTCTTTGTTTCCTAACGGCCTGCCATTGTGTGAAATAAAAAAGCCCCTGCTTAATTTCCGGCAGGTTCTGTAAACAGCAAATCAGTGATTGGAAGAGCAGGTTGTAAGATGATGAAATGCAGAGCTATTCCATTTCTCTTTCTGAATCTGTCAAACCACCTGTCTGAATATTTCTTTAGCAGACCAATGTGAAGGCCCCCTCTCCTCTGTTTTTTAATATAGTTGCTCTATTAATTATGATTCCCCTTCATCCATGTGATGATGATGAAAGCAGCATGTGGTAATGTCTACTAATACACATTAATGATGGAGTGGGACCTCTTGTCATGTGATGATGTCTTGTGTTAATTATTGTGAAGCACCCTGCCCGGCAGGCGTGTTGTGTTGATGAGCAGATGGAGTCAGATGGTTTATTTTGCAGCATGTGTCGATGTACAGAGGCAGGAAGGTGAAGTCTGAGCTGACCAAGCTTTCAACGGTCTGAACGCTAAAGTGCTTGTATCAACTCAATCTGACTGACCCAAATAAAACAGGATTTTTGGATCTGGTCTTCCTTGTACAGGTGTGCAGTGTAGAGGTTACTTCATGTGAGGAGGGGTGGTGAGCAGGGTGGTTGTGGTTCGATTCCCCTGTGGGTCGAGGCCTTTCTGTATGGAGTTCACATGTTCATCGTCTGTCTCTACATGTAAGTCCTGTGACAGACTGGACACCCATCCAGGTTAACCCACCTCTCACCCATCACAGCTGGGATTGGACCCCCACGACCCCATAAGAGAGAAGCAGTAAAGATGTTGATGGAGGAGTAAGCAGGGGTTTACTTTGAGTTCCTCTATGGCTGAATCTCTTTTTTTCTCCCCAAACCCTGAGCCCTTACAGACTTTGTTGAGATCACCTGAAAAAGGAGGAAGTGCATGGCTGTTCCCCAAACCACCTACTACTCTAGCAGTGCCTACTAATTTGGTGGAAATCCTGTATGTGGTAGGCAGTATATACTGTTTCCCACAATGCACTGGGCTAACACTTTTTGTCTATGCAGGTTGCAGGTTTTTGTGGATTACTGTCATCTACTGGTATGAGTCAGCATTACAACTACAATACAGCAACACTAACGTTAGACAGTCTGTAAGATATTTAATTCTACAAATCCATTAAAGTCCATACAAACCACTAATTAACTTTTCTAAACCAGACATGGAGTTTACAGAAGATATTTTTCCATCAGCTGTAAAAAGTAAAAAGTAAATCCCTTCCAGATTTATTTTTAATAAGCGATATAAATTTAGGTGTGAAATTAAAAATCAGATATGATGATACTGTTGTGATATGATTAACAAAACAACTAAAATGTCAGCGTCTACCCAGAGTTTCTTTTGTATGTTCGAGGCATAAAGGCCAAAAAATATATATTATCAGCTGTAGCTCTGCTTTCCAAAGCTGAAAACCAGAGGAGCATATTACCAAACAGACCCTAACCCTAACCTCAACCCAACAGAGCAGTCAGACTACATCCTGCATGCAAAAGCAGTAGAACTACTACAAATTACAGTCATAGGTAGCAGGCAGTTTAAGAACAGCCTTTGAGTCTAAAACAGCTCAGAATGGAGTAACTCAGACAGCACATGTAGCTCATCTGAACAGCATTAGGAATTCTAATTGAACAATTATTACTTTAAAACAATTTCAAACTCTACAGATACACTCCTACACAGTCAAAACAGTCTATCCACAAAACTGAAATATGGAAACAAAAACAAATCTTAATGTATCAGCCTGATTAAGCATCACTATGTGTAAAGATATAGAGATTTTCACAGATTAAGGCTGTTTGATAAATTCTTATTCTAATCGGCAGGCAGACCTCTTCAAATCCCTGAAGTAGTTGGTTTGATTTTCTGAGTTTCTTGTTTGCCATCTGTCTTTCTAAATTTCTGTGCGACCTGCTTGTTGGCTTTCCCTGGGAACCCTGTGTTTCTATGGTTTCACATCAGATTACAATAGACTGTCGGTCATTTCCTCACATTAAGCCTGACACTAAGTCAAACATGCCGACTTATGGAAAAAGGTGCATTAAGGGCTCAGAAAGTCAGCTAAAGAGCCCTCACACAATTCACAGTTTTACATTGGGATAAGCCTAAGCTTTCAGCCACTGAATCTGTGTGTGTGTGTGTAAATTGAGATTGGGTCTACCTTAGTGAGATCCAGTCCGAGTCAAAGACTTTTCAATATAGCTTCAAAGGATGGTTGTTAACTTCAGCCTCTCTTTGTCCCAGGTAAAATGTCATGCTTTAGTGAACCAGAGGTTGTCCAGATAAAAAGGAGGTCTATTATTCAGCAGCTGAAGTACACTGATCAATTCATTTCCTTATACCTGACTAACTTTGGGTAAAACCTACAGAATCCAGTGTTAAAAACCTCCTTAAATTGAATAAAATGATATTAAAATCTGTGATTTGCTTGTAGCAGACAGACCGTTCATATCAGACGCAGTTAACTTTTTCTCCTGGATCTGAGACACAAGAAAAGGTCAAATGTTGGAGCCTTCAGGTTTATTGGCACAGTAAAAAAGCATCATTTTTACTGGGAGCTTCAAACTAAACCAATCACTTAACACCATGAGATCAACTCAGACTCTGTCTGCACTCAGCTGTTCACTGTGGGGGGCCTGTCAAGTGCTGTATGTGATTCTAATGCTGAACATGACAACCAAACTTTCTTTAAGGCTGGAGTTTAAGTGTTTACAGATTTTTGTGTAATGCCATTAAAGGTTTAAGATTATCTGTAACATTTCTAGCAGCAGTGCCACAGGCTGCAGATCAAACATTGAGAACATTTGATGAACACCAGAAAAGATTGGAGTCCTTCAGTTCCACACTACGACATGGCTGCAGAGCTCTCCGGGTCCTCTGCAGGTTTGATCCCACTGTGGAGAGTGCTGATGTGTTGTGTCATCTCTTTACGGCTGGTACCAACGTAGCCACACTGCACACATGTATAGCGCCCCCTGGTGTGCTCCCAGAGGACTCGTCTGCTTGAGGTGACAGCTAATGGACAGGAGGAGAAATGAGCGTGTCAGAGAAAAAAACAACTATCTTATGTTTGCATCATTTCAGTTTACACACAGAGAGGAGAAGAGGCCCACCTTGGTTCTTCTTCCAGACAGCCGAGGGAGCAGCAGACTGGGGAGCTGATCCTAACCCAGGGTGTGGGTTCTCATGGGACCCTCTGTGTGTCTGGTGCTGGGCCTCAGGAGGCTCAGGAATCTTTGCATCACCCTCCAGGTTCAGAGACGGGGGCACTTCAGAGGTTTCACTGCTGAGCTGAGGCAGAGAGGAAGCCACTGTGAGCTGCTGAGGAATGAGCTGGGGAGGAGAGGGATCCGGCTCAGGTAAGAAAGGGGGACCAAGGTGAGGAGGGGCAATGGAGTCTGGCTGAGCAGTGGCAGGTAAAGGGCTGTCAGTGTTCTGGATTTGAGGGGGGAGCTGCTGGGTTGTGGACATTGACTCAAGTCGAGGAGGGTCCTGGTCCATGGCCATAGAGGACAGGTTCGATGGAGCAGCAACAGCTGAACCAGGGGGTGCTGGTTCAGGCTTGGTCTTGCCTCGTGGAACTTTTGAACAGGTGTGCAGATGAGTGAGGAGACCTTTATAGGATCTTAACTTAGTGCGACAGTTCTCACACCAGGAGAAAGAAAGAACAACATTCAATGAGTCAAAAACCTGAAACCAAAAGAACACCGCTAAAGAGGGAAAAAAATACTCAAAGGAGGTACACGACACTGACAGGAGGTACACTACACTCACAGGAGGTACAATGCACACACGGGAGGTACACTACACTGACAGGAAGTACACCACACTGACAGGAGGTACACTACACTCACAGGAGGTACACTACACTCACAGGAGGTACACAACACTCACAGGAGGTACACTACACTGACAGGAGGTACACTACACTCATAGAAGGTAAACAATACTCACAGGTGGTACACTACACTGACAGGAGGTACACTACGCTCACAGGAGGTACACCACACTGACAGGAGGTACACTACATTGACAGGAGGTACACCACACTGACAGGAGGTACACTTCACTCACAGGAGGTACACCACACTGACAGGAGGTACACTACACTGACAGGAGGTACACCACACTGACAGGAGGTACACTACACTGACAGGAGGTACACCACACTGACTGGAGGTACAATACACTGACAGGAGGTACACCACACTGACATGAGGTACACTACACTGACAGGAGGTACACCACACTGACAGGAGGTACACCACACTGACAGGAGGTACACCACACTGACAGGAGGTACACTACACTGATAGAAGGTACACTACATACACAGAAGGTACAGTACACTGACAGGAGGTACACTACACTCATAGAAGGTAAACAATACTCACAGGTGGTACACTACACTGACAGGAGGTACACTACACTCACAGGAGGTACACCACACTGACAGGAGGTACACTACATTGACTGGAGGTACACCACACTGACAGGAGGTATACTACACTCACAGGAGGTACACCACACTGACATGAGGTACACTACACTGACAGGAGGTACACCACACTGACAGGAGGTACACTACACTGACAGGAGGTACACCACACTGACTGGAGGTACAATACACTGACAGGAGGTACACCACACTGACAGAAGGTACACTACACTGACAGGAGGTACACCACACTGACAGGAGGTACACTACACTGATAGAAGGTACACTACATACACAGAAGGTACAGTACACTGACAGAAGGTACAGTACACTGACAGGAGGTACACTACACTCATAGAAGGTAAACAATACTCACAGGTGGTACACTACACTGACAGGAGGTACACTACACTCACAGGAGGTACACCACACTGACAGGAGGTACACTACATTGACAGGAGGTACACCACACTGACAGGAGGTATACTACACTCACAGGAGGTACACCACACTGACAGGAGGTACACTACACTGACAGGAGGTACACCACACTGACAGGAGGTACACTACACTGACAGGAGGTACACCACACTGACTGGAGGTACAATACACTGACAGGAGGTACACCACACTGACATGAGGTACACTACACTGACAGGAGGTACACCACACTGACAGGAGGTACACTACACTGATAGAAGGTACAGTACATACACAGAAGGTACAGTACACTGACAGGAGGTACACTACACTCACAGGAGGTACACTACACTCATAGAAGGTAAACAATACTCACAGGTGGTACACTACACACTCACAGGAGGTACACTACACTGACAGGACGTACAATACACTGACAGGAGGTACACTATATACTTACAGGAGGTACACTACATACTCACAGGAGGTACACTATATACTCACAGGAGATACACTACACACACAAGAGGTACACTACACTCACAGGAGGTACACTATACACTCACAGGAGGTACACTTCACACACAGGAGGCACACTACACTCACAGGAGGTACACTATATACTCACAGGAGGTACACTACATACTCAGAGGAGGTACACTATTTACTCACAGGAGAAAGAAAGAACACACAAGTGGTACACAACACACACCCGTAGGTACACTACACTCACAGGAGGTACACTACACTCACAGGAGAAACACTACATTCACAGAAGGTACACTACACACACAGAAGGTACACTACACACACAGAAGGTACACTACACACACAGGAGGTACACTACACACACAGGAGGTACACTACATACACAGAAGGTACACTTCACTCACAGGAGGTACACTACACTCACAGGAGGTACACTACATACACAGAAGGTACACTACACTGACAGGAGGTACACCACACTGACAGGAGGTACACTTCACTCACAGGAGGTACACTACATACACAGGAGGTACGCTACACTGAAAGGAGGTACAATACATACACAGAAGGTACACTACACTCACAGGAAGTACACTACACTCACAGGAGGTACACTTCAAACTCACAGGAAGTACACTGCACTTACAGGAGGTACACCTGAACACTTACAACAAGTGCACAAAAAAATCACAGGTGTACACAAGATACTCACAGGAAGTACATGTTGGGTTTGTGATGTTGCCTCATGTGCTCCATCAGTTTCTGCATGTTGGGGAATGAACCATCACAGCCAATGGTGGAGCACAGCATTACCTTACCTATGAGAGACAGGAAGTGAGACATCAAGTGTTCACATGTAGTGGCTGTTGATGTTCACACTGGACATGTGTAGGCAGGTGTGTGGGACATGTACTGGTCATGTGTAGGTAGGAGTGTCGGACATATGTAGGTCATATGTAGTTGGATTTATGGGACATTTGTGATCAAACATGTAGGAGATGTGTAGGTGGATGTGTAATACATGTGTAGGACTTGCGTTGGTGATGTGAAGGACGTGTCGGTGGATGTGTAGGATGTACGGATGATAGCAGCCATGTAGGACATATGTTAGTAAATATCACCAGCCCTCAACAACAAAAAATCCGGTCTTTCTCTGTGATGCTGGTAGCTGTAGTGAATGTAACTAGTAGTGTTTCCGGATTTCACTTCTGTATGAAGGAGCTCACCTGGCAGAGACTCTGCGGGGATCTCGTGGTCTTTGATGTGTGCTTCCAGAGAGTTCGTGTCCGTGTACACTCGCTTGCAGCCGTGTAACGGACACGGTGTCCGCTGTTTAGCTGAAACATACAGGGACAGACTTTAAAGCGTTGTTTGGCAGTAGAGTTCTGAGGCTGATGTCTACCCAGGAATGACGAAACCTAAGCTTGTTAGCATGCTATCTAGCTGCTTTATTTTTAGCTAACATTTAGCCATTGTTGGATACAAGAGACACAGCTTTAACACTCTGGACATCTCAGTGTAAGGTCTGAGTAACTCTACAAACCCCCATTTCCATTTTCCGCAGCTTGTAACACTGCGCTGCCCGCAGACATCACGAAGCAAAGCGCCGCACAGCAATCACAATAAGATTACAATCAGACTCAAAGAACCACAATGCAATGCGAGAAAATGCAGCGCTACCATACTTCCGCGTTTATTTCGAAACAAGACCAAAGAGAATACGTAACTTGATATTTACTTGATACTCAAATATTAATTCTTCAATATTAATACTTTAGCGCTTAAATCAGCTTTGGATTATCTTGCATGTCCTTTGGTAAAATATTTAATTGAATTATCTTAGTTCAACTGACAAAAATATCCAATTTCCCCCCTTTATTTGGAAAAAAAGGTCTTCCCAAAAATTTTTACATTATGAAATTTCGCAAAGCTTCATGAAAATCAAGAAATTTCTGAAAAAAAAATTAAAATAAAAAAAAAAAAACAGTGCAACTACAACAATGTTCTGTCTCAGTCATGTGTACTTACTGATCAAAGTGTACTTACTCTCAGCTGTCTGGATCTTAACATTAAGGTGTTTTTACTTGTGATCAAAGAAAAAAAAAAGTAGAAATTCTTTCAGATTTACATGTATTATCTGAGCTGTCATAATCCTGACCACCTGACCCCATACAAACTGAAGTTAGAACTATAAAGTAAGGGGACACTATCTCTGCCGGTACAAAATACACTGATGAAATCTCTGTGGCATAACTCATTATTTTTGATACCGAGATCTGAAGCCCATTGTCTGTGGACCACAGGGGATATATTAGAAAAGCTTGTCATATGGACATGTAGCACTTTGAAAATCTGCATGTTTAGGATGAACATCCAGCCTTGTTAAAATCAAAGTTGGGATTTCAGAGTTGAATGTTTCGACTTAACTGGAGCTAGAAAAATGCATTTTTGCAATGTCTATATTCTCAGTACAGGGTGACTTCCGAGGAAACAACCTGCCTGTCCTGCATTCTTGGTACAAATGTAAGGATAACTGAGCCCACTGGTCACACTGAGAGAGCTGGGCTCTGTTAGACAGTAACGATGAGAGCACTACACAAACACAGAGCTGTTAAAGCAGCTGAAGACTCAGATCTGCAGAGAAGAAAAATAAAGGTGGTCCCCTGTTGTCAAGGTGATGTTTTTATTGATCTATCAACATGAATGTATTTTTATTGCAGTTTGTACAAAAAAATTGCATTAGTGCAGAACAAGTTATTGCATGGACATTTATGTGACACAGTAATGTCTTTTGGAGCTCACTCCTGCACTGATCAGGTCTTGAACTCATGCAAACACAGTTTTATTGATACAAAGCTGAGAAATAAGAAAACCATGACTGTACACAACAAAAAACAAACATGCTCTCCTTGCTTTTGATGGTTGCTTTGAAACATAGACTGTATAAACATGGCCATTGTCTTTCCCAAACATCCTTCATCTTTTTCAAAAGCAGAGTTAAGAAGCCTATCTTTGTCTAATGCTGAACTCAAACTGACCTCTGTAAAGGTAGTGTGAGGTAAAGAGGTGTTTTGTTATCTCAAATCAAACACTTACTGGGAGTGGCGATCGCATTTCACAACTATTCATTTCTCATGGCCAGAGAAATGAATAGTTTCATTTCTCTGGCCCTTGGTTCAAAGGCCAGTAGTGATCATGCTGAAATGAAGCAGTGTAAACCACTGTACTGTACTATAAGGTCACAAAATTCAAACAGTCATAAAAAAAGGGTAGTTGATTTGTGGTTGTATTCAAGTTTGATTTCAACATTTTATCTCATGCAAAAGTAGCTAAAGTTCAGTATCATTTACATTATTTACACATGTAATTATATGAGTGGCATGGATAAAATAAAACTCTGAATATACACAGACTATTCCACAAACACTGTGCCCACAGAAATTAACCAAGCTAAGCTTAGCTTACTTTGTTTTGATCATATACAACAAACCCTCGAGTGGTTAAAGTTCCAGAGAGGACCTACTGATCTGGCACATTTCACTGAAACACGCTTATAATGTACAGAACAGTGTTTCTTTGAGGCTGAAGCTGTGAAGAGGATCAGAGTTAAGACTTGGTGGTGTAGACCTAACGGGTGTTTGCAGCATGTTTAGGTGATTGTTAAAAGTGAGCAGTGTCTTCACTTCCACTTGTGCTTCAGAGAAACTGAGCGTTGACTCAGGTTAAATGGTCCCAAAGAAGTGATCATATTACTATTGCTGAAAAACAATTATAACCACTCAAAATGTAAATCAAAGATAATTTTAAGGCCACAAAAGACAGAGCAGAGTACGAAGAGCTGCCTTCCGCACAGAGGGAGAATACCAACCTGATGGAGCAACACAGACACTAGTCATCAAAAGAGCGCTAAAGCAAACATTTCTTTTTTCACAATCACACAGGAGTAAAGCAGGAGGTGTTAGGAACACATCATTACAGATTACAAACCAAACTTTAAAAAAACATAGAGGCAATGTCAAATGAAAAACAACATTATTGCCTTGATTCCTCTGCTATGTGTTTCGTGAAAATTGAAATAAGGTTAAGCTGTTTGAATACATCCACTAAACTCCACTAAAGTCCAGAAGTGATCAGGCTTACCAGTCCTCCATGAACGTAGTCATCAGTCCAGTGGATATGTGAAAAGTACGGTGGCCAGTAGGTAAAAATCCATTTGCAAAAGCAACAACCCAACAGAAATGAAGAGATTAGTTATCCCAACCGACACAAAAGCTGTGGAAGTAAGTCAATGATTTTCTTTTTTAACTTCATGCATAATGCTAACATAATGACATGAGTGAGCCACTAAGATAAATACAAGAAAAGAAGAAATTTCCATTAAATGTAGAAATATAATGGTTATAAAGGATATCACATGGTGAGACCACTATGAAGCTTTATTTATCACAGATGAAGTTAAAAAGGAAAACAATCATTCATTTACTTTCACAACTTTTCTGTGTCTGTTGGTATTACCAGTCTCTTTTAACTTTAGCTGTGCTGCGACTTTTGTATTTGATTTGTTCTGTTTGCAATCCTGTTGTGGCTTTTGGAAATTGACTGACACCTACCAGCCACCGTAGAAAAGAGCTCATAAGACACAAGAAGTAAACAGATATAAACCACTGTTCAACAGCTTAGGGTCACCGAGAAAGGCCCTAAATTTTGTAAGACAAGCTTTAAAAAAAAAGAGAGAGAGAGAGAGAACATCAACTAAATTGGAAATACAGTCTGGAAATTTTTAAT